>NC_140931.1:177267250-177634750 GCF_014529385.1 Adiantum capillus-veneris
AATCACTAATCATTGAAACCAATATTAAAACCAGAGTGAAACAATTCAAATCGGCACCAAGACATGTTCAAAACAGATATCATCCATTTCAAACAAATTCCAAATAGGATCACCAAACAAGTTCTCAAACAGAACTCAAGCTTAAAAAGCAATCTTGACATCAGCTGAGCTCGAAAAGTCGACTGACTTTCCATCCTGAAACTTGCACCAAAAGAATTAGGATTAGGTTCCTTCCATAAGGTCTTAGCTGACCGCACCATGGTCCATAAGGTCTTGGACAGACAGTGTTCCTGTGGCGGTGATGATAGTCCCAAGACATAGCAGTCACACCGGACCTCCGAGTTTATTAACAAGAGACACCTGCTGAGAGATATCTAGAATTTCAAGTTATAATCTGCTAGGGTTTCCATGGCAAGCATTTCAGGATACCCCACTCTGCCAGAAGTTGCACTCCGAAGAAAGATGTCAGAAACCATATAACTTTGGGCAAAATTTTTCTTGAAAGCTTGCCAAGTCCTTGGAGTGTGCGGCTTGGGAGCTATAGATATCAACATCTGCATGGCACTGCTTTTGAGAAAAACAGTTACTCGAAACAAATCTTGGATCCTTCTCTTGCGAGTGATCTTTTTGGCTTATGCCTTGTAAGACATGAGCGATGAAGACGGGAGTGCGCCCGATGCGCGATGAAGTAAGGGTGAGAGTGCCTAATAAGTCTGGGGTCGGGACTCTTCAAATAAAATTCGAGTAGTCTCTGGTTTGCTCTATCTGCTCTTTTGTAGGACCAATATGCTTTTAGAAAAGCACCCGCCTGATGCTCTGATACCACTGTCACAAGATAGGCACCACATGCCAATAGAAAAGAACAGACTGAACAACTTTAAGCACTTCAAATAACAACTAGTTTGAAAAAGATGCGCGACATGAGACGGGGAGTGTCGAAGTTCCACCCCAAGAGAGCACTGGCCCTAAATGCTGGCGCCCCTTTCGGTATCTCTTTATTATTGCTGATTCGCAAAGTACAACAGTCGGGGAGCACCTCCTCTGCAATCTGCGTTCTGAAGAGTGCCAGAGAGGGCCCCCAAGGCTCATATTTAAAGGCCCAACGCCTAAAAGCATCAAATATGAAAAGTTGACCCCAAAAAAACACCGCGAATTGTGGAACGTCCGTACAGGTGCCACATCATCATATTTTGATGTGCAAAATCTTCTGAGTGTGTTCTGCTTTATTTATTATGCCTTTATGTCACTTGGGCCCCATCGGACGGGGTCCCATAAGTTGGTGGGAACTCTTCTTTAAAAATAGGCCACTCGTCAAGACAATGTAAGTCTATAAAACTTCTTCTGCCTCTTCTTCTTAGGGTTTTGGCCCCTTGGCCGGGATCTGAAGGTTGGCTCCGTTCTTCAGTGGCTTGACACGTAAGCGCTTTGTGACATGTAGTCACTCTGTTCTTTGTACAGTAATCTCAAAGTTCTTTGGGAAGCCCACCACAATACTTCTCAATTTGCTCTGTTAGTGCCACAAACCTGTAGGAGGCTACTCTCAGTAGGTTTACAGAACCTCTGATTGGCCTCCTGTAGGCTCTTGCAAGTAGCCACAGTGAGTTGGTGCCAATCTGTCATGACATCGGCTTCAAATTCATTTGATAGCCATGCAGATGCAAACATTTGCTTGAAGTATACCCATGTGGCGGGTGTTGTCCTTGCATCGATAGTGTCGTCCACCATGTAAGCGCATTGCCTTTCAAGAAAGTGGCAGCTTTCCTAACCTTGGAGGCCTCTGTAAAATTCCCCCCTGCATAAGCTATATCAAACTGCTGGAGGAAAGTAAGACCCTTTGCCTTATCCTTAAAGCTGCTGAAAATTTCAAACTTGACAGTTGCACCACCTTCTTTGTAGGCTTTTGGCTTTTCCAGAGCTCCAAATTGTCATAGGGAATTGTTTGCAACATGGGCACTGTGATAGGGATCATTTGTGCCCCTTGGCCATTGACATTTTGCGTCACTCGTGCCATATGTGCCTGCTGGTCGGAAAAACTAGCCATGCCAAAATTGTCCATTGGCACCCCAAATTGGCCTTGGTTGCACTAAAACCCTTGGTTGCACCATACATGGGGTTTGGCATCATGCCTTGCATACTGCCAAAACACTGTTCTTGGCATATATTGTTGGTTTCCATGCGCATAACCAGCCATGCTCTGAAACACTGATCCACCCCAAAATACCCAGGATGTACTGTGGGTGGTGGAAAAACCTATTGCATAGCCGTGAAATTGGTTCCCTGTCCATTTAATGCAACATTTGGACTTTGAAAATTGGCTAGCTTAACTGGTAAAGCCTGTGGAATAGGTGTCCTAACCACCTGTTTGTGGATAGAAGGAAGTTGTCTTGGAGCCCCAACTGACTCTGCAACATGAGAGTGCTCCCTGCCCTGCTAAGAGGCACAAGGGACCTAGGCTTTAGCTCTACTGCATGAGACAGTTGCCTCGTCTGTTGTGACACTTACAGGTTATAAACTCCTTTAGGTTGAGGTAGGGCAAAACCTTTATCAAATTCTTATCAATACAATCATACAAATGATTTATAAATAAGTTTGACGAGAGCTCAATTTTTGGGTGAAACTGTCGCACATCTGCCGATCTAGAATCCGATTGACGCGGGGGATGGCTCATTGGATTCCTCTAACCTAAAACGACATGCATGTCATGCCAGATGCCCATTGTAGTGCAATAGCATCTGTCAAAACGCGTGTACAAACCATTTATGCAAGAGGGTTCCAAAATTGGAAAATTGGCTCTTGAAGTCGATGAAGCATGTCCACGTGGCACATAGAGCCATGTGCACGTGACATCCCCTCCTGCTTAAGGTGAAGTACCGGTACCGAACTCCATGCACGTCGTAAGATGGTCTCGCTCCTTCTAGATGATGTCCTCTGGCTCCCTGGGTGATGTGGAAATGTTCAAAACACAAGGAAGATGATGATGCATCTACTCTCAAAGAATGGACTGTCTCTTGGGTCAACGATGTCCTTCTTGGTTACCGACCAACAATAAACTTTGCTGCCCCAACTCGGATGGTGTGAACCAAACTGCAAATCGGATGGATGCTTGTCGAACGAATGGCTGTATATGCAAACGCTGATGTCCACGACGGTTACCAGCCAGCCTATGCTTCCCCTACGTGGAAAGATTGGCGAGATCAATGCCAAATGGGGGATGAAGATGGTTGTGTCCTTTGAATGCCCACGAACCAAGGCAAGTCCTCTGTATCATGTCTCATGAAACCGCCAAATAACTCCTCAAAGATAGAAGCTCCTCTTGGGGCTCTAGATTGTTGTATGATGGAAGGTCTAGATGAATCCTCGTCTGTGCAATGGATGTGGCTGCGAATGTAGGCTCACGATGCCTACGAACTCTCGCAATGGTTGCCTCGGATTGGAACCTTTTGGCTCCCGATTGATGGGTATTGATTGCTAAGAAGATGCCGGTGGTGTGGACTCGATGTGCTGCCAAAGTGTGTACAAATCGATGACGATGCAATGCCTCTTCTGGAATGATGGAAATCTCCAAGCAGATGGGAGAGATGGTTGTGCAAACAATGCGAAGACTCCAAACCTAATAGACTGGCTTAAATTGCTCTTTCCTTTGTCATGATAGGCTGCTAGCAAATCTTGATACTCACAATCAACATCTTCATGTTTCCAATGCATGTCTTCAATGAGGTGGTCTGTTGTGTTGAAGAAGATATGATTGCAAATATCCATGCTAGGATTTCTTTGTGGCGAGGTGGTCGAGTGCGCACGCCAAGTCAACTACCCTCTTGCAAGCGCACCACAAGTGTAACCCCCGGTATACAGTGTTTGCATTTCCTATGCTCAAGGCGCACGGTCGTGCAATTCCCTGAGTGAGAGAAGCTGTCACAAACTGCTGAGGTGTCAAGCCATTAAAGAACGGAGCCAACCTACAGATCCCGGCCGAGAGGCCTAAACCCTAGAAGCAGTAAAATCAGTATAAGAAGAAGAAGCAGAAGAAGTTTTGTCCACTTACAAAGTCTTGCCGAGTGGCCTATTTTCAAAAGAGGTTCCCACCAACTTATGGGACCCCGTCCGATGGGGCCCAAGTGACCTAAAGGCATTAAAATAAAGCACACACACCCTCAATCTCTTGCGTAAAAGATGATGATGTGGCAGTTGTATGGACACTCGCGATTTGTGCTGACAGTGCCACGTGGCAGCTTGTACGGATTTTTGCGTTTTACGTTGTTGCATGCTGACATGGCATGTGTACTGATTTCCATGATTAGCGCTGGACTGCTTTTTGGAGGCCAAGTGCTTTTAAAACTTGTTGCTTTTCATAGGCCAAGGGCCTTTAAATATGAGCCAAGGTCTCATTCTCTGCCATGCTTCTACGTGAAGGTGCAGAGGATGGAGTACCGACATTGTACTGAGTTCAAGCAATGTAAAGAAATATTGAAAGTGGCGCCAAGGTTTGGGGCCAGTGCTCTCTCTTGGGGTGGAACTCTGCCACTCCCCGTCTCGTGTGTCGTGCGCTCTCTCTCTCTTTCTCTTTCAGTTGACTTGTTATTTGAAGTGCTTAATGTTGTTGAGTCTGTTCTTCTCCGTTGGCACGTGGTGCCTGTCCACATGACAGTGGTATCAAAGCTTCAGGCGTGTGCTTTTCTGAAAGCATACGAATCCTACCAAAGAGCGAACGGAGCAAGATGGAAGTTTTATTGGAAAATTTATAAAAGAATCTTCGTGTCCCAACCCCGGACTTGTTAGGCACTCCCACCCTTAATCCATCGTGCATCGGGCGCGCATCCCTCTTCATCGCTCTGTCTTACAAGGCATAAGCCATAAGGAATCCAAGATCACTTGCATGAGAAGGATCAATTTTTTTTTGACCCACCAATTTTCTCAGAGCCAATGCTATGCAGTGGTGGAAGTCTAAAGTTACCAAGCCGCACACTCCAAGGACTTGGCAAACTTTCAAGAAATTTTTTTGGCCGAAGTTGTATGCCTTCAGACATCTTTCTTTGGAGTGCAGTTGCTGGCAGAGTGGGGTATCCCGAATGCTTGCCACAGAAACCCTAGCGCAATATAACTTGAAATTTCTCGACATCTCTTAGTAGGTGTCTCTTCTCGAGCTGATAACCTTGGAGGTCCAATGTGATTGCTATATCTTGGGACTACCATCACCTCTACAGGAACAATGTCTGTCGAGGCTTGTTTCGACCATTCAAGAGCTTATGGACCATGCTACGGGCGGCTATAACCTTATGGAAGAAATCTAACCCTAATTTTGGTGCAGGTTCCAAGATGGAAGCCTTGTCGACTTTCCAGCTCGACTGGTGTCGAGAATGCTTTTTCAATTTGAATTAGCAGTTTTCTGAATTCTTTCTGAGAAATTGTTCGGTGATTCTGTTTGGAATTTGTTTGAAATGGATGTTATCTGTTTTGAACCTGGCTTGGTGCCGATTTGAACTGTTTGACTCTGGTTTGAATACTGGTTTCAATCCTTGGTGATTTACTCCTGGGTGGAGTAGTGAGAAATGCTGTTTTGGTATTGTCTGAACCGTGGAACGACGCTAACGGGATGTCTGGGGAGCGTTTCGTTGTATGTTTGAAAATCTTGGAACGACGCAAACGGGATGTCCGGGGAGCGTTTTGTTGTATGCTTGAACCTCCAAACGATGTAGGCTGTGGTTTGGGGGACGTTTGGTTGTAAAAGGCCTCTATATCTCCCGGCCTGGACCTTTTTAGGTTATGCGGGAGGAGTGATGAGGGAGTTGTTGAACAACTCATGGTCCGGACGTGCATGTCCAGGCCGGTCACACTTGCATACCGTCTCTTGCACAAGAACACTCATTTCATCATGCAAGCATTTTACCGCGTGAACCACCTCTAATAGGTCATTTTATTTAAAGTGACTTTTGGAATTCTTTTTGTAAGTTTGTTGGAAAAGTAGGTAGGGAAAATTGCTAAAGATCTATAAAAGAAACCCATTGGGCACTCAGTAGAAGCAGAAGAAGCAGGACACAGAAGGGCAGGCACCCACAGGTCCAGCGTTTTCTCAAGGATCAGCCCAGCGTTTTCAGCCTCCAGCAATCAGCGTTTTCAGCCATCAGCCACCAGTGTTTTTAGTTTCAGCCTTAGCCTTGTGAGAACTCGCTCCCACCCGGTTGCAGATCCTCGCCAGATTCCCCATCTACACCCAAATCAGCCTAGCGTTTTCAGAATTCAGCAGATCAGCCAGCGTTTTCAGAATTTAGCTAGATCAGCCAATGTTTTTGCATTTCACCATTAGTGCGACTCGGCGGTTGCAGATCCAAGCCACAGTGCCGCCACAATAGCAGATCTATAGCAGAACATCTAGCGTTTTCAGTTTTCAACATTGATTCCCTCATCGTCGACACCATCGTCATCGTCATCGTCATCGTAGTCCCTATCTTGATGATGACACCTTCGTCATCGTCATCGTCATCGTAGTCCCGGACTTGACGACGACACCATCGTCGTCATTGTCACAATCACCATCGTCGTCGTCGACATCATCCTCTTCGACATAGACCCCGTCATCGACATCACCGTCTTCGACACAGAATCGTCGTCGACTTCACCATCTTCGATAGAGAACCGTCGTCGACTTCACCGTCTTCGACAGAGAACCGTCGTCGACTTCACCATCTTTGACACAGTACCGTCGTCGACAAAGACCCTTAGTACCTCGTCGTCGACTTTATCGTCTTCGACATAGACCTCATCGTCGACCTCCCCATCTTCGACATAGAACCCACAGAACCCATCGTTGACATCATCGTCTTCGACATAGACCCGTTTAGTATCTCAGTAGCATCAATACCCTTCAGCATCAGCATCATTGTAGTCGCATTTGTGCAAGAATAAAGAAAGTACTTGCTCTGGCAATAGAGCAAGGGGGCCCTTGAGGGTTGAGACCCGATATCCCTGTGCCCTCTCTTTTCTCTCTCTCGTCTCTCTCTTTCTTTCAGTTCAGTTCTTCCAAGTGAATTAAAGTGTCCCTTGTGTTTGTGTGCGGAGTACTAGATCGGAGCGAATCCTTATTCTCTTCTCCTGCACCTGACACACACACCCTCAATCTCTTGCGTAAAAGATGATGACGTGGTAACTGTATGGACGCCCGTGATTTGCGTTGACAGTGCTACGTGGTAGTCTCTATGGATTTCTGCGTTTTACGCTGCTGCATGCTGACATGGCAGTTAAACGGATTTCTATGATCAACGTTGGACTGTTTTTTGGAGGCCAAGTGCTTTTAGAACTTGTTGCTTTTAATGAAAACTGCTTTTCATAAATTCATAGGCCAAGGGCCTTTAAGTATGAGCCAAGGGCTCATTCTCTGACATGCTTCTACGTGAAGGTGTAGAGGATGGAGTACCGGCATTGTATTGAGTTCAAGCAATATAAAGAAATATCGAAAGGGATGCCAAGGTTTGGGGCCAATGCTCTCTCTTGGGGTGGAACTCCGCCACTCCTCGTCTCGTGTGTCGTGCACTCTCTCTCTCTCTCTCTCTCTCTCTCTCTCTCTCTCTCTCTCTCTCTCTTTCAGTTCAGTTGTTATTTGAAGTGCTTAAAGTTGTTCAGTCTTTTCTTTTCCGTTGGCACGTGGTGCCCTAAGCATCCTTGGGCGAAACGCTACATAACACACTCAAAAAACACTTTTTTCCGAAGATTAGCGGATTCGTGCAAAATCACAAAGGTCTGATACCAATGTTAGGTGTAGAGGAATTGAAATGGTGAAGATCTAGGTTTTACACTTCCACAAATCTTTACTTCTTTCCTTGCGTTAATGATAGCTTTAACTTAATTGATGGTTCCTTTTACTTTCCCGAGAGAGAGAGAGAGAGAGAGAGAGAGAGAGAGAGAGAATGACACCCGATGGGGTCCCAACCAACCCTCTCGAGGGCACCCCACACCGTTGCCGATGTGGTGTTTGCTTTCGATTGCGTAAATGGAATGTACACACATTCAATACCTCAAGTGCAGACTCTACTGACTCGAACGGGGAATATTGCCACGGTAACTCGTCAAGATGAAGCACCTGTGGGGCTGATTTGATGCACCTTTGGATCCGTCTCGATGTGGGATTGTGGATGGCCACCATGGGATAGATCTGGGACTGATTTGCACTCCCAATGTGAGAAGAATCAAGGGCTGAAAATGCAGATCTTGACGATGTTGATGATGGACAGCGATGGGAGCACTCTATGCGGCGAGCAGTGTTTGGGAAAAGTGTGCCTTAGCTTAGCCTTGAGCCGGTTGCAAAATCAAAGTAGCCGGTTGTGGGGAGGGCAAGAAGGAGAAATTTTCGCTTAAAATACATGAAAAATAGTGTAATTTTGCAAAATTGTTGGCTAGTATTGTAAAATTTCTGGTTCAGATTTGTCTTGGAGGGATTTTTGTATGCTTATGAAAATGATTTTTCCCGAACACTGGCGGCGAGGGAATGGCCGAGGAGAGGCTCAATGGCCTGCAGAAGTACTGGACTGCAACGGGAATGCTAGCGACGACAGATCTGAGCTGGTTCCGCCGAGGGAAGGGGCTAAAATGTGAAAATGCTAGGGCTGCCCTGCTGAAGACTGCAAGCGCTGGCTGATCTGTCACTGGGAGCAAAAACGCCAAGGCTGATCTGGTCCAAAACTGCTAGGGATGATTTGGGAGCCAAAAATGCTAACAGGCCTGCTGCTCTGTTGCACTAGCTCCTCTGATGCCAAAATGCTATGCTCTCGGTAACTCTTCATAGGCCAATTTACAGGTTATAAACTCCTATAGGGTTGAGGTATGGCAAAACCTTAGTCAGATTCTTATAAATAAAATCATAAAAATGATTCATAAATAAGTTTGACGAGAGCTCAATTTCTAGATGAAACTATCGTTAGTCGAGGAATCTGATTGACGCGGGGAATGGCTCATTGGATTCCCACTGTAGTGTAATAACATTTGTCAAAACTCGTGTACAAACCATCTATGCAAGAGGGTTCTAAAATTGGAAAATTGGCTCTAGAAGTTGATGAAGCTTGTGCACGTGGCACGTAGAGCCATGTGCACGTGACATCCCCTCCTGCTTAAGATGAGGTACTGATACCGAATTCCATGCACCCCATAAGATGGTCTCGGGTGAAGTTCCTTCTAGATGATGTCCTCCACGATGACTTTTGAGAGAGAGGCTCCCTGGGTGATGTGGAAATGTCCAAAACACAAGGATGGTGATGATGCATCTACTCGCAAACAATGGATTGCCTCTTGGATCAACCTAGCCCTTGTTGGTTATCGGCCAACAATAACCTGTGCTGCCCCAACTCGGATGGTGTGAACCAAACTGCAAACTGGATGGATGCTCGTCGAGCGAATGGATGGATATGCAAACGCCGAACATGCAGGTCGTGCGAACATGCTCACAAAATTTTCGGTATTAATCCTCTTAGGATTCTAGACACTCCTTTCTAGAGATAGGTGCAAAACTGGCTCTAGAAGTTGATGAAGCATGTCCATGTGGCACAACATGTGTGCTGAAGTCTATTGTGGGAGATAGAGATCTGAGACTCCAATGATGTTATTTGGACAAGTCTCAAGTCTTAGATCTCTATCTCCCACAATAGACTTCGGCATGCTCAGCTTTGATGGCTTTCTTAACTTGGTCAAAAGTGAGCTTGTTTGCTACTTTGTTGACACTTGTCCAAATAACATCATTACCTTGTTGAGTCCCTATTTATGAAGTCCATTGCAATGCTTTCCCATGGGTGCGAGGGAATATGTAAAAGCTGAAGTAAACTAGGCATTTTATGCCTGTCAAACTTGACAATTTGGCAAGTAATACATTCACGTACGTATGCTTCAATATCTTGCCGCATACTTGGCCAAAAGAAATATTACTTTGTCATATGTGTTGTAGACATTATTCCTCTATATTTTGTCCCATCTTTGAGTGATGGTTTGCATTGCATTTGGTGATAGGAAGTGAGCAAAGAAGCATTCCTTTAAAGACTTTCCTAGTCCTGATTGGTTGAGGTGATAGCTTTATGGATATTCACCAATGTGCAACGGTACCTTCCAAAAACATACTTACATAATAAAGCATGGATGTTTCGGTGAAGACTTCATCGCCAAAAGCAATATCAAACTGAGCAACAAATGTCAACCCTTTGCTTGCATCATACTCACCATAAAATGTAGCGAACTTAGCGGATTTACTCCCACCCTTAATACTTTAGGCTCCATGGATTTGATTGCATCACTTGAGTGTTGTAAGTCCAAATCACACTTGAATGGAGTTGTTGTTTAATGCATTACTTTCCCTTTTGAAGGAGGTATAGGAGGCTGAATATCACAGAGTTGCACTTTAAATGGCTTTGCATGATCACCCACTTGTGTAGGAACATGTTTTCCCACTTCTTCCCTATCAAATGCATGCCTTAAAGCACATGTTACATGGGACATGCATCGCTTGTGACTTTCTTATATAATGTGAATTAACGGAGTGTTCCTCTCTATGCACATCCATCCTTTGCCTCTTTGAAGAGTACTCATCGTCTTCCAACAAACGTGTGCTATTTTCTCACGTACACCTTCATGACAAGCCAAGTACGCACGTGCTAGATCCAAGGGTTGCATACATAGATCCCTCGCCGTATTCTCAATACTACAATCCACGTATAACTCCGCCTTCTTGGTCGCCATACACTTTTGTACTTTTGAATCCTCGCAGTAGAGCTTCATTCTCTCATGTGCCTGAAGAAGCTTTTGCATATGAGAATTTTCAGCTTTGAGAGTGGAAGCTTCATAATTTTGCACCTGTCCTTTTTTGATACGCTCCCTTTCTTGATTCCTTTCACCTATAGCTTCAACTATCCCTACAATGTAATATGCACACTATGTCTACCTCTCACATTCAAAAATAAGAAGGGTGTCTTGAATCTTCTTAGCCTGTCCATAGCGTTTGCAAGGATTGTCTTTTACGTTAAAAGTGAAAGAATGCTATGCTTTGATACCAATATTACTAGGTTGGACATCAAGAGGACAAACACTTGTACATTTCAAAGACAAAGCTGAAACGAAAGAAGGCACACATTGAGCCGGAACGGCCGGCCCCTCTCGCTTTATTTGTGGAAGAGTTATATTCATGGGCAATACAATGCTAGACCTTCCATGCCAATGCAAGTGAAAAATTCAACATTGCAAACAATTGAATGTTGATGTCGATTCTCCAAGCCGCTTGTTCCTTCTATCTACTTATCCTCCATCTGCTTGCAATTGTTTTCCAAACAAGGATCCACAATCTTTGCAAGCACATAGGACAAGAGAATTCCTACACTAGAGTAGATTGAATGAAGCCTTCACGATGGAAGTCGTTGAATGGCTGAAATCTTCAATTCCGATGTAATTCTTCGCGATGACACTCTTCCATTGTCGACGTAGGTTGAGAAGAGAGCTTCCACATGATCTCCATCAAAGAGGGATGGCTGAAATTGCAAGAGAAGTGTTGAAAAATATAGCATTTGGTGATATGATGGACTGTTTTGATGGAAAACAACTCCGTGTATGTGGATAATTGGCGTAGGATGATGAAAAGAGGCTTCCCCAAGGTAGATATAGCTATGGAAAGCTTCAAAGTGCAGTAAAATGTTGCAAAAACAAAGTTTTTCAGCCCCCTAAAATGCCCTAGAAGCTCAAACTTGCAAATTCTCTTATAAGTAAGTCTTTTTTTGTCAAAATTCTCAAAGTGGTCAAAGGGTTTTAATTTAAGTCCTTTTATGTTTACTCAAAAATTAAAATGTGTGAATGCACATTTATTAATGTTAAGTGACTTTTTGGTTGTCCAAGGCTCTAGTTCTAAGAATTTTCATCCCGAAAAGAGGGTTTATACTTACCACCTGCTCACGAGCCACAAATTGTGTCACATATGAACAGTTTCAAGTGGGCGTCCCCATTTCCCCAAACTATTCACGACATTCATGCAAGAAGATAGCATGCAAAAATAAGGCATGCAAGTACATATATATGCTATGCAATGCAACATCATTATAGATGGTCCCCATTCATGAGCCTATGACTAGAGGACGTTCCCGTGCAAGTACGCGATGGTACTCGACCCCACAAAAAGCTCGCACACAAGGCATTTCCGTGCATGTGCATGTGAATAAGTTCCAACGAAAAGCCAAGTCCACTATTCCGCGCATGAACTCAAAGTTTAAGACCGAAGGGAACATAAGGTTCGAGAACACCTAGAAAAAGGTGACAACCCATTCGATAATATCATTTATTTTCGTCAATGCAAGCATAGCATCTGGACCACAATTACCAATTAAGTGGCCAGAAGGTGACACAAATCATAGTGATAGACATTGGGAAGCAGTGAAGTATATTCTCAGATACTTGAAAGACACATCAAGTGCTTACACTTCGGGAACAATGATGCATACATGGATGCCGACTATGCAGGAAATGTAGACAACAGGAGGTCTACATCTTCCTCTACATCTCTCTAAGGTGTGCCTTCTCAAATCTTAGTAGCACTCATCTTTCTTCAATTGCAAGTGCCTTCTTATGCCGTTCTTGAGAGTTTTGCAAAGCCTTCTTAACCTTGGCACAGGCAGTCTCTAGATCCTGTACAAAGTGATCTGCTTGCTGTATCTTGTTCTTGGTGCACAGAACAGGGAGAACCTTTTTGCCACCCTCGACAATTTAAAGTGGTGCCTTCCCCGCCGAAGTGTGAACAATGTTATTGTAAGCAAACTCCACCAATGGCAAATACTTTTCAGAGATATAACGCTTCAATAAGTCTAATACCATCGAGTCGGTAATCTCTAAAAGGAATGATTGTGCAAAGAGAGAGAGAGAGAGAGAGAGAGAGAGAGGAGAGTACACAGAGATGTGGTTATCATAGAGTATAGAATAATGTGTTAGTGATGGGTGTTAGTAAGGGGATGGACGGCTGACCACGGTCGGCTGCCCAGCCAAAGTGACCTTTATCCCAACAACCTCCCAAGGCCAATGTGACCCTAAATATTCAAAAACAAGTAATATGTACAAAACCTGTACAAGTGTGAAGGATGTCAGTGGCTTCACCCTACACCTATCAAGTCAATGTAATGTGGCAACCGCTCCAACGTTGGGCTCTTCGTAAGAGCAACCGCAGGGTTCTCATCAGTATGAACTTTTACTTGTTCAATCCGCTTGTGTGTCAAGACTCAAGACATCTCGAATGAAGTGATACCTCACATCAATGTTTCATGGAACACGGGATTCTTTGCCAAAGCAATGGCACTTTGACTATTACAATGTAGCACTAGAGGTTCACCTTTGATCTTCATATCTAATACTAAATGTGCCAACCATATTGCTTCCTTGTTGGCATATGATGCTACAACATACTTAGACTCTGTAGTGGAAGAGGACGTGCAATCTTGAAGACATGACCTTCAAGAAATGGCTCCTTTAACATAAAAAGTTTACCATATTTGTGAGATTATGGTTAGGAAGTCCTTAGAAACTGAATGATTCATGTACTCTTACAATTGTTTCTTTGTCCGAGTATGTGTGTAAGATGAAATCTTTGCAGCATTTTGTCTTGGTGATGTGAATGTGGAGTGACAAGATTTAGAGATAAATACGGCCTGGATGTGATGGCTAAGTTATAATGATCGCGGTTTATGTCTAAGATCTTGATGGGGATAGTGATGTGAATGTTGTTATTGTGATTGTTCAATGGTTTGTGTCTTCGTACTAATGTATGGTTTTAATAGTGAACTGCATGTATGCATAAGAGTCGTGTCTACTGAGCTATTTTTATTGTCCACTGCTTGTTTTGCAAGCGTAATCGAGGGCGGTTACTCTTCTTTTAAGGGGGCGTATGTCACAAAATGATGACGTGGCCACATAGACCTGACAGAAGAGAGTAAATCGGCTGAAATGACACGTGGCAGGACCGTATGGAACAGCCTAGAAATTCCGCCACAATTTGCGGGCCCCTTGCTTGGAGAGAGGTGATACAGGGTACTGCAGATCTTCCTGCTTATGAGGCTGGTGGGGCCTCTTTGATGCGACACTCGACCTGCATTCCTACTGGTGCTCGCCTTTGTAGTATGTTATTCTCAGCGCTCTTGGATTTTGTCTCGGTCGGCACACATAGTTTGCTTGTTTTTGTGAACATAGAAGATTCTCTTCTTGGAGAGAGAGAGAGAGAGAGAGAGAGAGAGAGAGAGAGAGGTCCCTTGTACACTCGCTGCACTAAAGATTTCTTGAGTGGCTTAGTTGTGCCCTTTTTGCCAGGCTAATGTGGGGAGGATGTTCTGCTTGTAGCTAGGAACTGTTGTTTTGATAGTATTCTATTTAAAGATGGTGTTCAAGAGGTTTATACATTGTTTTCAGCTACAATACAAGGCACGAGGTGAACCTGAACTAGCCAAGCAAGTGAAAGGTCTTCTTCAAGCAGCAGGTTTCCGCACAGTTCAAGAAGATACAAAATGGGGGCTAGACCATGGTGCTTGGGTGCCCCTTTATCTCATGTATCCTGAGGCAGATATCCCTGTGATTCAGCTATCCGTGCAGCCAGCCCAAGGTGGTCTTCACCATTACAACCTGGGCAAGGCTTTGTCGAGCCTCAAAAATGAAGGGGTTTTGATAATGGCTTCTGGAAGTGCCACTCACAATCTTAGATATATCTCTTCTAGCAACGCCGTTCCTGCTTGGGCTTCTGAGTTTGATGATTGGCTAAATGATGCCCTTAGCAAGGGAAGGTAATTGTCATTGTTTGTTCGGTTTGGTGTACCTTAAGACGCCTCACTAATTGATTCTTTCTAGCAGGTTTGAAGAGGTGATTGAGTTCGAGAAATACGCGCCCAATGCAAAGAAAGTACATCCATCTCCTGAGCACTTCTACCCTCTGCTTGTGGCTCTTGGGGCAGCTGGAGAGGATGCAAAGGCTTGCAGAATACATGCTAGCTGGGCGCACTCATCACTTTCTATGGCTTGTTTCAGTTTCAGTACTGCTTTGTGAGCATGTCTATGCTGCCTACTACTTTGATTACAATTACCATGTATATTGCTGTCATGAAGATACTCCAGTTGTTGTCCTTTATAATGTCTATGCTGTAGAAAAAAGTGATAAGGCGCATGCTAGCATCTTGGTACGATGTTGGTAATGTAATATGCTCTGTAAGTGGTGGTACTGTTCAAAAGTTGAGCAGGTTGTGAGGAGTGGGCAATATTGAAGTATGTAATATTCCAGGGATTAGAAGTTTTCGGGAACATTCTCTGCATCTTGCTAGCTATTTTCCTTCTTCAAACTTTACCTCAACTGTTTAACCACTAAACTAGGCATGAAAGGAGGTTGGCAGATTAAACTCATTGGGTCTGGGTGTACTTGTGTATCGAGTCATTCAGGTTAATCATGTTCAAGAGTTTTGAAGCTATCGTGTTTCAGGGTGCAGGACACTGAAAGGAGTCATGATGGAGGCACAAGAACTTGGAAGGACTCTTCTCTTAATACCAAATCGGTAGGCTCTGAGGACCCAAACATCAAAGCAAATCTAGGAAACAAAGGGAGTTTTTTGGGGAGATTTTTCTCTCGAGCTACGCATGGACGCCAGTGAGGAAGTTGCAGAACATCATGGCTTATGAGAATGAAGTCATTCATAAATGATTCTGTCAGGAAGCTTCACTGAGTCAGTAAAAGAAAAATGTTAGTAATGAAGAAAAGTTTCATACCATTTTACCGAAATTAGTCGAATGGCAAGTATATCTGTGATTGTATTATATGAAATTATAATTGCCTTCATTGCAATATGCTTCAAGTTTATGATAGGATTTCTGTGATGCATTCCGTATGAAATTTTAGTGTAGTTTTTGCATTATGAAGGTGTAGTAGGGTGATCTCGCTAAGTCTTAATGAGATGTCAGGTGTGCTAATCCCTCATCTGCCAAGAAGATTGGCTTTAGTTGGAATTGTTATGCATATCCTAGCATGTTCCAAAATTGGACCCTTTGAATGTTACTTGAAACACGCTACAAATGGCTAGTAATCCTAGAACATCATGTTCCAGCAGTGGATAAATACCAAAGAGCTTGTACTCGTTTTTGTGGTAAGTGAAATGATATAATTATTTTGAAACGTTTTATGACGATTAAGGCTACAATCAAGAGAGGAGCATTACAGTGTAAAAGATGCATTCAAAGGTGTCCCAACACAAAGGGAAACAAAGGCATTGGCCTAAGTCTCTAACATCCAATGGAGGACCTTTTTCGTTACCAATGGTTTGCTAATGTACCTCATGTATATTTCTTATTCGTTATACCCTCCAAATCTATAGACTAAAAGGGGAGCCTCCCATTTAGAATTTAGGCGTTTGGGAAGGCAAGCTAACCTGTTCAGAGGGGATCTCTCTCTCTCATAACAAGTCTTGAGTTCAACTCTGGTCGGATAGAGGTCTCTTGGGATAGTTTCCCACGACGTTAAAATTTTTCTTCTTGCTCTCTCTCTCTCTCTTTCCACACACACACATGCGTTGTCACTTAGGCAGGGAGCTTAGTACCCATATAGATTCTACCACTAGGGATCACTTTGGGGTACTTACTCTTGCTGGCCTACTAACCCCTGCTCGATTCTAGGTAAACACTTAAGGTGAGGGTAGTAATAAAGCCTCGTCAAAAAATACTCCGTAGTTTGAAATACTCACATGCTCTCTTTCTTTAAGACGTTCTTTGCACTTACTATGCTCGTCCACGGAGAGACACTTAAAGTCAAATGCGGTTGCAATGTAGCACTTGCAATGTGCAAGAAGTTTACCTTCTCTAGGACATAGCTTGATATAGGGCTAGAAAAATACTTTTTTCCTAACTGAAGAAAATAAGGGCAAACTCGAAATTCTCCCAGTTTTTAGGTCAAAATTTGAAGCTTTTGATGGTAATTACACTAGAACTTGTGAAAATTTCTTGGTTTTCTTAAAGGCAAGCTCAAAATCTAACCGAGATTTTGGGATTTCAACCGGTTAAAATACACTAGACCTCGGTTTTTTTCTAACACTGGCTTGATACACCAACTTTGCTTTCCAATGGTAAAACACCTCTTGTACACCTTTTATTGGTCATACTGTGTAAATTTATAGATTGAGCATGGCTCTTTAAACTCATCTTTAAGAAACGTCTTTGAATTTTTTGAATATTTACCACTACAATTTTTTTGAATAAAAGATATTCTTTTCTTTTCCCCATTTAAAATTTAGATCTTTGGTAGGGAAATCTAACCTTTTTAGGGTCTCTCTCTCTCTCTGTGTGTGTGTGTGTGTGTGTGTGTGTGTGTGTGTGTGCAGGGAATATCTATCTAGATGTTAACATTAGGGATCATCTTTACTTCATAGAATGTTGGGATACGACCAACTTGTGACCTATAAGAGGTGCTTAACTATGAGGCTTGCCTAGAACGTTGCAGTTAAGCGTGAATGTATGGTGACACTATTGGGATGGGTGACCTCTCGGGAAGGCTACCCATTTGGGATCATCAATTGGTATCAGAGCCACGATGTCATTGTAGATGTCCTACCCATGAAGATAGCATGAAAAATGCTACCAAAAGGATCTACTTGTGAGCCTGCAAGATGTATCCTTATGAGCCATGGTGACGAATCCAAGTAGAGAACCCCATGATGTATCATGTGAGCCTGCAGATGTATCATAGATCTCACAAACCCCAAGTAGCACCATAACAAGGACCTTCAAGAGGAGGACAACAAAAGGGAGAAGAAAGATGAAATAAGATAAGAACGATCTCCCAGGTTTGCCTTAAGGGGGCAAGCCCAACTTGTGACCTATAAGGGGTGCTTATAGGTCACAAGTGCTTAACCTTGAGGCTTGCATAAATTGGCTAGACCCAAGGTTCCTAGCACCTTAAGGTTTTTGGGCTAGATCAATTTGTAGAACATTGTAGTTAAGTGCGCATGTACGACGGCATTACTAGGTGGGGTGACCTCTCGGGAAGGCTGCCTTCTTGGGACCATCATATAAACTCATCCAGAGTTGTGTTTATAAGGGATTGGACCTTATAACTCTTATGGAATTGATCTTCTACTATTTATTGCAACTGACTCGTGGAAAAGGCTTGATTGATTTAGGACTATGCGAACAAATATATATATTGTACATTTTATTATTCAAGTTCTCTTTTATGAGCTTTGGCCATTTATGACCGGCCGGCCAGTTTGTACTCACTTTGACCATTCAAGAAATCTATAAATCAAATACGTGCAAAAGGGAAATGGCCACTTTTGCACGGGGGAAGATTGCATCCAGTGTCTGTGTACTTCTTCTCTCCTCTCCCCTCTTCTCTCTCGCCATGCCGGCATAGCACTCCGCTCTAGGAGATGCACCTGCACGTGCTCTCTCACTCTACCTCGCTCTCTGTCTCTCTCTGTTCGTGTTATAAGTCGATTATGGATTTGTACAAGTCTTCATGTATGTAGGATTGTTCATTCATGGCTTGTCGTGTGCTATTTTGGATATTTTGTAGGGTCACTGCGCCTCCGTTTGTAGCAATAAGCTATCATCAGGGCTGATTTCATCCCTTAACCTGCAAGACACTATTTGGATTACTTTTTTTTGCCTCATTATCAATTTTAGGTAAACACCTAACATGTTCATTAGGTGAGGGTAATAATCAAGCCGCTTTTAAAAAGCTCCTCAATTTTTGTAGTTTGAAATACTCACTCCTTAAAAAATATATATATTCTTTGCATGGATCCACCTTCTGTGTTGGTCTACGTGTAGACTCTTACTTGAGCTAAATTTGATGTAGATATCTTCGCAATGTAGTAGTTGTAGTGTGCAAGTAGGTTACCTTTTTATGAAATACTAACATGCTCTTATTTATTTATTTTAAAGGCATTCTTTATGTGGATTATTAGACATTTGTGCTTAATCCCACACCATGGAGCTCTCCCCTTACTCTACCTTGTTTAGATTCATTCTATTTGCCTACTAGACTTGCCCACTTGATTTAGTTGATGCTTGCATTGACTCCACACACACCATGGAGCTCTCCCCTTACTCTACCTTGTCTAGATTTCTCCCCTTACTCTACCTTGTCTAGATTCATTGTATTTACCTACTAGACTTGCCCACTTGATTTAGTTGATGCTTGCATTGACTCCACACACACACACACACACACACACACACACACACACTTGGTCACGGTATCCGACCATGATAGCTATTTCTAGTTACACTCAGAAATATACTCAACCTACTAGTATTGCTACCTGAACTATTTATGTAGCTAATGCTTCACCCAACACACACATACACATACACTTCTAGAAGTTGACTAAGCCTTTGACACTATTGCTGCATGATTACAAGTAGATTATTTTTAGCATAAGGATGTCCACCTTGAGATTGAAATTACTGCATAGGGGAATTGTGATTGAATCCTTGATATTGGCTTACACTGCTATCTTGGTAAGAATGGTTGAATGTGAACCACTTAAAAGCTAGGCTCAGTGGTGGCAGCAATCCCTTAAGGATTTAACCCTTAAAAGATAAATGGTAGACCTCCTTCCCATTATGGCTCCTCCTGGCATGATCGATGCGAGTGTATTCCACTAACATCTGTCGCCACAGATCCCTTCCCCCTTTCACTCAAGAGGATTCACGATGAAAGCTTCCCTTTCTGATGATGGCGGTGGCTTGGTGCGACATGTGGCTCATCCTTTCATGATAACTCCTCTTCTTTCCCTCCTAAAGAGAAGGGTCTGTAGACTATTCTGATGGGATTGCTCGACGTGGTGAGCATGCAAGGTGTGGCCATACCTTTCATACAGTAGCTGACGTGCTTTTTTGTTGCCTCATACCAATCAACTACCCCTATATAAAGGTGAGGGGCTCTTCTCATTTCACTTAGACTTGGGTTTTTTCTGTCTTTTTCATTTTTGCAAACAGGAAAAATAATTATGGGTTAGGGATTGGGCATTGGGTTTTGTTGTGTTGTCTCTTGCAACATTAAAACAACCAGATATGGCCGACTTAGACTTGGACTTGGTTTTATTTTATCAAAAGAGGGAGAGTGAAAGTGAGAGTGAGAGTGAATGGAAATGGGCTTGGATTTCCCCGAGTACTTTGGAGATTATTTGGAATTGCTTCTTCTCCACAGGGTCTATATTTCACTCAAATCTCAGTTTTAGAAAATTTCTAGCGTTATGCCACTATGGTTTTATGAGGCTTTTAAAAGGATACTAGTCCTTGACGGGATGACTTCTTTAAGTAGTTGGCGAGATTGATCTGATGTATATTTTTCTTGATACTATATTGTGGAATAAATTAAGATGGGAATCATGCTCGCTTATTTTGGCTAAAGATTTACTTCTTTTTGGCTTGAACAAGAGGGCTCGGTTGCATAACACACAAGGTTAATCTGTCTCATAATTGATTTTATTCAAGTAAAGTGATTACTGATCTTTTAAGCCTAACTTTTTACTAAATGAATTGTTCATTGGGAAAATCTCTTAAAATAGCCGAGCATTATGGATATACAATAGAAAGATGACTTGAACACAAAATAGGATCTTTTCTCTAACTTGTATTCACACATTAGTGGTGTGATTACCTATAGCCTAATGCTTACTGGTTGGCTTTTTGGGTCTTTGGATATCTGGCTTAGATCTGATATTTTGTGTAAACCTTATTCATACATAAATATTCTACTACATCTGGCTCTTGGGAGTACTGCCATAAATTATGTGTAGACTTTACACATACATACATATTCTAGTTTTGATGCTTTACTGAAAATTGGTATAAATTTTGACCGACATATGGATACTGATTTGGTTTTTGGTGCTTTACTACCTAAGTATGTTATGGTATTGTGATATGGGGGAAACTGTTTTGACTTACAAAAAATCTGACCTTAAGCCTGTTGCTTAAATGTCTGGCTTAGATCTGGGTTTTTAAAACCATATTCATACATACATATTCCACTACATCTAGTTCTTGGTGGTGATGCTTCCGTAAAAATATGTAAACCTTTTATATATGCTGGTTTTCATACTTTATTCAGAATAAGCATAAATTCTGATCGACATATGGATACCGATCTGGTTTTTCGTGCTTTACTACCTGAGTATGTTATGGTATTGTGATATGGGGGAGATTGTTTCCTTTGACTTACAAAAAATTTGACATTCAGCCTGTTGCTTAAATGTTTGGCTTAGATCTGAACTTTTTTGTAACCATATTCATACATACATATTCCACTACACCTTGTTCTTGGTGGTGTTGGTGCTGCCATAAAATATATGTAAACCTTATATATACATACATATTCGGGGGTTTTTGATGCTTTACTACCTGAGATTTGGCATAACCTGTGATTTTGACCGAGATATGGTTACTAATTGGGTTTTGATGCTTTACCTACCTGAAGATATTATGATGTTGTGATAGGGGAGAGCTTCTTTGCTTTAATTAGCAAAAAATCTGACCTTCAGCCTGTTGCTCAATACTCCATAATATTTGGCTTTTGGTTCTTGGATGACTGGCTTAATTCTGGTCTTTGTTTTAAAAAAAATGTAGGACTCTTGGGTGTGATATTGCCATACAGGCTTTTTGACTTGTTTTTTGAATTTATTTTTCCTCCAAAGTTTGGAATCTAGCAGTTGATCTTTTGCCTCACGTAGCTGAAGATATTCTACTACAATAATCAAACAGGCTAAGCCTTGAAGGAATTCTAGTATGGCCTTTTAGAAATTTGGTTCTTGATCAGCTGTCTGTCGAGCTTACTAAAATAGCATTAAGCTTACCCTGATCTTGATCTCTCTTTTCATTGCTACTAGGGTGTAACATTACTGGTTACTGACCTTGAATACTCTCGGTTTTAGAGTGAGTTTTGATTCATCTAATTGAAATGTTCGACTTGGATCCATACAACATAATTGTAGTAATAATACAAAGCATCACTAATAACTTTGAAGCTATAATTACATATTCACGTTTTAATTAAGGAAAATTTTTCGACAAGTTGATAATCTTCAATACTATAAAAGATTGTTCTAAAGGTATAGCATATGGTACTAATTTGAGAATGCAGTTTTAATTGGGGATAAAGGAAGGTACCAGGGTTTTTTATAAGGGAATACGAATACTTGCAAAAGTATGTATACACTACTTTGAATTAGCAAATCCTTACTTGGACATTACAATCTTGGAAAAAAGGTTGAAGTAGTTAAGTGTTTCTGTATATCTATACTTTTAAGAAATATTTAGGACAGTAGCTAGTCTAATAATTTTTAAGTTGGACATGGATAACAATCGATAGGTTCTTTGAAGCCTGCCATATGTAGCCAAATCTGTTGTCTTGACTATATGGATGCAGGTGAGAATTCTATCTTCACTTACAAAGGTTTAGCATGTTGCAGTCCGACTTTGAAGACCCTTGATGATTCAGCTGGGATAGTTCTGACACTTTTGTTTAAAATCATTTGGAATGATACCTCATTCTTATTATATTTTACAATAATGCATCAAAGACTGAAATGTTTTTGTACAAATCCTTCCCTAGTGATCTAAAGCGAGTCGTTTTTTTGAACGTCATGTTCTTTGGTGTATATGTATTTAATTTAAAACAGCTACAGACGCGTCCCTAAACACCAGGCCCTCTGAGGCAACTGGGTGGGCCGGGAAGCTGGCTTTGATTACTTTTGTCTATAGGCTTTGACTGACCCACTCTCTATTATTCCTTGTCAGGTTGATAGGTGTTAGGTGGTCTCTCCTTGACTATATACTGGATTCCTACTCATGACTATTGTAGTCTTTTGTATCATTCAGTTTTAGGTAGCAAGTTAATCCAATTCTACTCACCCATGCTTAATAAACTTTATTCACATGATTTCAGGAACATGATTAGGGGCAAAAGAATGAAATATATCATCTAGAGACTTTTTGGGATCAGGAGCAAAAGCATGAAATATATCATCTAAAGACTTTTTGGGATCAAGAGAAAAAGCATGAAATATATCATCTAAAGACTATGAATGACAACCATACTTTTTTCAAATTGGATGCCAAAGCATTTAAACTCCTACAGGAGTTATGTCTTCCTTGAAGACTATATAAGATATTGTGTTGATACAACTGACTTTACCCTCTTCAAGGACACTCTGACTTGGCACTTCTCTGGTAAATCTTCATACTCGACTTTTGTTAATCTCGTCTTTTTGATAAAGCGGTAGGCCCATACACAATGGGCCTATTGCCGAAATCCATTGTGTATGGCGTCAGGGATAGGACGGGTACACACACACACACACACACACGATAACGACATTTGACTATGATAGCTATTTCTAGCTACACTCACAGCTATACTTAACCTATTAGTATATCTACCTGAACTATTTATGTAGCTAATGCTTCACCCAACACACACATACTCATACACTTCTGGAAGTTGACTAAGCCTTTGACACTATTGCTGCATGTTTACAAGTAGCTTATTTTTAGCATAAGGATGTCCACCTTGAGATTGTAATTACTGCATAGGGGGATTGTGATTGAATCCTTGATTCAGGCTTACACTGCTATCTTGGTAAGCATGGTTGAATGTGAACCACTATAAAGCTAGGCTCAGTGGCAGCAATCCCTTAAGGATTTAACCCTTAAAAGATAAATGGTGACCTCCTCCCCATTATGGCTCCTCCTCACATAATGGATGCGAGGGTATTCCACTAACATCTGTCGCCATTGATCCCTTCCCCCTTTCACTCAAGAGGATTCACGACGAAAGCTTCCCTTTCTGATGATGGTGGCGACTTGGCGCGGCATGTGGCTCATCCTTTTCATGATAACTCCTCCTCTTTCCCTCCTGAAGAGAAGGGCCTGTACACTATTTTGATGGGATTGCTCACCGTGGTGATCATGCAAGGTGTGGCCATACCTGTCATATTTTATTATAACGACAATAGCTGACGTGCTTTTTTGCTGTCTCATACCAATCCACTATCCCTATATAAAAGTGACGGGCTCTTCTCCCTTCACTTAGACTTTGGTTTTTTCTGTCTTTTTCCTTTTTACAAACAGGAAAAATAATTATGGGTTAGGGATTGGGCATTGGATTTTGTTGTGTTGTCCCTTGCAACATTAAAACAACCAGATATGGCCGACTTAGACTTGGACTCGGTTTTATTTTTTTAAAAGAGGGAGAATGAGAGTGAGAGTGAATGGAAATGTGCTTGGCTTTCCCCGAGTACTCTAGAGATTATTTGGAATTGCTTCTGCTCCACGGGTTCTATATTTCACTCAAATCTCAGTTTTAGAAAATTTCTAGTGTTATGCCACTATGGTTTTATGAGGCTTTTAGAAGGATACTAGTCCTTAATTGGATGACTGATTTAACTAGTTGGTGGTATTAATCTGCTATATATTTTTCTTGATACTATACTGTGGAATAAATTAAGATGGAAATTATGCTCACTCTCTCTGGCTAAAGATTTACTTCTTTTTGGCTTGAACAAAAGATAATTGATTCTATTCAAGTAAAGTGATTACTGTTCTTTTAAGCTTGACTTTTTACTAAAACAACAGTTCATTAGGAAAATATCTTAAAATAGCCAAGGATTATGGATATACAATAGAAAGATGACTTGAGCACAAAATAGGATTTTTCACTAACTTGTATTCACACATTAGTGGCGTGCTTGTTTGCTTTGATTTACCTACAACCTGTTGCTGATTACTGGTGGGATTTTTCGGTCTTGGATATCTGGCTTAGATCTTATCTTTTTTGTAAACCTTATTCATACATAAATATTCTACTACAACTGGCTCTTGGGAGTATTACCATAATTTATATGTAGACTTTTTACATACAAACATATTCTAGTTTTGATGCTTTACTGAAAATTGGCATAAATTTTGACCAACATATGGATACTGATATGATTTTTGGTGCTTTACTATCTAAGTATGTTATGGTATTGTGATATGGGGGAGACTATTTTGACTTACAAAAAATCTGACCTTCAGCCTGTTGCTTGGATGTCTAGCTTAGATGTGTTTTTTTAACCATATTCATACATACATATTCCACTACATCTAGTTCTTGGTGGTGATGTTGCCATAAAATATATGTAAACCTTATACATATTCTGGTTTTGATACTTTACTAAGAATTGGCATAAATTCTGATCGAGATATGGATGCTGATCTGGTTTTTGGTGCTTTACTACCTGAGTATGTTATGGTATCGTGATATGGGGGAGACTCTTTGCTTTGACTTACAAAAATCTGACCTTCAGCCTGTTGCTTGGATGTCTAGCTTAGATCTGGTCTTTTTTGTAACCATATTCATACATACATATTTCACTACATTTGGTTCTTGGTGGTGGTGCTACCTTAAAATAAATATAAACCTTATATATACATGCATATTTTGGTTTTTTATGATTTACTACCTGAGATTTGGCGTAGCCTGTGATTTTGAGCGACATATGGTTACTAATGTGGTTTTGATGCTTTAACTACCTAAAGATATTATGGTGTTGTGATAGGGGAGAGCCTGTTTGCTTTGATCTGCAAAAGATCTAACCTTCAGCCTGTGTTGCTAGATACTACATTAATATTTGGCTTCTGGTTCTTGGATGATTGGCTTAATTTTGGTCTTTTTAAAAGAAATGTAGGACTCTTGGGCGTGATACTGCCATACAGGCTTTTTGACTTGTTTTTTGGATTTGTTATCCCTCTAAAGTTTGGAATCTAGCAATTGATCTTTTGCCTCACCTAGCTGAAGTTATTCTACTAAAATAATCAAACAGGCTAAGTCTTGAAGGAATTCTAGTATGGCCTTTTAGAAATTTGGTTCTTGACAACTGTCTGTCGAGCTTGCTAAAATAGCATTAAGCTGACCCTGATCTTGATCTCTCTTTTCATTGCTACTAGGATGTAACACTAATGGTTACTGACCTTTGCATATTCTCGCTTTTAGAGTAAGTTATGCTTCATCCAGTTGAAAATGTTTGACTTGGATCCATACAACATAATTGTAGTAACAATACAAAGCATCACAAATAACTTTGAAGCTATAATTACATATTAGATTTTTTGACAGGTTGGTAATCTTTGATACTGTAAAAGATTCTTCTAAAAGGTATAGCATATGGTACTACTTTGAGAATGTAGTTTTAAATGGGGATAAAGGAAGGTACTAGGTTTTTTTATATAAAGGAATACTTCCAAAAGTATGTATACACTACTTTGAATTAGCAAATCCCTACTTGGACATTACAATTTTGAAAAAAAGGTTGAAGTACTTAAGTGTTTTTGTATATCTATAATTTTAAGAAATATTTAGGATAGTAGCTAGTCTAATAATTTTTAAGCTGGACATGGATAACAATTGAAAGGTTCTTGGAAGCCTGCCATACGTAGCCAAGTCTAACAAATTTTTTGTCTTGACTATATGGATGCAGGTGAGAATTCTATCTTGACTTCAAAAGGTTTAGCATGCTGCAGTCGACTTTGAAGACCCTTGATGATTCAACCGGGATAGTTCTGACACTTTTGTATAAAATCATTTGGAATGATACCTAATTCTTATTATATTGTACATTAATGGATCAAAGACTGAGTTGTTTCTGTACAAATTCTTGCCTAGTCATCTAAAGCCAATCGTTTTTGTAACATCATGTTCTTTGGTGTATATGTATTTAATTTAAAACAGCTACACACACACACACACACACACACACCCATGGAGAGGTATGTACAAACAAGAGGTGATTTGGGCTGATCTTGATGCCTACCATTACTTGTGATGTCATCCAAAGCTTTTCCTAGAAGCCTATATAATTGCTCACTATGTACTAGCACTTCAATTTAATAATCAATCCAGTTTGTGTCCATTATCTTTTTGCATTGAGTCTCCTTATTGTGCTTAGTGTGGCTGCACATATGCCCTCACCATCATCATGAATGCAAGCCTAATCTATCCACCCTAATCTATGTACTTATCATGTGGTATTAGAGCTTAAACCTAGGTTGTTTTTAATTTAGCATTAGATCCTACGAACAATTTCTTCAAAGTTCTCTAAATCTTGGTCGGGTCCGGAAGTGAAAGCTCCCACGCTGCGGACGCAAGTGATTTCTTCAAAGTTTTTTAAAGCTTATTCGGGTCTGAAAGTGGCAGTTCCCACGGGCTTCACCCCCGCTTCACCTAGGCTGGTTGCACACCAAATTCAAAGGGCCTTCCTATGCCACTTCACCAGTGGAGCTCATCGTTTAGCATAGAGTACTTCCCCACGCCTGTAGGCTTGCATCAAATATTGGCCTAGCCAAAGCTCTTGTATCCCAAGGTTCTTAATTTAGAGGCATTCCCACAGGCCCCCAAGACCCTGCTTTGCATGCCTCCATCCAAGCTCACATGGTGTGCATCCCTAATCAACCCTAAAATCTTGTAAACCCTAATTCAAGGGATTGAACCTCGAGCCTTCAAAGTCTATATTTTGTGAAGAGGAGCTCCATAAAGTGGAGAGTGACTTCAATTTTTTTTTTATAAAAATTACAAGGGAATTAGACATTGCCCTGCACGAAGGGTAAGACCATTCCCTCATGACACTTGGGGTGCACTATGGGCAAGGATAATCTCGCTGTATTTTATGGCCAAGGGTTTCATACCTGGCAGAGATCATGTCATATGTATTTTAAACCATTACATGTAGCCCTAACAACAATTTTCCCAAAAGAACCAAATGCAAAAAGTTGTAAAAAGTGGTCAAAAGAGCCAAAAATAGAGCATTGTCAAAACTGCCACAATAGACTGTAAAAGTCAGTTTTGGTTGGGCAAAACTGATTCAAATTCAACAAGATTTGTGGAGCAGGCTACAAACATTACAAGCTATCAGCACACCAAAAATTCAGATCCAAAAGTGATGTAACATGGATCGCGATCCATGATCCCCTTAGAAATTTTTGGACAGAAACTTTTGTAGCCTGCAGCAGAGACCATTCTGAACAAAAATCCCCAAAGAAATTTTGCCAAAAAAGTTCAAAAGTTGGGTCAAAAGTGCCAAAAACACTTCAAGGTGAAAACCCTAAAATAGACCTGTGAATTGACTTTTGCCTGGCCTAAACAAGTCCAAATCACACAAAAACCACATAGCAGGGATAAGGAGACCAAGGGGAAGCTGTGTGTCAAGTTTCAGTGCAATCTGACACATAGGTACATGGATCGCGATCCATGTTCCTTTGTCATAGACTGATACCATATTTGCACCATAGCTAGAGCCCATCACAAGGAGTCCAGTGGTCTTTTCAAATGTGAATCTGGATACCAAAAACCAAACCAAAAGCCCAGAACTGTCAAGCATTCTGACAAAGTGCCATAACTGACCTAATTTTCAATCCAGAGGTCCATTTTCAAAAATTTTGATACAATAGGACCTACTAGTCATGCTGATTCTAATGGTACCAAGAGAAGTCAATTTGGGCTCCAAACATGGATTGCGATCCATGTACCCATAGTGACACCTTCACCTGAAACTTTTCAGATCAGTAGTGCTTACACAAGAAAACATATCCCCAAGTCCAATTCTCTAAAAAATTGAGCAAATTTGGGTCAAAAGGGATCAAAACAGGTGACAGACTGAAAACCGCAATACAGACCTTGTATTGATCATTTGACCTGTCAAAGCAAGTCCAAATCCAAAAATATTTGAGATTTAGCTTGTGGACATAGTCAGGAACAAACCCCTAAGAGGACAAGTCCAGATGTGGTTGAACATGGATCACGATCCATGTACCTCAACCTCAGAATTTGCTCAAAATTGGTATATAGCTTGCATATGACCTTGTCTACACATAGTCAAAATTTGGAAAATTTTGAAAAAAAAATTTGATAGGAACATAGATCGCGATCCATGTACCTCTCAGCATAGTGGGGGTATCTGACTTGATGATCTTGTAAATATACTTGAGTATATCCCAAATCTCAAGTTTGAGCTAAAAATACCTTCTGGAGACTAAGATACAAGCCAAAGTTCCTGTTTTTTGGTCATGAGACTGTTTTGCGTACTGTTTCAAGTGCAGTTCACTAAAATTGCTCTAGCTTTTGATAGACAACTCCAAATTGAGTCAGGTATAGCTAGGAAGAAAGCTTGCGGGCAATACCAGGTTTTAGAGCTGAATTTTACTAGGTTTCCTAGATCCAAACTTTTAGGGTACCTAGAACCAGTTTCCAGAGACCAAAAAATTCACAAATTCTTGACTTTTGAGAGACCTTACCAGGGGCAAAAAGGGATAAGTTGCACCAAGCCAAGTTGGGCTTGTCAAGTACTATATTGAGAGATTTAAGAGAGTCTTAACCATGAAAAATCATCCACCACCAGGGTTCTCTACTCCACTTGGAGACATGAAAAACGCAAGAAACGCTACAATGCCTTCAATACAGGGATTGAGAGATTACATAGAAGAGGGGCATCCTCTGATCAACAAACCGAACGTGAGATTCATCAAAGCCAATGAATCCATGAGAGTGCTTACAAATTACACTCATGAGGGCTTGTATAGATTCATAAACGGGGATCCATATATCTTTTACAAGTGTGTAGAGCCCTATGCTAGAGAGTTGATTACCCATAATAACCTCTATGCATTCACATATACAGATGCCCACGGAGTGCAAGTTTTGATGGTAGATAAGTATGGACGTGAGTACAAACTTGTTGATCCCATTGACATCGAGAGATATACATACAAGGGTACTCTAATCTCTACTTACTTTCAGCCAAAAATGATGTCAGAGTACACATCAGAGAGGATTCCACCAGGATTCTCTCCAAGACGAGAGGAGAGTGAGAGACATTTTTCCAAGAGACCACGAATTGGTTAGAGTAGTGACTGAACCACAACAATTAAGACCATATCAAGTGGCTCAATGTGTCAAGAGAAAATACGATGGGTCGAAGGACCCATATGCTCATGTCTCACTCTTCAAACAAGTTTTGAGAGCTGAACAGATTGTGGATTTCCATACTCAGTATGAGGATGGGTTAACATTGGAAGGAACAGCCTTGACTTGGTTCCAACCACTAAATAGAGATGATTTTCCAAACATAGCACAACTCTTACAAGAGTTTATAGAGGAATTCTCAAACATGGGAATCAAACATAACACAGTGTCCCAAATCTACGCTTTCAAACAAAAAGTGAAGGAAGCTTTGCTTCGCTTCAAACAAAACATTGATAGATGTCCTGTGAGAGAGTTACCGAAAGATGAGAGATTATCAGTTCTCTTCATAGAGGGCTTGAGGAATGAACTCTAAGAAGGGACCTACATCTAAAAGGATGCACAACATTTGAGCAAGTCACTAGAGAAGCTCTATATCTAGTTGACAATTGCAAGGCCTATGGAGAGGTGATTGAATATACAGACAAAACGACCAGTAGCGTCTCATCTCCAAAGAGCGAATCAACAACAATGAGAGATGTTCAAACTCCTTGGGAACCAATCATTGATCAAGTGGTCGAGGGGGTGATTAAAAGAAGAAACCAAGGCTACAAGAAAAACCTCAATGTACGATATCCTCAATTGAGGATATGCAATACTTGCGGAGAGGATCACCCCATTCCATGGTGTAGCACTCAACCAAAGCCACAATGTATGCTAGGGCAACAACCAACCACCACTTTTGAATTATGGGAGAGTGATAGTCAACTACGCTCAACCAATGCATATGCCACAACCCATGAGAAACGAGTACTCCATGGATGCGGATACGCTAATGTTCATAGCAAATCATTCACAAGAGTATGGTTTAAAGAACATCCTCACAAGGCAAGAACAACCATTAGCTAGATTATGAGCTGTAAAACAAGAAGGTCCATGCTATGAGTGTGGAGGTGATCATTGGGCACAAAGTTGTCCAAACAAGGGTCCCCAAATTGAATTATTTGTATTCTATGAACGTTGTGGTATAGACCATCTACGCCAACACTGTGCTAAAAATCCAGACTACAAAGGGAAAGCAACAACGAATGTTGTAGGCGTGATGCCTTCTTCAAGCAGATTCGAGGTAGAACCCGCCATTCCTTTAAATGTGATGACTCAAGCTCAAGCTCAAGAAGCTGCCAAAAACAAACTAGCTGAAAAAGCCACGTTGCCTGTTCAAACAGAATTTGAGAACAAATCGGTGAGAACCTTTGGAAGAAGATCATGGAAAGGTAGATGAGACAAAATGAAATTGAAGAGGCTGAAGGAGAAACCGGCTTTGGAAAATGAACTGAATTAAACAAGAGAGCAGCTTAGACAAGAGCAAGAAAGGAACAAAAACGCAAAGGGACCTTTAAAGAGTCAAAGACTAACTCGGGAGGTTCAGTCTTAGTGGAAAAAGTCTTTGAACCTTTAGATGCAATTTTGAAGGCCAATGAAGCTAAGCTAAAACCCAACCAAACCCAAGAGGATAGATGGCTGACGTATCCTCATCCAGGGTATGAAAAAGAGAGGTTGCAAATGTGCAAGGAGCTCATCCAAAAGGCCCAAGCTCTTATGGAACCACATGTTCCAGATGCTCCAAAAACCGAGGTGCTAATCCGCGATAAACTCTAAGAATTGGAGAGCCAGGGTATTGTAAATAGAGACCAAGAAGAGCCAAGAGTTGAGGCACCTTTATATACGAGAGAAGTAGCCAATACCACAGATGGGGTGGGCTCACAAGCAGTGATGCCTATTCCGGAGGTAGAAGAACCGTGGCCACAATCCTTGTGGGAATCAATCAGAAACCAAAAAGATGGTAGTGCTACCTTACAGTCACCACCTATTCCTAAGATATACATGGATCACAAATTTTTCCCGGGGGATATAAGGTCTCTATATGGGGATGCTGGGTCTGTCACATCTGAAGAGAGTAAACCACACTCCCTAAAGATGTTGCCATCTTTCATAGGAGAACTTGAAACAAAATTGGAGGTTAAAATGGTACCAAGAGCTTGCATGAATTGATGTCTTCTCCTATACAATGCACACTTTATCTCTCAGAGCTACTAAAAATTAGACCGCATCTATGGGGCCAAATGGGAAAACACCTGGAAAACATGCGGCTGAAAATCCCTTCACATGACCAACTTGCATATGAAAACATGGATGACACCTTGCCTAAGAAACCACAGACAAAGCCAGTACTAGTAAATAAGGTGGGTGACTACTGTGAAGGAGAAGAAGGAAACACCACCTTACAACTTGAGTACAAAGGAGTAAAGACGGTTGCTATACTAGATAATGGGGCAGGAATTGCCATTGCAACCAAAGAGATATGGAGAAAATGGGGAAAACCTGCTCTTAGGAAAACTCAAATGAAACTGCAATTAGCGGATGGATACACAGAGAAACCGATTGGAATATTAGAACAAATCATTGTGTCCTCGTGTGGCATAGAGTATGAGCACACCTTTGACATAATGAATTTTGACAAGAGCAGCAACTTTGACATCATATTGGGCAGACCATTCATGCGTCAGCTCAAAATGGTACAAGACTGGGGCTATGACTATATCTACTTGAGACACAAAGAGGTCACACCAAAAATCAATGTCAAAGATCATAGTTATAGAGATGTAGTGTGAACCCTGGGGGAAGACTTAAACTCCACAACTGATTTTGAAAGCAAAGCGCATATTTGGATGTACGGAACTCCTAAGAGTGGAAGTCTTAGAAAGGAAGATTGCATCCTACAACGTTCAGTAGAAGATGAGACATATGTACCAGAGCCATTTCCAGAGGAGTTATTTGAATCCTTTGGATGGGATCAAATACTGGCGACTCTTGATGTGTGTGTGAATGAGGCGACCCTGACTAAATTTTCAATGAATATGGGTATGATATAACTCCCTTATTTACGATAAAGGTGTTGAAGGAAGCTAACGAGGTTTTTGAGTGTGAAAGTGGAAAAGGTGAAACAGATAGCTACGTCATGGAGCAGGAGGCCAAAGTGCACATGAAAGAAGCAGAGCAACAACGAGAATATGTCATCATTGACATACCTGAAGAATTGACACAAGCTGTTTCAACGAAGTCCACTCCAAAAAAAGTGCAAATGAAAGTAGATGAAGGAAAAAAGCTTCCAATTTCAACGTCAAATGTTCAGCAAACACAAGATAAAAAAAAGAATAGAGACAAGGACGAAGATTGATTGTCTCCTACGATGATCAAATTTAGAATATACGGAGAAACAGGACTTAAAATCACATGTTCATCTGTGATAGATCCTGAAGCAACAAAGAATATAATGACTTATGGAACGTGGATCATGATAGGAAAGCCACCAATCATCGAGCTAGAGAAGATTGTGTATACAAGTTCAAAAATGCCGATTCCTAGTTTTGGCATGGCAAAAGCCGTACTCAAGTTGAGTACTGGGGAGTACAAGGATACTTTCCGCATAATCGACTCCCATCATATCAAAGACAGTCTGATCTTGACAGAAAGCTGGAGGAACATCTTCTTTCAACCACAAGGAAAATCTTCAGCAACAACACCATCAAAAATCCCAAAAGCACCTCAAGTCAATACAAAGAAGAGCAACCAACCATCACAAAAAAAGGTAAAGCAAAGGTAAACACTGAAGTATATCAACCTTGCCAGACAACTTTACCTTCAACGAGCTTCCATCAAATTTCTTGCGAAGCCTCTACATCAAGAGCCACATCACCAACAATGCAATGGAAACCAAAAGTCTATCAACCAAAGTTTCCATCACAAAAAAGCATCCAAAAGAAGCCAAAGAATGTCAACCAAGTGTTGGTATCCAAAGAGCACAATAAAGTCAGAGACCTAGTTTGGATACATGAAGCACAAGTTCAATCACAACAACAAAAGGTGATAGGGTGGGTAGCATCAAATGAGTCAATCACTGCTCACGGCTAGTTCCAAGGAAACACTAATGTTTGGCCCAAAAAGCCTAAAGTAATCGCCTGGACCTACCCACCTCAACCAACAAGTTCTACAAAGAACAAGATGCGCTATAAACGCAAGACAAACAACTCAAATAGGAGAAAGAAAACCCACAAAAGGCAGAAGAAAAGACCTTCCAAGCAAGAAATGCGACAAGTTTGGGTACGAAAGTCAAACGCTAGTCAAAGCACCCAAGAAAGATAGGTGAGGCAGTGGATGATTCCAATTAATCTACTCAAAGCACAAGGATTTTATGAAGGTAACACACAAATATGGTTACCACAAATTGTAGCTCAATCTGGAACAGCGAAGAGAAATCAAGCAGCACAAGCTTCTACCCCAAAGCAAGCAATGACAACCAAAAGCCAATTACAACCAAGGCTGCTGCAATCTACATATGGATACCTTGTCATCAATTACAAAAGCAATGCTTTTACAACGGAAATCATTAGGTTTGGATACCGAAGCCTAGTGTCCATCAAATTATAGAAGAAAATAAAATGCCAAAGACGGTCACATAAGGACCAAAAACAAGATGGGTTCCAAAATTGCTAGTGGAAACTCAATCACAGAGAACCCACACATCTCAACAATCTCTTCTCATGGAAATTAACACAAAGGCTACATCAAGCCCTATCAGAGCTGAAGGACTTGTTTTACAAAGAAGTATCAACATACAACAAGCAAGTCAAGAGGAGCCAAAATATGCCAACCTACTCGACAAAATGGTGGCATCCAAAGACCAACACAATGGAAGAGGCCTAAATTTCAAGAACTTATGGAATTGGGTTTCTGGCCTTGAACAGCTGGCCTTGAACAGGTAATTCCAAGCCGTCATTAAAAATACATGGCATAAAAGTCAAAGTCGGGCAGCTAAGCCACTAAATGAGCGAGGCATTAGTCCCAAACCTTCATGTAATATTCTCTGTGGTCTAAGTCTTAGTTATTCTAGGCATTGCTCAAGCTGGAAGAGTTGAGCATAATTACATTGTGTCGCTCATGCTGGTATAGGTGAGCATAAGAGTGGAAGTCATTGTAGTATAGTGGTAAGTGAAGGAGGAAGTCCAAAAGACACTCACACACTCAACACAGTGAGGTATGAGTGGAGAAGCTTCTACATCAAAAACCCTTCGTGGAAACATGGAAGCTATTGAGACATCCTTTGATGTCACATGTGCTACATCTATTCCTTGAAGCATCCATCATCTCCATCTCTTACAGTGCATGCTTTTTTTCGACAAATTTTCATACGCATATAGAGTGTCCCATAATTGGCACTTGCATTAGACACTCTTCCTTTGTTTCTCCCAAGCACTAACCTTGCATGACAGGTACTTCAAGTGGATATTCTCAATTTCAATAAGAGCGTATACCAAAGGCACTTTTTTCCCATTGGGTTTTTTGCCCTTTGGTCATCCAGGTTTTAAGACCCTAATCTAGAAACCCTCATCATCGACTTCTTGTATATATTCCTTCTACATTAGCAGTAAGGAAATGTCTTCCCAAATCAATCGACAACGAATTGGAGCAAACATAGCAGGTCTCCATATGCTTATCAAGAGCATCTTTTATCTAAAAGGGTGACAACAAAGCTCCATCAAAAAATGGCAAGTCAAAGAATGGCCTACAACGACAAGCAATGAAAAATTCAGCAAGCGAGCTATCCACAACAATCAAAAGTAGCTCACACAGTGCTTCAACATTGGTGACCTATTGCAGACAACTCAAATTGCAGTGGACCTTGAAAGAAAATCCATCATAAATTCCACGCGCCAAAGAGAATCAGTTCTACAAATTCAAACACATCAACATCCACCTTTACGGTGGCTAAGATTGGCAACAAAGAGGTGAATGCACAATAAGAAGAAAAGTTGCCTCAAAAATCAAAGATCAAATCACGTATCAACATGACAGATATGAATCACACAAGGAAGGGGGGAGTGTCATCAATGCCAAAGCTCTTCCAAATCTAAAGAACAACCTTGAATACAAAGATTCAATGATCAATGGAAAGATGAAGAATGTCATACAAAGACGTTACCATGCAAACAATGATAACTTCAGCACAAAAGCTCCCAACAACAAAACATAAGGATTTCCATAGTGCTAAAGCTAGTGAAGTATTGCAAGTCAATGACAAAGACAGAAACATCAAAATAACTCTTCATGGCAGATATGAATCACTCAAGGAAGGGGGGAGCGTCATAAACAACAAAGCACTTCCCAAGTTGAAGTCCAACCTTGAAGACAAAGCTGAAGACAACCCTATGACAAGACTGCACAAGGTCGTGTCAAGGGACGACACAAATTAGGAAGGGATAAATGCTTGAGGATAGATCAAATGGGCACCCAATTAGTCGGACACATAGCTGGACACCACATTTGTACTCTATTAGTTTTCCGAGCTAGTGTAGTAATACTCCATGTAAATCCTGATTACAGAGTAACAGGTCAATTCCCTTAGTTGTAATGATGTCATGATCATTGTAAAGATCCGTGTGAGTCGGCCACTAGACTTTTAGAATGCCCTAGGTATAAAGTTCAATAACTTTAATGTGAAAGGGAGGCTTATCTTGAGAAGAAGAAGGGAGCTCAAAAAATGCATGCTCAAGCTACGAGCTGCTCCAAACTTGTAATCATCACAGCTAATGATTTGGTAATCCGTTTTGGATTCAGAAACTTGCATTGTGTTCCTCTCTCTTTGCTCTTTAATTCAAGTGTAAGCATTGTCAGTTTTGTTGTGGTTTGCGACTACGTGTCTGTGAGCTATAATTGCAGATTTGGGTGCTTAAATCACTGTTTTTAGTCGTTTTGACCATAGGAGAGTGTTCTTAGACCATAGGACGACAGTTCTGGATAGTGCTGTTGCAGTTTTCAGGACCTTTTTTATGATGGATCGTGATTTTGGTACCTTGTTGGATTGCAACCAGACTTGCTAGTATAGTGCCCCTAGGTGTCCTAGACCTCCTCCTAAAGTTTCATTGCATTTCGAGTCCGTTCGAGTGCCGAAATGGCGTGATGACCTAGAGCTGTGAGAAAGGACATAGGCAGATTTCCCTGATCATTGAGTGTTGGTTTGCTTGTTGAGCTAATGTGTTTGCTTGTTAAGGTTCACTTCGTGAGATTGACAATCTCATAGAGTCTCCGTGCCCCATCCGAGTCACTTTCCTTGAGTATTGACATTATGTTAGTGCCAGAAAGCTATGCTGCAGACGTCCGTCGCGGCGACCCGCTAACAGGGGGGCATGATTTTATACCATGAAACTCTTATCTTGCAAGAAAAGCTCATCCTTCCATAGGTTGACTGATTCGGTTGACTCATGCGCTGGTTGCTTAAACCAATCCTCCATATCATGTTTACTAGTTGATGGCTTAAGATTATTTCGAATCGTTTGAAATGTGGCTTCATAGGAAGGCTTTCTTTATACTTTTTTGCCTTTTCAAAGCAGAGTTTAAGGCAGTCCAGTTGGTTACTAGAGATATCCATTGCCTCGTCATCACTACTGTTATCTGAAACAAATCCATTCCTCTCCTCCTGATACTTGGAGATAGTGGCCAGTGCAATGTCCTCCCGCAAACAAAAAATTACTTTGTATATCATGAAGGAAAATGTATGACCTATCTACAAATTTAAACTCTGGCACTCTTGGTAGCATTAAGGTGGCTTTTCTCTCATTGAAAATTGACACATCTAGAGGTAGCTTGATATCTGGGGTTTTCACTGAGAGAAGATTGCTTCGTTTCACCTCTTTTGCTTCTTCTTCAAGATCAATGGACTCCTCTATCTCTGTCACTTCAATATATTCCTCATTCTTTTCCTCTTTTTCATCTGCTGGTAAATCTTGTTCCTTCATGACCTCCTTAGGATCTTTCATAAGACTTGTAAATAATCCATTTAAAACTATTAGAAATCCAAAGGATTCTTGAATCAGCTTGCACTCCCGTTCATGTAAGCTGCACCAATGGGGCCTGTACATAAGAGGCAACTGATTATACTTCTTGTAAGACTGTTTTTAAGGATCACAGTCTTTTAAATGGACTACCACCATTTCACCAACATTAACCCTGCCCTCTTGAGTGTGAAGGTCAAACTTCTCTCGTTCCAGCTTCAAGTGTTCACTCTGTTCAGGTATAAACACATCAAGATTAAATGGAGCATTAAAAATGCAGGAGACCAAATCAAACTTATCACTAGCCCCAGACAAAACTACAAAATCTAAAAGCCTTTCACCAATCATTGTAGGATCTTCATAAATAATTGTCTCTTTTTTCTTTTGGATTGTTGCAACACATTGGACACTCTGCAAAGTAGGTGCTGAAAAATCCACTTCTCTCTTAAGTGAGTTGAGTATAGTAAATTTTGGAGTAGAAGGGGACTCCATTTCTATAGATGGTTTAGTATCAGGCTCCTCCAAACTAATGGCAGGCTCTGTAGCAAATATATCAATGGGTTCTGTGAATTCTAGATTCCTCTTCATTGATGTTTTCAACAGCTCCGACAGTCTTCTTGGAAGGTTTCCTTGGCCAACAATGCGCTCGGGATCTTTTTTTTGCCTCTTCCTCCTATGTGATCTTAAACCTGCCATTTATTTCATAGTCACAAAGATAAGTTTCAACAAACATATATAAAAAGAAGAGCACCAAATGATCATATAAGTTTTGAACAAACTATAGCTAGGTATCTCACAATTATTACCAATTAATCATATAAACAATAAAATAAGATTATTACTATGGAATAAATGCAAAACTGGGTTATATTTGTGAGGAGTAAAAGCCATACAAGTGGATCACGGCGCGCACAATACATAAACAAAAATCCACACACCTATAGGTGCGACGTGATCCACTTAATGGATTTTCGTAAAATAGAATAGCTACGAACACATCAAACCAATTTAATTTTTTTCAAAAATGTTTGTACAAAATCAAAAGAGGATCACGGCGTGTGGAGTATGTAAACTAACATTAAAAACTCTGCTAGTGCACCGTGATCCACTTAGCAGGCTTTCATGCATTGAAATACCTACAATATTATTATACAAAAAAATCCTTTGTAAATATTAGAAGAGGATCACGACGCGCGGAGTATGTAAACGAATCGCCATAACTTTACTGGCGTGTCGTGATCCAATGATGGTATTTGAATGGGGAAATGATCTTTTACACTTTGAAGCACAATCCCAAAACACAACTAAACTAAGGACATAATGAAACTAAAGAGATTGACTTTACCTTTGTCAGGACTAGACATTGTTGTTGGAGGAGAGGTTCAGGGCTGGGAATGTAGTTTTGAGTCTTCAAGCTTCTAATTCCTGCACCTTGAAATAGGCAGAGGCCTTCTTAGGTGTCTCTTTCTCACTCCCTCACGTTCTCTCTCTGTCTCTCAAGCCTCTATCTCTGTCTCTCTCGAGGTCTGTAATTAGCTTGACCACACGAGTTAATATCTCTCTCTCACACACTCTCTCTCTCCCTCTCTCTCTCGAGGTCTGTAATTAGCTTGACCACACGAGTTAATCTCTCTCTTTCTCTCTCTCTCTCTCTCTCTCTCTCTCTCTCTCTCTCTCTCTCTCTCTCTCTCTCTCTCTCTCGTTATTCTCCCTCTCTCTCCTCTCCCCTTTTCATGCAATAATAGATATTACCGTTGGCATTTTTAACGATGCGAGCCGCATATATTGAACACCTGTCACAAGGACATGCATTTAATGGGCGGTACGACCAAATAAGTGATTTTTAACAACCCAAAAATATGTGTACAATTATAGTAACAAATTCACACTTGATTTCATGATGAGAGAGAGAGAGAGAGAGAGAAAAAAAAAGTCGACATAGACGACCTCTGCGAGAAGGAGAGGGAGACAGCTAACAAAAAAGACGAAGAGATAGAGAGAGATAGAGAGACACCTACAGCCGAGACATCCTCTGCAACCAAGGCGCAAGGCTCTTACACGTGTTTTGTTCCATTTGAATTCCACCAAGAGAGGTATCTCCACAGTGGTTTTTAAAGATGAAGAGAGAAAAAGAGATAGAGAGAGAGAGAGAGCTAGAGTTTCTGATTGTCTGTTAGGTTTGGAAGAGAAAGACAGAGAGAGATCAAGAGAGAGAGTGTGACAGATAGTATTTTTGAAGCCTTGCTTGGTTTGAAAGAGGAAGATACATGGAGAGAGAGAGAGAGAGAGAGACAAAGAAAGAGAAAGAGAGGGATGTCACAAAATGGATCACAGAGCGCGATAGACTGTTCTCTTTGCTTGTTTTTGTGTCTGCGCACCGTGATCCACACACACACACACACACACACACACACACACACACACACACACACACACACACACACACACACACACACACACACACACACACACACAGAGAGAGAGAGAGAGAGAGAGAGAGAGAGAGAGAAAGTGTCCTACAAAACTGTTGAGGCTTGTTGCTTAAAAGTCATGAAATAGATTACAAAATTTTCTCCATCCTCTTGTGGATCATGGCACGCAATAAGCAACTAGCCTAGCTTAAAGATGAGCCCGCGCACCGTGATCCATTGAAAAAGGGGGGGGGGGGAGAGAGAGAGAGAGAGAGAGAGAGAGAGATAGATAGAGATAGTATTCTACATCTCAAGATTACTACTTTAGACTCAATTTAATCATCAATAAAATTGGGGCTTGTTGCCTAAAAGGCTTGAAGTAAATTTCAATTTTTTCTCCTTTCACTTGTGGATCACGACGTGCAACAGGCTATTAGCCCAGGTCAAACCTGAGCCCGCTTGCCGTGATCCCACAGAGAGAGAGAGAGAGAGAGAGAGAGAGAGAGAGAGAGAGAGAGAGAGAGAGAGAGAGAGAGAGAGAGAGAGAGAGAGAGAGAGAGAGAGGGATCCTTTGCATTTTTCTCTTCCAGTGGAATGGCAAGAACCAAGGCAACAGCAACGAAGACAGGGAAAGGACCAGGGCTTGCAAAGAAAGCATGTGGAAGGTCTGCTAGTAAGAAGAAAACTTCAGGTAAACCAATGAAGAATATTCAAAGAAACATGGGTTTATTTAGGGAGATTAGGAAAGCTCAGAAATGTATTGAGCTTTGTGTCCCTAAACTTCCTTTCCAAAGAGCAATAAGGAAAATCTGTGGAAGCATGTGCTGGTACAATGAGGTGGAAAGCTGTTTCCCTTCTGTGTCTTCAAGAAGCAGCAGAAAATTTTTTATTGGAGTATTTTAATGATATTAGTATTGTTGCTCCTCATGCTCATCGGGTGACAATAATGGACAAGGACAGTGAGACTCTCAAGAGAGTGTGTTGGAGATACGATAAGCTCCTTATCCCCAATGAGTTTATTGATCCCAAAATGAAAGATATACTGCTAATACCACTAGGGCACCGGGATCAAGGGGTTAAGATTCATGAGGTTACTCATGAGGTGAACACCAGAGCCAGAGCTGAGCAAGAAGAAAAACGTCACTCTGAAGCAGAGAAGTTAAAGAGGATACAGTCTGTTGTTGCTGATGAAGAGGCCCAAAGGAGAAATTATGGGCAAGTTACCACATACCTAAATGAAAGAAACAATGATATTTTACATTCCATGACAGAAGGATTGTTAGCAACCATTCCCCTTGCTGATGGTAGTAGGCAATTACCACTGGACTCTGTTGATATTGGGATATTGAAAGATCCAAATGCACAAATTACTGACTCTATTGTTTATTTATGCCTAAAGTAAGTGCTCTTCTCTACCTTTAAGATATTTTTTTGTTGGTAGTTGGCCTCTAATTAAATCCTTGTTTTTTATTGTAGCTTAATAAAGGGCTAGCTCCCTCAAGAAACCCATAATGAAATTTATATTTTAGATCCACAGTTGTCTGTGCCACTCCGAATAAAGAACACCCCTTATGGCACATTGGAGAGATGGTTTGTCTACTATCCAATGCTTCATGTGACAACTCTAGTGTCGCTATACGAATCAAATAATCATTGGAGCCTTGTATGCATATAATTGAACAAACAAGTGGTATGGACTATCAACTCCATACAAGCAACACATTCAGAGATAAGAGTGTAAGTGTTGATAAAACCTTTAGTGTTTATTTGGGGTATGGTTGATGACCTGAATATTGTTAATAACAAATAATCTTCACTGTTCATAGATGTGTAAAAAGATTACTTCATGTCTATGGAAGGCTCTGAGGAAATCATGAACTCTACAGGTCCACCTTTAAAGCTGTCAAAGTGCCTAATCAGACAGATCCAAATTCCTGGTTGGAGATGTCTTCTCCATGTAGAGTACATACTCCAGAGTTTTTTTGCTCTGAATCCATTTATGTCCAAGGTATTTCCTTGCTATGGTTTGGACCAACTTGAAGCTATTATTAATTAAAGTATTAACCACAAGTTAACCTAATTTTGCAGAATGATTTGGAAAATTATACATTGGAATATTTACAAAGGTACCGCGCTTCAATGATTCAACGTCTACTATCTCTTTCAACACCAAGAGTTTTAGATGCAGAACACAGTTTTGTCGACGACCATATTATAGCTTTAGCAATGACCGGTGAAGAGGAAGTCATGCCAGTTTCCACCACTAGAAACCAAATCCCTAAAACTGACCCCATATTAGAGGAAAAGACACCGGTAAGCTTTGCAGTTGGAGCGGCTGAATCCAAAGTTGGGGTTGATCAATGTGAAGTAGACCAAGCCCCTGAAAATGCAGATGTAAAATGCTCCTCAAAGAAGAGGAATGCAACAAAGGTTCTAGGCCAAGCAGAGGAGGATAAGGGAGTGCCTATTATTGTGGCACAGGATGCGGGTCATGATCAAAATCAGGGAGTCCAATCTCCTGTAATTGCAAATGTGAAGAGCTCTTCACATCCGAGAGAAGATACAGAGTGTCTTGACCATGTGGAGGAGGAGGCCAATATTGCAAATCAAGGCCAAAAACAGACAACAGAACAGGTTAACCATTTGGCCATGGAAACACAAGAGTCAAGTATTGCACAACCACAAGAGGTGGATACCCTTGGCAATACAAAAGGAAACATCGACACTCAACAACAGAATGTCAACATTAGAAATGACCAGTATGGACTCTTGCTTCAAGTAGATATGGTTGTTCCGGTAATATCCATTGTACTTATATAATATATGCTTTTTTGTTTCTAACTACTTATATGTATGAACACAATGATTGCAGAGACTGATTATCTTGGATCTCAATGGATTGTTGCTGCTATGACGGTTGTACAGTGTACATACAGAGTTCTTCGATTTACGTAGTTTTTGCTTGGGAAATGTTAGAGTATTGATTCGACCAGGCACAAAGGAATTTTTTAATTTTTTGATTCCACGGTTTAGGGTTGCTATCTGGTCTTCAATGCAGGCCCATAACCTGAATTCAGAGATCGGATTTTTATTTTGTGTATAGACAAAGAAGTTGTAATACCATTGCGGGACATTTCCACCCAACTAATGCTAATGTACCACTTTTCTAAAAGCCCTTTGAACAGATCAATGTGCCTTATGATGCTCTCAATACTTTGTTGATTGATGACACACCACATAAGGGTTTACTTAATCCATACGGCACTACTATTTCCCCACCTTCATTTGAAGGGCATCTTCACGATTTTTACCTAGAGGACATTTTGGTCCCATACCTGCAAGCAATGTACTTAAGCCCATTGAGCACATTGGAATTTTTACTTACAAATGTACTTGATAATTCATTGATTATACCTTAAATTTATACTATCTACCCGTCTATGTGTTTCGAATACTCAGAGAGAGAGAGAGAGAGAGAGAGAGAGAGAGAGAGAGAGAGAGAGAGAGAGAGAGAGAGAGAGAGAGAGAGAGAGCCTTGAGCAAACACTTGATATTAATATTAAACTAGTCAAAAAAGTTACATTTTGTTGAAGCCACTCAGGGATGATTACATGGGCACAATTTGAATACGGCCAGAAAGATCTCCACAGAAAAAATGATTCTCCCTTCGTTGCATTCCTCTTCGTCTGCCCAGCAAGAAATAAAAGTGTATGGAGTCAATGTCGGCAGTCTCTCCACTATGTCATGTCGAAGTTGCAAAAGATTGCATTGTTGCCTTATTGTAATTACTGTCATAAGATTTAGGTCTTTGTCCACCACTTCCACATCTATGACAGCATTGTTTGCCAAACTTGCTGCCTCTTCATCCATAGGCACATAGCAACCTTCAACAATGTGAGAACGCTTGTACCAAAAGGAGATTATTAATGTCTGTGTCGCAAGCGTATACTTGACAATGAAAGTGTCAAGAGAAATCTCGCAACATATGCCATCTGTTTCTTTCACACACCACCCTCGATCAAGAAGCTTATCACACAAGAGGGAATCAAATGATTTGAAGAGCAGCATAGTTTTAGCAACATGTACTTTGCAGGTATGAAATAACTCAACAAAGAGACCAATAGGACAAAAATTTGCAAGTTTCACCAATTTAGTGGGTACAAAGTTTCGGAGAGACCTCTGAACATCCCTATAGAGCCTGCTCCTCAATGCCTCACTCATTGTTGTGTCGCAATCCACGGAGTTCTAGTTGGTTGGTAGTGGAACCTTCACCAACACTCCTCTCTGATTCCTTTGATTGAGTTGGTAGAAATGGTCATAGAAGAAAATACCCTCATCTACCAAACTTTTGCTAGTTTTGCCAGCATATTGCAAGACTCCAATATGAGCATGGTCACAGAGATGAGACCTATAATGCACTCCAGTGGCTCCCATTCCTCATATGACGAAAGATAAACATCTGTGAATGTAATAGAATAGAAATAGATACAAACATCTGTATAACCTAATTATATACCTACTTGTGATAAGAGAAAAAAAAAAGATTCATATTTGAAAAACGGCTACTAGCAATGGGCCCTGCTTTGTGAGACGAGGAAGTTACCTTACGAAAATGGGACAAAACTCAATATTTTAAAATGTTTTCTTTCATTTTTGTGTTATTTTCTACATTATGTAAGGTTGCTGCTCATTGGCTGTGCCTTCTTTTCTCTCTCTTCAATAAGGCCCTCCAAATGACCTCCAAAATTTCCTAATGACCTTCTCTCTACAAAACGCGATAAAATAGCGCAGTAAACACTTGGAGATTTTCATAGTGACACTGGCCCTACTCTTGAGCCTTGGTCCTCTTATCTACAGTGCTACCGACTTCTTGTGGGCTCTTGACACTCATACCTGGCCCCTTTACTTATGCAATTGTGAGCCCCCCCCCCCCGGATTGCAATATCTGGAGCGCCCTCTAAGCCCCGCTCTTGCCTGGGTCCTCCCTGCAATTGGTGACCCCTTCACAGGTGGACGCACCTTCTTTTCGTATGAACTCCAGCTCTCACAGCTATCATGCTGCTTTTGGGGAGCCTCCTCGTGCCATCCATCTGTCCTCGTACACCTTCGAGTGCTGCAGTCGCACCGCTACCCTCCATGCAGAGCCGGTTCGACATCATTTTTTCTTTTTTTTAGGCTTTAAAAAATCTCTTGCTTGGCAACCTGTCCCACGCCATCGAATTTTAATCCCCTTCCATTGTTCCTATTTTCCCCGTGGACTTCACCTCTTGCACACCCTTCAACTTTTGAGTTCAATCACTTTAGAAAAATGATGCTTAGCTTCCTTTCATAACACATGGGTCCATGCCCACCTCAAGCACTCATCGGAGTATCACAACCGCAATATATGTTGAGCTGCATCCACTTTGTAATAGTGCCCAATGGACAAGCCACAACATACTTGGACTTCAAGTAGACAAAAACATTTGAACTCACCGAGCTTAAGCAACCATTTTACGAACATCATGGCAGCATTTGACGGGGAAAATCACGAATATTTAAAACCCTTAAGCTTTGACTTGAAAAGCTTGAAGACACCCTTGACCTTCTAAGTATCTCATTTGACATACATATCTAGATAGCATCTGCTATACACTACATCAAGTACCTGCTCAAGCGCTTTGCAATATGCTTGGGAACCTCCATGTACCGGCTTCCGGCCTATCCTCGGGTTGACTCGATTTGGGTGCACCAACGTGCAGGTCGAGATCGTGCAACCAACCGGAATTTTATCATTTATAGGTTAGAGATCTTCCCCCCATGCTTCTCTCAACACCTTCTTGTCTTCTTGAGTCCGTCTCTTTCTTTTTCTCTCTCTCCCCCATTGCAAGGGTGTGTGTGTGTGTGTGTGTGTGTGTGTGAGAAAGAGAGAGAGAGAGAGAGAGAGAGAGAGAGTGAATGCCTCTTATTCGCATCTGCAAAGAATGATTGATGAATGCAAAGCTGAGAGAGAGAGAGAGAGAGAGAGAGAAATTTGCTTTGAAAAATCCTCTCTTTTTCTTTCTCTCTCCTTCCCTCCCCCCTCTCTCTCTTTTTTTTTTTGGGTGGGTGGGTTTGGGGGGGGGGGGGGGGGGAGAGAGAGAGAGAGAGAGAGAGAGAGAGAGAGTTTTAAAGTTAAAAAGACAAAAATAAAAAAGAAAAGTAAAAAACAAGAACTAAGTTGATATTTTAAAAGAACAATAACTAAATTGCGCTTATAATTCTCTCTTTGAGTGAGAGAGAGAGAGAGAGAGAGAGAGAGCATCCTTTCACCTCCTTTCACCTCTATTGCTCATATGCATGTTTTTAGTCTGCCCATTGATATTCCTTTGATAGACACTAATGTCTCTTTTTGTTGCTAGTGGAGCATAGATGACCTTTTCCCAACAAGAGGCCAAATTGTTAACCTTATTACACGCAGCCCACTTGGCGCAAGTGACGAGGTGGACAGATAGTCCATAGTTGCTAGAGGACAAGGTTTTAGAGGAGCGAGCCGTACAGATGGCTGAGTTAGTGGGTCTAAGAGCTACAAAGACAGAGGAGGTGAGGATACAATATTTTCTTCAAACGGATCGTCTCTTAGAGTATTCCAGAGAGAGAGCCTTGAGGAGGCTACCTGGTAGAGCCACTTTCCCCATAGATGTAGACTTTGTAGACCCTGCACTAGTTGCAGAGCTACAGGTAGTTGAGGACTCTATCTAGGCAATCGAGTTTACTTCACGTGTTTAGGCAAATTTGAGGATTTGGGAGAGATGGGATGGCAGGCCTGTCGCAAACTTGTCGACAGGGAGATTTCACTTGCTTGAGTTTAGCTCCATCACGATAGACCCCGGGCAACAAAGGAGCATGATAGAGACATTGCAGAGTTTTTAGTTGCACATCAAGGCACATGCTAAGGGGGCTACAACACTCGGCAATCAACACACCATAGCCTAGAGAGTAGTGTAGGCCGCCCAATCTAGGGTGCAATTGTCTCTTTTAATTGATGTTTGTGTCTCTTTTAATTTGTATTTGATAGTTATGGATCATGGCCCATGATATATTTTATGGTGTTCACATTTACCAGATTTTATGTATTTTTGTGTTCACGTCTTTCGTATTTGATAGTTATGGATATTGCATGCCTTATATGATTTATTTTCTTCACATTCCCATGTACTTTGATGTTGGTGCACTTAGAAGTTGATAGTTATAGAATTTACTCGGAATTTACGCATCAAGCTTTAGTTTATGGTGTTCACGTCTACTAGAAAATGTGTATTAATTGTCTCTTGTAATTGTTTTTTAAAATTATTGCAAGCTCTGTATGGTTATTTTTTGAACATCCAATGTGCACGATGAATTTTGATGATGATGTAGCTAGTAATAGAGTATGGTATTCATGCCTACCTTCGACCTATGAAACGGTCTCAAAAGACCATGAAAGTTTGCAAGGATAGGGTATGCACCATATCCCCAATCTTGTAAAGAGAGGTAGGATATGTACCATATCTCCTACTCCTACATAATTATATCATGGGTCCACGGTTGCACAATGGCCATATTTTGACGATTTTTTTCCCTTTTTGACCCTATTGCACACACAAAACGATTTTAAAAGACCACAAAATTTTGTAGGGATTGAGTATGCATCATATCTCCCTCCCCTACAAAGCTTCATGGCCATTGACAATCGTTTCATGGGTCCATGATTGTGCAATGGCCATTTTTTCCCATAGCGACCCCTATAGGCAAAATATGGACATTTTGCACCCATGGATTGATGATGCCATTGCGCAACTATGGACCCATGAGAAGATTATCAATGTCCATAAAACTTTGCAAGGGTAGGGTATGCACCATATCCCCAACTCCTACAAAGTTTCATGGCCATCAGCAACACAGCCTCGTCGGTCCATGCTAGTGCATTTGTCATTTTTTGCCATAGGGATCCCTATTGCCAAAAAAATGACCATTGAGAAATTGTGGACCAATGAGAAGGTTTTAAATGGCCATGAAACTATGTATGGGTACGGTATGCACCATATCCCCTGCTCTTGCAAAGTTTTATGGCCATCGGGAACCGTTTTTTTCGCCCATCAATCCTATAGGCTAAAAAATGCCATTGTGCAATCATGGACTGATGAGACGATTTCAAAAGACCATGAAAATTTTCAAAGGTAGGGTATGCACCATATCCCCCACCTTTGTAGAGTTTAATGGCTATCAAAACCGTTTTGTGTGTCCATGGTTGCGCAATGGTCATTTTTTTACAAAAGGGGTCTTATAGGCAAGATATGGCCATTTGCACAACCGTGGATTGACGAGACAGTTGTCGATGGCCATGAATCTTTGCAAGAGTGGTTCATACACCATATCCTATACTCTGGCAAAGTTTCATGGCCATTGGCAACCATTTTGTGGGTTCACGGTTATGCAATGTTGAGAGATCTCCAACCCGCCAATACCAAGATCGGGATGGGATTCTTGACAGGTCTCTAGATCTGATAAAAATCAGAGTCTCTAAAAAAATAAAATCCAAAGAATAGACCTTTACCATTGACAATGGCTTGGGTCTATAGCCTTAGAAGAAGACCTAGTTTTGTCTCGTAGCGGAAACGGGACAACGTATTAAAAGTGCAAAAAACTATTTGGGACCTATAACTTCCACAAATTGGGCTAAGGTATCCTCAACCAACACTTTTTTCCCCCTAACAGATGTGAGGACACAGCCGCTGATGGACTCCTCTTCCAAGTGAAGAGATTTTCTAAACGTTTTTAGTGCGTAGGGATGGATAGTTACCTGATTAATCAGGTCCACTCGTCCATGATTGACAACCTTAGTCAATCCCCACTTACCACCCCGCACTCACACATGATTGATTTATTTTCTAATTACTATCACATTGTTTTATCACTTATAATAATGGTTTCTTTTAACTTTCCATCATAGTAATTCCTTCAATCAATTATTAAAGACAGCCTTGAAAGCAATCTTTTAGAAAATAGACATCTTTAAACTTAAAACAGGGTACTGTCAATCAAAACATTGTCCATAATAACCATGACCAGTACTCTTCTTGTCTCAAGACCACCTAAGGGTGAAAAGATGGCACCCATTCCTTGTTCACAATCCAGAGTGGATAAACCCCCACCCAAGGTTCCGGGTGCCCATACACCAAACCAGTTGCCCATACAACCGGGCGGCTCCCCTAGGATAAAAATGGTATCCTAACTTATGTAGAAACATCAAGACATGACACGGAGCAGAAACTCATTGTTCATGGGGGTAACCGACTTATCCGTGGCTGGAAAGCCATCATTATCATCAATTTATACCAAGGAACGGAGGTGTCTTGAGACAAACTATCTTAAGGATGATCAATCATATCTTTCCTAATTCAACCAGTTTTAACCCAAAAAATTCTTTCCTACATTATAAACAAATGCACGTTTGGAATTTACCTTCCGTTTTTGGTCAATTATTCCTTTTCTGACTCTCTCACTCCTTACGTATACAATGCCAACTTATAATAGAACTTAAACTATTTAAAGACTTAATTGAATAATGGGAAACCCACCTGGGACTGATCGGCCATTTGCTATTGCGCTGGCGCCTGAAGACTCTCCTCTGTAGGCCTACTACTAGGCCCAGCTTCATCGTCGTGCGATGCTCTAGTTCTTTTCAGAGCTCTTCCCTCATCATCAGATGTAGGATTGGCTCGGGTCCTTTAGGTGCCATAACTTCTTATTATAAAAAGGGAGTTTAATCATTAGGTAAATTATCCAAAATCTAAACTTAACCTTTGTATCCAATTTTACCCAAATCTAAGTTAAATTTGTAGTCTGAATTGGTAAATTCTTGGCCTAGTAGTTTTTTATTTGTCTATATAGGCATGATAACTTTTTCCATAGCTTCCCTAAGGGTTTTCTAAGCTATCATAATTTACTTATAATTTTGTATATCTTTTCCCTAATTTTCCCATCGAATTTTAAGCTTGGAATCTGCTTATTTTGAGCTTAATATTTATTCTATTTATTTTCTCTCAAATATTTAATTTCCTCAATTTTATATCATAGGTTTACACTTACTGTAATTTTCCTAAAAACTTTTGACTTCAAAGTCTATTTATTTTAATTAATCTTTTGCTAAAAATAAGACTTTTGGTCAATTATAATTTTCTAAAATCACTAATTAACTATGGTATAATTATCACAAGTAGATAAGGATGTTTGTGACCTTTGGTAATTATCTTTTAGTTTTTCAACTCAATTATTTAATTTCCATCTTTCATTTTCAGCTAAAATTAGTATAATTCAATTTAGATAAATATCTATACTAATTTTCTAACCTTGACATAATTACTACGGTCTTTTTATCATGTAATCTAACTCTGACAAATAGCATGTAATCATATAACATGATTTACTAATTTCCCCCTTCAGTTTTCAGCTAGAATTAGTATAGTTTGATTAAACTAAATATTTGTACTAAGTTTCTAACCTTAAAATAATTATCACAACTCCTTTATGATGTAATATAACTGTGAAAAAGAGCATGTAATCATCTAACATGATTTACTAATTTTTCCCTTTACTTTTTAGCTAAAATTAGTATAATTTGACTTAGATAAATATCTATACTAATTTTCTAACCTTGACATAATTAGCAGTGTTTTTCTACTAATATAATTAGACAAACTAATTATCTGTGGTTAATATAATTATCACAGGTTCCCTAAAGTGTGCTTACCTTTGCAAATTATTTCAAAGCTTTGTAGTCTAATTTACTATTTTTCCCCTTTAAGTTTTCCTTCCAAATAGTGTTTTTTTACTAAAATAATTAGCTAGACTAATTATCGGTGGTTATGATAATTATCTCATGTTTCTTAAGATGTGTTTAACCTCTCCAAATTATCCCAAAGCTTTTTAATGTAATTTAATATTTTCTCCCTTTAATTTTTCCTTCAAAACAGCATTTTTCTACTAAGATAATTAGCTAGACTAATTATTTGTGGTTAAGATAATTATCACGATTTTTTAAGATGTTGTTTACCTCTGCAAATTATCTCAAATCTTTTTAGTTTAATTTACTATTTTCTCCCTTTAAATTTGCCTTTAAAACAGTGTTTTTCTACTAAGATAATTAGCTAAACTAATTATCTGTGGTTAAGATAACTATTGTAGGTTCCTTAAGATATTTTTTACCTTTGATAATTATTTCAAAGCTTTTTAGATTAGTTTGCTATTTTTTTGCTTTTATTTTCTCTTGAAAACAGTGTAATTCTGCTTAAATAATTACAAGAATTATTCAAAAAATTAAGAGATAATTTTCTTAGCATCTTGACACTCTAATACAGCTCTGATAATTATATTATCTCAATCTAAGTTTAATTAGTATAATAACCATTAATTTATGTTTAAAATGATTAATTTCAGTCCTAATATAACATAATAATTAAAGAGATTAGTATCCCTAAGCTTAATCTCAATAATCAGTAGAGAATTAAGAATTAGGAGAGAAATTTACACTGTAAGTAAGTTTAATCTTCTTAATTAATTGGATTAATTAAGAAAATATAAGTAGATCAGCATAATTTTGCTAATGAAAAAGGTTTAGTGCTAATTACCGTGGATTAACCAACTAGAGTGTTTGCTCTCTAGTGATTTCTGAGTAGAGATCTCTCTAGATGAGAGAGGAACGGCCAGGACTCTGAGTCTACTCAAAATGTGAAGCAAGGGGTCTTATTTATAGGTTTCTAGGCACTCATAAGCTGTCATAGGCTAAAAATGGCAGTTTCTTGTAACTCAAGCAGCCCTATAGCTCAAGATGGCGCCCCTCCTACTAATTGTGTCCGTAGCAAGTCAGTGATGACCCCTCCCATTACCTGTCAGCTTTAAAATATCAATTCTGCTATATTTTGACCTATTTTTGCTTAATTGGTAAATATCTGGTAAATATCTGAGAGGCCTTTAGTAAAGTTTATGCTTAAATGATTACTACAACCATTCAATTTTTCTTAATAATTTAATGTACATTGAATCTTTTGGGAGGACTAGCGGGGTCAGTTTTTGTCCGAATTTAACTCTGAAAATTTCTAGCCCGGGGTTTGTTATGCTTAAGATTCCAAAAATACCATTTTTGATTGGTTTTGAAATAGTGCTTTACCTGATTGTAAGTCTAATGCTTTTCGCTAAAATTTTGAGTTCATTCCTCTGCAACTAGAAAGCTGGAGACCTTACAAATTCCCATTTTTTGTTATAGGGTTACAGAATGGACCCTACAAACAAAATATGGGCATTGTGCATCCTTAGACCAATGAGACAATTTTAGAAGGCTATGAAACTTTGCAAGGATAGGTTATGCACCATATCCCCCAATCTTGCCAAGTTTTATGACCATCAACACATGTCTGGTGGGTCCACGTTTGCACAATGTCCATATTGCAAAAATACAGCCATTGTGCAAACAAAACCAATTCAAAAGACCACAAAAATTTGTAGGACTTTGTTATGCACCATATTCTCCACCTCGATAAAATTTCATGGCCATCAACAACTGTCTCATGGGTCCATAGTTCCACAACGCCCATTTTTTGGTATAGTGGCCGCTAAAGGCAAAATATGACCATTGTGCAATCGTGGACCGATGACATGATTTTAGAAGGCAATGAAACTTTAAAGGGGTAGAGTATGCACTATATACCCTCCACTTGCAAAATTTCATGGCCATCGATAAATGTTTCTTGGGTGTAGAGGTTGTTTTAATGGTGGCCATTTTTTTGCCATAGAGACTCCTATTGCCAAAATATGGTCATTGTGCAACCGTGGACCAATGAGACAATTTCAAAGACCATGAAACTTTGCAAAAGTAGTGTATGCACCATATTCATTTCTCTTGCAAAGTCTCATGTCCATCTGCAATCATTTTGTTTGTTCACAGTTGCTAATGTCCATTTTTTTCCATAGGGTTACAAAAGGGACTGTATATGCAAAATATGCCATTGTGCAACCCTAAACCGACAAGACAATTTTGAAAGTCCATGAAACTTTCTAGAGGTGCGATATGCACCATATACCCCACCCCTGCAAGGTTATATGGTCATCGCCAACCGTTTCATCGGTCCACGGTTACCTAATTGTCATTTTTTTGTCATAGGGTTACAAAAGGGGCCCTATAAGAAAATATGGCCATTGTGAAGCCCTAAACTGACTAGTTGATCTTAGAAAACCATGAAACTTTGCAAGATGTGGTATGTAGCATATCTTCCACTCCTAAAAAATTTTATGGCCATCAGCATGTATCTCGTTGATCCATGGTTGCACAATGGCCATATTTTGGCATTAGGTCCCCCTTTTGACCCTATCACAAAAACACAGCCATTGTATAGCCATGAAATGATGAAACTGTTTTAAAGACCATAAAAATATTTAGAGTTTTTTTATGCACCATATCCTCCACTCCAAAGTTTCATAGCCATCGACAACTATCTCGTAAGTCCACAGTTGTCCAATGCCCATGTTTTGCTATAGCGCCCCCCTAAAGACAAAATATGAACATTGTGCAGCCATGGATTGACAAAAAAAAATTAGAAGGCCATGAAATTTTTTAAGGGTAGGGTATGCACTATATACCCTACTCTTGTAAAGTTTCATGGCCATTGGCCTCCATTTTTTGGGTATAGTTGCACAATGGCCATAGGCGCCTTTATTGCCAAAATATGGACATTATGCAACTGCGGACCCCAACCAGACGATTTCAAAAGGCCATGAAAATTTGCAAGAGCAAGACATGTGTCATATCCCTCACCCTTGCAAAGTTCCATGAAAAAACGTAACCATCTTGTTGCTCTACAATTACACAATGGCCATCTTTTCATAGGGTTACAAAAGGAACCCTATAGGCAAAATATGGCCATTGTGCAATCGTGGACCAATGAAATGATTTCAAAAGACCATGACACTTTTCAAGTGTAGGTTACACACCATATCCACAACCGTTTTGTTGGTCATAAGCCTCATAAGCCTCACCATGATCATCCACAGGGGATTCATGTAACACAAACTAGTCCTTGGTGAAGTGAAGAATATATTAGTTAACTCCCTCCTCATTGCACTCCTCGGCAATAATTGCAAAATCATCTTCCTCTACCAAGAAATCTGCTAGAGTGTCTGAATCATGTGAGAACCACATGATGTCAATCTTAATGGAGTTGCATGCTCTGTGATCATACCCTATGAGGGTGAAAGAAGCTGGAGTGCCCATGTGTCATGTGGCACTCTATCATGTGGCAGTCTGTCCACTCACCATGTATGAAGACATCACAAAAGTACGAGTGGTGTCTAGTGAAGATGGTGGGATCTCTAGCTACTATGCTCCAAAGGCTGTGTAGTTGGTGCATCCCAAATACGGTGCCACAATATCAATTGGTGAGATTAGTATCCCAGCTATCCACACACCAAAAGAACCTCCTCACAAGTCATTTACTAGGTGCACATGGGACGCCTAACATGTGTCGTAAACACCACTCCTTGACTTGTCGAGCAACTCTAAAGCGCTCAATGTCCCATTGAAATTGATACCTTCAAAGAGAATCCTTTACACAAGCACATGCACCATCATTTACATCCCCCAACTCAAAGAAGCCCCAAATACAAGGGATGTCGTTGCTATGGTGCCATCTATATAGCCAATAAAAATGACTTGTGCTTTTGAATTGTGTACCACAACCATCTGACCAAATGTAGTGAGAAGAGTATGTAATATGGCACTCACAAAGGAAAATATCATGTTGCTAGAAATGATGCTGCACAAACAATGCACTCTATGAGCAATCATCATCACTGGTCCAAAAATTGTACTTTCATATGATCACTCACAACTCCTTGGATCTATCTATCCCATCAACTGCAGCCTCTGCATGCTGGTACAATATGTGTACCAAGATTGCTACCTACAAGAATGTTTTAAAAAATTAACGCAACAATTTTAATTAACCACACAACATAAAAGAAAAAGGAAACCATTTATTAAACTATGAGCTTTTGTACATGCTCTAAGAAGTAATACTCAGACTAGATCTCTTGATGAGGGGCAAAGGTGTAGTCTTTGAGAAATCTATCATAGATACAATAGTACCACTGGGAAAAGAGGCAAGGCATGAACAAAACTAATGATCTTGCCACCTATTATGATGCACATGTTGCAGTTATTAATACACAGGTCCTAAAATTCAAGATGAAGAATGGACATGGTGCACCATGGGGTGTAAGCTATGTACCACCTTTAAGCCCTGTATATGTTTGGTTGTCATACTACTACCATGTAGCTATCTCACCCTCATCACTATCAATCGGCATACCTGTAAGTTGTGAAAGATCTTTACAGTGGGCACACTTGCCCTCCACACACAACATCTGATGGTAAGATGACCCATCCACATACTCACACAACACAGAGTGGATGAAGTCTCAAGGACCCATTGGGACCTCTCCAACATGCCCAGAAAGAGCGTGAAACATATCATACATATTACATGATATCTGTAATTGCAAGTATCTTGCTCGTGCATGAAGCACATGTACCAAGGCTTGCATTCCTCAAAGGTGCACTGACCAATAGTCATATTAGGGTGGACATCTTGGACTGCATGGAAGAGTCGAGTCTGTGTGATCTCAAGAATGCAAGCACCATGCTCTATATATTGGTTGCAGACAACCCTATGCCAAACCATTTTTTGAATTCTGGCAAGGAACGACATTTCTCCTCCCAAAACTGACGCCTATGATCTCTCTTATGTATGGATCCAAAATGTGTGAGCATCGAGAATCCCACCCACAACTTGCCCAAAGATGCTCACCACGCCCCAAATTAAGTTGTTGTCTCCTCAGATGCCTGGCATGCAAGGTGGGCCAATTAGCCAATAACACACAAGAAGTGGCTCAAGGAATACCTATAATGGATGCACCTACAATTGCTGCCATGAGAGTGCAATGAGTTGTAAGTGTGTCCCTTGAGCCTTTTCTAGATAAAGTGATGTAAAGCTACCTGATACTATCTACAACTACTGCAAAGTTCATGTGGGTCCTTGGACTAGCTATGTGTGTCGAGCATGAGCCTCAATGAAACGAGGTTGTCACAACAATTTCTCAAGAAGCCAGAACATGAAGGAAGATCGATGTCGCTGAAGTACATCTCTACAATGATGCGTGCATGTTATCTAGCCCCCAAAATGCTAAGTGTGCGGACCATCAATAAAGGAGAAGGCCCAAAAGCTAAAGAAGAGTCAGCATGGGCTGCCATACCAACTCTAGAGGGTGCTCCCCTCGGATTTGAAGAAGGTCTAGTCGATGAAATAAATCATTTACATTGTATCGATGGAGTGCTAAAATGCTCTACAGCTAGCGACACCATGTGAATCTGGTCAAAAACACCCATTGTGGGTGTCATGATCTCACTACTTGGTGTTGAACTTGCTAGTGCCAGTATGCGTGCTGAGCTCAATGGTAAAAAGATTGAGGAAGGGGATGGGTAGGCAAAATAGGCAGAGAAGAAGTGCCATGCTCAAAAAATAATGATTTCACATGAAGAAGCTCCAAAGTCTCGATCGGAGGGAGGGTAATGTACTCCTACACCACATCTGTACGCAGTTTTTCTCTTGAGTGTTGCTTGCACTCCCGATCCTTCTGCCTATTTTCTTCTACGAGAGAAATCTCTTCCATGTTTCAAACTTTTTGAATGTGATCCTTATGCTACCTATGGTGCTTTTGAGACCTTCAAAACTTTGAACCCATGCTTAGTTAAGGAAATGAATGTTAGAATAGCTAGTGATTTAATCAATGAGGTATGGAGAGCTCCAAAAGTCACACATGCACAAATGCAGTGAGCTTCAAAAAAAGAAAGGTTTATATACATTTGCTATGTAATATGATGTAAGGAGCATAAATCATTTTAAGATTACACCGATTTTTAAATATAAAGAAACTGTTATTTATCTTATTGTTTCTAAAAGAAACTGTTATTTATCTTATTGTTTCTTCAACATAAACATGCAAAGAATATATCTTTAATTGACTTTTTATATTAATACTTTTTTGTTATTCAATTAAATTAATGTTAGGGCATTTTAGTATTTATTTATACTTTAAAATTTGAATAATTATTAAAAACATAGTTTAATTAAATGGAGTGCTAGAAAAAAATTGCTTGAATTATCTATTCTAAGATTTATTTATTTGTTTGTTTTTGGAAAAGATGACGTGGTAGTTGAGGTGGCCATGCATGGATAAGATGGTCATCCATGTGAAGAGCTAATGTGAATGGTTGATGATGTGGATCGCATAGGTGGAAAGATGAAGTGGCGGAGGGGATCATCCCATTTTTCATGTTGACGGACAATGACATGTCACATTTTTGACATGGAATGATTAGGTGGTAAATTATGAGTTGAAGAGGTGGTGATATGGCATGCCATGCAAGCCCCATCCACAAGGTGGCATGTGAGGTGGTGGATTTTCCCAAAGACACAAAGGTTCGAATAGCAGTTTTCGACTATTTGTGTACACACAGGCACTGCTTGGTGTTGAAATCTTCTCACTCTCAAAAGAAAGCCATTCCTAAAGAAGAGAAACTTCTATGTCCTTTGTGCCCCCACAACACCTTCAAAGTGACTATCTTCATTGAGCTTGGCCATTTTACTTTCCAAATGTTGTTTAGCTTTTTACCCACTTCTCTTCTGGCCAATTAACCCTTCACAATTTGGTGAGTAGAGGATAATTTCTAAGACACTGCTTCTCATTAGCCTTTCATTTTAGATTCAAATTATGTTGCACCACCAATTAGTCTACATCCTTTGATCAGAAGTTTCTATCATTCTATAAATGCGCTAGCTTGGAGATTCCTTTGTTACTCACTAGCTTCCCTCCAAAAGGTATTTAAGGATCCTCCTCAAAGTTTGAAGAGCCAAGGGACCAATGTAATATGGATCACTTGAATTATTTGAAGGTATCTATCCATTCTAGTGATATCACCACTTTGTTGCTTTTTTTGAGTATCCCTCCCATGCAAACTCCCTAGATTTCCAAAAGTCCTACTAGGAGCTAGAAATTTATCATGCACTTAAGCCTCCTTGAGAGAAGGGTTCTACTTTGTACTAGCTTTGCACACATGGCTTAGCTTGCCTGCAGTTCTCAGTTCAAGATCCCAATGCCACATAGGTCCTTGGGTCTTACCACCCATTCCCATTTCACCCCACTACCATCGAGCCTTGTTTTTTATGTTATTTCTTCAATTGCATTTGGTTATTTTCAAAGGGCTAGAAACCTACCTTTGTATTGATCCTCTCACAGTAGGAAAAAGGGCTAGAAACCTACCTTCCTACATAACAATTTCCTCCCAATCCTATTTATCATGTGTAAGTAGTTTGGTTTAGTACACTTGGTCTCTCTCTCTCTCTCTCTCTCTCTCTCTCTCTCTCTCTAAATAGATGTGTGTGTCACAAAATGTGATTGATGAAGGAAGGGTTGATAACTTTTGGGGAGAACCTTTGCGTTTTTTTTGGTAGGATGCCAACTCGAAAAATGAAGCAATTACTTACTCGGTGAATGTCAATTTTATTAGTAAGAATCTTCTCGAATTCAAGTGTCTCCTCCCTTTTGCATTCGGATTAAACCCACCTCTTGCATATCGCGGTCTTCCCTTGCACCACCCGTCTCCTACTAGAATGTCATCCAACAATACCTCACAAGAGACGACGATTCCTACCCGTTCTATCACAACCTATCACATTTTTCCTAGGCAGTGCAAGACCCACATTCCTCTCAATGATATTTTTATTTGCTACATATATTACTGATTTGGTGATGTCCCTGTCATCAAGGACAACTAGATGACACACACACACACACACACACATACACAAAGCATAGCTTTTGTGGTATGTGAGGATGTCAGAGAGAGAGAGAAAGAGAGAGAGAGGTCTCCAAAATCGATCACCTCCTTCCCCTTGTGGCCTTGGATTTCTCGTCGTGACCAATGCCTGTCGCCTTGGCCTTTCACCTCCACCTAAAGACATGCACCTGGCTCCCATGTCGCCTTCCCCTTGCCACCTGTCATTGTCTCCCTTTTCTTTTCAAACCCACATCAGAGATCTCCTAAGATTCTGCTTTAAAAAATTGGGTCCTCCCCTACTGGATAATCTCGAGAATCAAGTCGTCTCTCATGCATCCAATATTTTGTGTTGCCTCTAATAGCCTTCCAATAGCTACAATTGTTAGAAGGACAGACTAGGGCAATGAGCATTCTAACTATCTATACATGGAGGAATATGTGAAAATATGGTTTTATTTGCAAAAAATGAAACGTTTTTATTCCATGAAAAAATAGCCACGTCGGTGGTTGAGCATGCAGTCCGTCCGCACGCGCGCGGACGAATTGCATGCTCATCCATTGACGTGGCATTCTTTTATGGAATAAAAATGCTCCATTTTTTTCATATTCATACTATTTTTCTAGCAAAATTCAAGTGGATTTTTTTTTCCTCGCCTCTCAATCGATTTTCTTAAAATTTCAACTAGCTCAAGGCTAAGCTGAGAGACAATTTTCCCAATCTACACCCGCTCTATGACAATAAATATTATAAAGTACTTTTCATAGTTTGAGCTCACTGTTCGTCCACGCGCGCAAATGGACAGCGAGCTCAAGCTACGAAAAATACTGGCTAAAAGATGATGCGCGGATGAGCAACGTGCTTATAGCTCCTTAAATTCTTATGCATTGCTTCCCGAAGGGACAAGCTTAAAGCGCCATTGAAATTCAAAGCACAGCATCTACATTTGTGAGGAGTGTGGGCCATCGTAAAACATATGGTAGGGCTAATCTGGAAATTATTTCTACATAAGGAGTAAATCTGCAAGTGCTATTCTGCCAGATTGATTGTAAACAGAGTCTGATACAGGTGACATACAGTCAAAATGGAAAACCGCAATTTGATGATTCAATGCTTTAGGTTAGCTTCTAGGAGCTGCAAGATGCTTCTACAGAGCTTAATTTGGAGGTCCACGGCGGCATTGTCAAGGGTGGAACCGTCGTCAAAGAGGTTGATCTCATCTCGCCGGTGGCGGCTACGAAGGATTTTCGGGAGGTAGCGGGGACAGCGTGCTCCTCAATATCGGAGCGCGGTGCAACAGACAATGGATTTTTAATGAGTGCATACAAGACCTCGTAAACTTTGGCCCAAGCCTTGATGTACTTCTGGATGACCACGTAGGGGCTGGCGGTGAAGTGATACAGCTCGGACGGGCATTGATGCGCATTTTGGAGCCCTGGACGAGGTTGAGAGAGCAGGTAGCATATCAGATGTGGACGGCATCTGCTCCTGCCTGCTGCTGCTCTGGGGGCGCTGAGGGGCTGCTGCTGCTCCTCGCCAGAGGCGCACAGGCGGCACCAGACGGCGGGCTGGCGACTCGAATGCGAGAGAAATAGCCCAATGCTAAACCGAAAACAAAAGGCCACGTGCCTTACCGCCACAAAATGACCCACAAGAATTTTTAGACAAATTCACACAATAATTCCCACATTGTGACTTACCTTGTTTCTGTGAGGGAGGCACCGCATACCTAGCTAGGTACAATTGGGAGAAGGGGACCGTCGGCCCGGTGGGGGGGCCAGTGGTCCCCTACCCCCAATCGTACCTAGCTAGGTATGTGGTGCATCTGGAGCAGAAGCTCATGATGTTATGCATGGTATGAAAAACACTAAAAAAGACGTTTTCCTACATGAGAATATTTCTAAATCTTTTTGCGACCTAATCCAATTTTACCATGTAAAGAAAATCTTAGATAAAATAAATATTGAGCTTTGATCAAGAGTGTATTTGCCTCAACAATTATATATGTCAGTAGTACACACACACACACACACAGACATATATAACCAACGTCCTTTATACACTAAATTCATATGTGCATTCTTTTCATATGTGTACCCAAGTAAATATTGTGGATTGCCTTACGAGTCCTTGGGCATCCCGAATAGTGAAATATATCTCTATAAAGTGTGACATGGGGCAAGTGTAGATGAAAAGAAACACCCAAAAAGCTACAAATTTCCACATTAGAGCCATTGAAACGGGCTAAGGCCAAATCCTCAAAAAAAAAGAAAATAAATACATTTTACGTGATGACTCGGGAGGGATTAGAGAGCCGCTTATGAGAAAAGGGTGTGGGGCTCAAGGAAAGCTTTTATGTGGCCCATCATAGTACTTAGCAAATGGGCCACTGTTGCTGAGAAGCTCAACAAAATCATGAAAAAGGTCGATCAATGTTTTAGGAAACGGCCATGCAAGCATGTGCACCAAAAGATTGTCATCGCACGTGCGAGTGGTGGAGCAGTCGTAGGTAATGCACATATATATAAAGGATTTCAATCAACCATGAACTCCAAATTGATTTCAATCAATGTTAATAGCAGATAGACTACAGATATTGTCAAGCTCAGATACCAAGGATTCACAATTGAGATGAGAAGCATAAAGCAATCATTTGCCTAAAGAAAAAATCACCTATACTTGCAAGTAGAAGGCATGGCATTATGTAAAGCTTGAATATAAACGAGCAATTCATCTTGCTACGTATACTTGAAAGTTGCTCACAATTTATTTTGTTTTGTAGTGCTATATGGATGTCTAATTTTGCTACTTTTGAAAGCACAACATAACTCATTATTTAACAACCATTGCATACATTATCTTCTATTAATGTTTCTTCTTCCATCTCATCTGCAAGATGGGTTAACACACTAGTTAAATTTCATATGAACATTATCAGGATGTGAAGTTGATATAAACTTCTATGTATGTATTCTCACCTTTGAATTTAAAATTCAAAGATTAGAATTTATAGTGGTAGTAGAGGGTATCTGCTGATTAAAATTCAAATATAAGAGAAAATCTCTTCAAATGCATACGAGGGTGACTGATGGTGTCACAAGGTGATGGTGGGAGGGTATCTAGCAAGCAGAGATGGTAGCAGAAGACAAGGAGAGGAGGAGGGAGTGTAGTGGCATAGAAATAGGGGGCGCTACACAGTTGCGCATGCAAAGCTTTTTCATATGTAATATAATTATATGCACTAGTTTCAATGTAGATTTGTGATGGCATGGTTAGACCTCCCTGCTGTTGTAAGTTGTAGTGGATCACCAAGGTTCAAGTTTGAGCTTCAGAGTTTTTTCTTGTGATTTTCCATAAAGGATCTCATGAACGCAATCAAAGAGGATCTGAGAAGATTTTGCTAAGTAATTACAAACAAGATAGTAGTAGAGCCAGTACATGATTATGCTACACTTGGGTTGTTTTATATAATTTTGATTATTTTTACTTGCAAGCAGTGTTCGGGAAAAACATGTCTCAAGTTACAGTTAGGCCGTTTTGAAATTGAAATTTTTCACTTGAAAGTAAGAGGAAAGGAAAACCACGTTTGGATTTTGAGAAAAATAGTGTAAAAATGTATAAATTTAGCTCTTTTATTTTCAAATTTTTCTTTTTAAAAACTCAAGAAAAGAAACTGTGTAAGGTGTTTCCAAACACTATTTGTAAAAGGTTTGAACTATTTTCTAGACGTAAACTCAATATATGCACAATAACCCTTTTTGAAATCTACCACGTCTCACTCTAGTCAGCCTCAAGTGCTAGCAATCACGCATTACATTTCTTACAAAAGAGGACTAGACCAAAAGAAGGAGGAAAAGCCATAGTGAAACAAATTATTTGATGAGGCATTTGTGAATAAATGAAAGGTATATTTATTTTGATAACACTATTCTTGCATGGTTGTGTTTTTGCCTTTTTTTTTAGAGGTTAGTTTACTATCACGGCTTCTTGTTGTATCTGGTATTTGTGAGGTAGAAAGGTTTTCCTTTGATTGTGTATTTGTAGTAGTACTAATTCACCATATCATGTCTCTAAATGAGTAATATCTAGGAATCTGCTAGAATAATTGGATACATTCAAAGCAAGCTAGGATGTAGCATTCACATACACCAAAAAAATAAAATCTCAAAGTTAATGTTCCCTATCCCACCAAGATCTGATGCACTTTCACTCAAAGTGGTTTGATCTAGATTAGCAAAGCAATCAGCTCTCACACTTCTTTATGAAAAGAAAGGCTACATTGTGTCTTTAGTCTTAAAGTTATACCAAAAAAAAGACACACATGTAAAAAAAACAAGTACATAAAAAGCTACTTTTGTGGGATATAATGGGTATACATAATATAAAATTCTGATATGCGATATGTATTAGCTTAAAGAATCCAAAAAACTTCTTATTGAATATAACTTTGCACACAAATTAGAATATCAATATGAACTCTTGCATAAATAGCTATAAAATAATGTCAGAAAGTTGTACGTTTGGGAACATTCTTGTGTGCACAATAAGCCTATTTGAGCACACAAATAAAAAAGATCTAATTTTGTGCCAAAATCTCTAAATCAGAAGCTTACAAAATTATTATCCTCATCAGCGACGTGTAGTTGCTCTAAACCTAGCCGGCACCAAAGCAACTACCTCTGGTGCTCTTCAATGTAGCACTTCCAACCTTGTGAGAGAAACAACATGCTTCAACTATTTGACCATAGTTCACAAGTCTTTTACGTGCTCCTCAATTTGCCTCCTGTTGCCACAGCTACCTCTAGTGCTCTTCAACGTAACACTTCTAGCCAACGTGAGAGAAACAACATGATTCAGCTATCTGGCCATAGTTCACAAGTCTTATCTGTGCTCTTGAATTTTCCTTGTATTGTTTGTGCTACTACTTGTGCTCAATGTCGACATCCATCAACAACTAGTGTTGATCCTGATTATGTAAACCCAAGTCTATGTTGCCAAAGGTCTTGCAATAGCTTCCATCACCACCATCGACTATAATCAATGTTGTACCACCCACGGCTATAATAAATGTTTCCTCTGGCTACCTCAGCCCACATAGCCACACTCAACTTATTCTCAAGTGATCGAGCCTTTGCTTAGTCAGCACCAAGCTGTTAACAACACGAGCCTAGCTAGCATCTCAACGTAGATGTGGTGTCTTGTTCTCTTGATCCTCTGTATTTCAAGGTGATCTCTCCCTCCTTTGATACTACATTAGCACGTCCTTGAATACCATCACCAAAGCAGTTATCCCCCAATAGAGCAGCCACTCATTTGATGACCATCTGCTTGCCCCAAACCCCCAAACCCACCTGTGTTTTGGATCCCTCCCTTGCTTGCTCTACAGTGGATCATTACATACATTTAGTGCACCCTTTGCCATGAGTACACTTAAAACAAGGTGATTGTGTTCAAAATGACCAAAATATAGCATATTAGATTTATGGACATCTTGGCAAAAGAAAACTCTAAGAAAGTTCAAAACCAATGAGCAGGAATCTCTCAATGTAGGTCCAAATCAATCTTTAAGAAAAGCCAAAAATTAGTGAAATTGAACCTCCAAAAAAAATAGGTCTACTAAAGGAGCACACTCCAACAACCAATCTCTAACTACCAAGAGGGGTACCAAACAAAGTAAGATGCAACATAGCTGTTAGGAAATATGACGTAGCTAAGTAGATAATTGAGTAGATTACTTAATAGAGAGAGATAATTTTCATACACAAGAGATTATAGAGTAGAGAGAGAGAGAGTACACACAATATACGTGGTTCACCCAATGTGGGCTACGTCCACGGGAAAGCAGCCATTCAATGGCTTTAGTACTTCAAAACAAGAAGTAAGTTACAAAGGGATTATACCCTTTTGGAGCTCCCGCCTTGCTTCACTCTCACCACTTCATACCTACCTTGTTGCATCAACTTCACACTATGAAATGTGTGTAGAAATGGCCTCCTTTTATAGACCAAAAGGGCTGCCCCCTCTCATGAGAGGTAGCCATGTGTAGCCGCCCTTGTGTAGATAAGTCCAAATCGGACCCTCCAATCCACCCATGTGTGGCCGCCCTTGAGAAGACAATTCCGCTTTTGAATTCGGCCACCGGCCACCAGCCATTGACTTCCGACCACCAGCCATCGGCCATTGACTACCAGCCAACGGGCCAATTGACCGGTCATTTTTCAACCACTTTTCGACCGCCGTCTGGCCATAATATTCCGACGAAAAGGAATATTTCGAGGCTCGAGACTGTGCGTGAAAATTTGGTTTCCGATGAGTGATTTTTATTTCCGGCGAGTGATTTTTCTTCACGCAAGATGGCTTCTCCTCATAATGGGGGCCTTACAAATGTGCGTTTTTAACACAAAAAATTACAAAGGGTAAATCAGGCTCCATACTTGACAATAGCAACAATCATAACCACGCACCTTCAAAAAGAGAAACCACCCCAACAACCCTTCTTGCACAAACACACACACACACACACACACACTTGGTCATTGTATTTGGTTGTGGTTGCTTTATCCAGCTATATTTTTTTGGTGGCCTTACTACTACTCACACTCACTTTGTCACTTTAGGTTACACTATCGGGTTTATGCATGATGGAGCTGATGGTTATCTTATGGATGATTACCATGAGGCTTTACCTTGCATTGTATACCTTGGGTTGGAACCTGTCTTTTGATGCTCTGATCACATTAGGTCCTTGGTCTCCTTGCTAAGAGCCTTTACCTTGCACTTTCATGAATGGGTGAATTTGGCTTATGCTATACTTATTAGAGTTGATGGTTATAGTTGCTAGCCCTATGGGATTATCCCCTTAATAAAACTATTACTAAATTGATGGGAGGTTTCCATTTTGCTTCTTGGCAAGAATCAGGCATTCATTTTGTCTCTATTGTAGGGGTTAGTGTGCTTCTCCCTAGTCACGATGGACTATAACCCATTTGACCCCCATGTTCTACTCCACTACAAGTACAATGCATGTAACGGAATACGGCTATAACATTGATTGCAGCTAAATTAAAGTAACAACAGTGAGCATTTTTGTAAGAGAATTCTTAAAGAGCATACATAGAGTACTTGATTAAAGGTAGCAAAATGAACATTATACCTAGTTAGCTTGGCATGAACAATACTTGTAAAAGAGAGAGAAAATTAGAGAAATTGAAAATAGTTGAGGACTGGATTTACTTGGACCGGACCTCAAGCACCTTAGTCATCAAGCACGACAAGCACCTCAAGCACATGCTTAGCTTGCCTAAGGCCTATTGCCTAAGGCCTAAAGTACCTAAAGGTCTTAGGTTGAAGGACTTTTAACACTAACCTTTGGAGGTCTTTAATGAAGCTAAATCTAAGGTATTTTAAGCTCCATTACCTGCTTATTACTTCTTGGTAGACCATCTCCCTTTGGATCCTTCATGAGATGTAGCCTTATCTCCCTTTGGTCCCGTGCTAAGATAGGTCCAAAAGCACATATCTATATTCTACCTCTTGTTCCCATTCATTTTTCCACATTAAATGATCAGTTCAGTATGAGAAAATCATTTGGGATAGTTAGATATTAGATTTTATGACATTACCTCTCTCTTGAAACCATAGTCGGCCTCAACTATGAGGTAGAGAAGATAAATCCTTAGTCATTAGTCTATGTTTCTTAGCGAGTAGAGGATCCCTTTTGACCCTACAAGATTATTCCAGAATGGATGACTAATCCATTTGGTGCTTGGGAGACTTAGGTGCCGCAAGCATGTCTTCTCTTTAGTCCATATCATACTCCCAAAGTAGAGTGACAAATTCTACTTGGTGTTTGGGAGACGTCGTCATCATAAACAAGATTCTAAGCATGCATATTTGTGCACATTAAAATCCCGGGGGATTCACCATGATAAAATTACCGCACCACGTAAGTGCAAGGGAGGGGGGTTTTTTTTCCAAGTTACATAAGCGTATAAGTTAGGGGCAGGCCCCTAATAAATTATCTCTCAACTTAAAAATAAGGGAGGAGGGTATCATATTTGGGGGGGGGCTCACTCGGGTTGATTATTTGTAACAATTGGTCAACGATGTGCACTAGAACTCGAATGAGTTTAGGGAAATTTTTTTATCAAGTCACATATAAAATTTTGCATCAAGCCGGTCATAGATAAGGGCTGATTTGGAGCAGGTCAAGGGTTGATTTACACCAACTTTGGATGGGTCATAATTGGACGAGTAGCCAGAGTGCAGCCTGATTGGGTACATAGTTTGAAATTCAAACTAAGACACATTGAGGGCATATCATTAGAAGTGGTTCCTTAGTATGTTACCGGTCACTATGCTACACACTCTTTGACTAGTTTTACTCATATGATTATGTGAGATCTAAATTTTATATGTAAGATAGGGGTATGATAGTTTTCTTCATTGACTGTCATATAAGAATAGAAAGGGGGGTGATATTCCCTAATATGAGTCGTATATAGGGGTTTTATCAAAGTTGTCCGCTCACAGGTGGCGTCCCGTTTTGTATATAGAGTGAATCCCCCGGGATTAAAATGAGAACTAGTCTTATAAGACAAAAACATTGTTCATTCATACTCTATTGTAGCATTGTAAGCATTGACAAGGTTTATACTATCCTTAAGTTGTGTTCCTTGCATCCATCTAGCATCTTCAAAAGGATAATTTTTTAACCTAATAAGGTATAGTCGCATAATCTTAACATGTCTTAGAACCTTGTCTTCATGTCAAAGGATGGATTTGGGTTGAAGCACCTCTTCTTGATCCTCGATCTTGGGTGGGTCCTCAATTGTTGGTTCACTTGGTGGCTCAACTTTGTAATGCTTAGGTAGGCTCACAAGAAAAGCATTGTGTATAAGCCAATGATTGGGCAACTTTAGTTGATAGGCCATCTTGTTGATTGGTTTTAGGATTTGAAAAGGACCATAGTATCTTTTTGCTAGCTTAGCATAATACTTTTGGTGGGCCGTAGGATTTTTTCCCGTAGTTTGACTCAATCGAGCCTTGGGAAACTTGAGTAGGACCCTATCATTTTCCTTGAAAGCTAAGGCCCTTTTGTGCTTGTTAGCAGTAGCTTTTTTCCTTTGTTGTGAGATGGATATAGCCTCCTTAATGTTTTGAAAAGATTCTTGTAGGTCTCATCTATACTCATCAATAGCGAATATCTTCACATGTACCTTAAGTAGAAAGGGACTTTGAGGTCTTCCCTCAATGATTTTGAAAGGTGCCTTCCCTGTAAAAGTATGCACAATGTTATTGTATGCATATTCTACAAGTGGTAGGTATTTCTCCCATTCTGAGCGTTGATCTACTTTTGTAACATAAGTCTTGAGTAGATCTAGAATTGTAAGGTTAGCTATTTCACTTTGGCCATCCATTTGTGGGTGATAGACCAAAGAGAAATTTAGCCTTGTACCTAGATTCTCAAAGAGACCCTTCCAAAAATTACTGGTCATTTGAGGATCTCTATCCAACACTATTGATGTTGGCAAGCCATGGTGTTTGAAAATTTGGAATATGAAGAGGTTGCCATTTGATGTGCCTTAATAGTCTTTTTGACAGGTATAAATTGTACTTATTTACTAAGCCTGTTGACTATTGTCCATATTTCCATATTCCCATACTCCCATGACTTGGAGTAGATGATGATATCATCAGAGAATACTCCAGTGAATTTACTTACGATAAGGTCCAAAACTTTTCTCCATTAGACAATTGAAAGTAGCTGGTGCATTAGTCAAGCCAAAAGGCATGACTAGATATTCATAAAGACCAAACGTTGTGCAAAATGCGGTCTTTAGGATATCTTCATCCACTATCCTTATTTGATGATAGCCACTTTTATGGTCAATCCTATTGAAGTAGGTAGAGCCTCGTAGCTTATCAAACAGATCTTCTACTCGAGGCACGGGAAATCTGTTTTTGATAGTGATATGGTTTAGTGCTCGATAGTCCACACACATACGGTATGTACCATCTTTCTTTTACACTAAAAGAACTGGAGAACAAAAAGGAGAGGAACTAGGCCTCAACGTCCCTTTATATATCAATTCATGTACTTGCCTCAGAGGAACATAAGCAACATCTCCAAGTGATTTTTCAAGCATTGAGGAAAAATAAGCTTTTTCTCAACCAAAAAGCGAATTTTTCCTTCAAGAGATTCAATACTTAGGTCATATTATCTCTCAAGATGGCATCCATATGGATCCATCAAAGTTAGAGGTAATAAAACCATGTCCTAATCCAAGGAATCTGCATGAGCTAAGAAGCTTTATTGATATGTTCGCATACTATAGACGCTTCATAGAAAAATTCTCTCAAATAGCAAGACCACTACATGACTTAACTAAGAAGAACGTTAAGTATGTATAGACTGCTAAGGAGGAAAATGCTTTTGATAAGCTCAAGGAGAAGCTTACCTCCCAACCAGTCCTCATGCTTCCGGATCTCTTAAAGCCATTTGAGGTCCAATGTGATGCTTGTGGTGATTGCCTTGAAGGAGTTTTGCTTCCAGAAGGGCATGCCATAGCGTATGAGAGCCAAAGGCTCAATACGAATGAACCAGTATTGGGCATTTATGAGAAAGAGCTTTTAGCTATTCTACATGCCCTAGACACATGGAAGCACTACTTATTGGGGACTCCATTTATCCTACGAACCGACCACCAAAGTCTCAAGTATTTCATGACGCAAACCAAGCTTTCTGACAAACAAATGAGGTTTATTTTCTTTCACAATTTAATTTCCATATTGCTCACATAGCTGGTAAGCACAATCAAGTGGTTGATACACTTTCACGATGACCAAAAGTTAATGCGGTGTCTATAGCTACTCACAATGATCTATCCTCTATGATAGATGAGTATGCTCTTTAGAGACATAATGTTAGCCCTTGCTTTGGGGAAGAAAGAGGCACCATTTACCTTGCAGGATGGTTATCTTCTCCACTGCAATAGGCTATGTGTTACGCATTCCCTTCGTGAGACAGTTATGTATGAATCCCATGCTCCTTCCTACGCGGGGCATAGAGGTAATCAACCTACTCTTCGAGGAGTAGAGACTTATTTCTATTGGCCTACCATCAAGATTATGTTTCAAAATGTGTAGTATGCCAAAATCCATTGCCTATCCCAAATTCACCATGGGAAGTATATCCATGGATTTCATCTTTGGATTGCCCAAGTCTATCCATGGGAATATGACAGGTTTAGCAAACAAGCACACTTTATTCCTGTCAAAAATACTATTAAGGCACACCAAATGGCAACTATCTTCATATCTCAGATTTTCAAACACCATGGATTATCCACGTCCATTGTGTCAGATAGAGATCCTAGAATGACCAGTAATTTTTGGAAAGGTCTCTTTGGAAATCTAGGAACAAGATTGAATTTCTCCTCGGTCTATCATCCACAAACGGATGGCCAAAGTGAGATAGCCAATCTTACGATACTTGATCTACTCAAGACTTATGTTACCAAAGTAGATCAATGCTCACAATGGGAAAAATACTTACCTCTTGTAGAGTATGCCTACAATAATACTGTACATACTTCTACGGTTAAAGCACCTTTCGAGATCATTGAGGGAAGACCTAAAAGTCCCTTGCTACTCAACGTACATGGGAAGATCTTCACCGTTGATGAGTATAGCCGTGACCTACAAGAATCTTTTCAAAAGATTAAGGAGGCTATATCCATCTCTCAACAAAGGCAAAAAGCTGCTGCTAACAAGCACAGAAGGGCCTTAACATTCAAAGAAAATGATTGGGTTTTGCTTAAGTTTCCTAACGCTTGATTAAGGAAAACCACGGGCAAAAATCGTACGGGCCATCAAAAGTATTATGCCAAGCTAGCAAAAAGATGCTATGGCCCTTTCCAAATTTTGAAGCCCATCAATGAGACGGCTTACCAACTCAAGTTTCCCAACCATTGACTTATACACAATGCTTTTCATGTGAGCCTACTTAAGCCCTACAAAGGAGAGCCACCAAGTGAACCAATTATTGAAGACCCTCCCGAAGTTGAAGATCAAGAAGAGGTGCTACAACCCGAAGCTATCCTCAGGCATAAAGACAAGGTACTACGACATGGTAAGATTATCCGATGGTATCATATTAAGTTCAAAAATTATCCTTTTGAAGATGCTAGATGGATTCAAGGAATATAACTTAAGGATAGTATGAACCTTGTCAATGATTACAATGCTACATTACAGTAAGCAAATGTACAGATTCCTTTTAAATGACCAATGTTTTTGTCTTGAAAGACTATTTCTCTTTTTAATTATGCACAAATTTAAATAGTATGCATGCTTAGAATCATGTTTGTGATGACAACATGATTCTAATTATGCACAAATTTAAATAGTATGCATGCTTAGAATCATGTTTGTGATGACAACATCTCTCAAACACTAAGTAGAATTTGTCACTCTACTTGGGGAGAATGAAATGGACTAAAGAGTAGACATGCTTGCGGGCAGCTATATCTCCCAAGCACCAAATGGATTAGTCATCCATATTGAAAAGATGCCGTAGGGTAAAAAAGGATCCTCTATCCGGTAAGTAAGATTGACTAATGACTAAGGCTTTATCTCTTCTACCTCATAGTCGAGAACGACCATGATTTCAAGAGAGAGGTAATGTCATAAAATCTAATAACTAACCAACCCAAATGATTTTCTCATATTAAACTTTTCACTTAATGTGGGAAAATAAACGGGAACAAGGGTTAAGATAGACACATGTGCTTGTAGATCTATCTCCACACGGGGCCAATGGTAAAGGGGTCCAAATGAGAGATGGTCTATCAAAGAGAAAGGCTAACCAATGGAGCATAAGTCCTTAGGGTTAGCTTCATTGAAGACCTCCAATAATGTGTGTAAAAGTCCTTTGACCTTAGGTAAGCTAGGGTTGAGCTTGAGGTGGGAACCCGACCCAGCTTGAGGTGCTTGTCCTGCTTGAGGTGCTTGTCATATGCTTTAGGTACTTGTCATGCTTGATTAAGGTGCTTGAGGTGCTTGTCCTGTTGGATGATTAAGGTGCTTGAGGTGCTTATCCTACTGGATGACTAAAGTGCTTGAGGTGCTTTGTTGTGCTTGCTTGAGAAGCTTGTGGGAACACCCCCAAGCTAGAAGTGCTTTGTCATGCTTGATGAGTAAGGTGCTTGAGCACCTAAAGTCAAAAAGAGCCCTACATAAGAGGGGGCGAGCCCATATTGTAGGGGCTAGTGAGAGAATACACACACACACACACACACACACACACACACTCAAGGTAACCCCAAGCCTTAAGAGGCAGCAAGGGCACATGTCAAGCTCCTACCCATGTTACCTCCATGAGGTGCTTGAATCTTATTGGCCAGGCTTAAAAGGGCTCCCATGATAAATTACTTGAATTATCTAATTGTTTTTGCATTTATCAATTCCTCTCTCTCAAAGGGGAAAGGGGGACACTTGTCTCAAGACTACCCCTATTGCTAGAAATGACCCAAGCTTGTGATTGGCTAGGCTTGGCATGAGCCAATGAGCTACAAGCATGAGCTAGAAGAGGGGGTCGGCCAAATCAAGAAGGGTCCTTGCTTGTAGGTATACTCACCCACACACACTCTCATTTTGTGCTATGCAAAGTGCAAGAGCTCCATCTCCTTCTCCAAGCTCCTTGAGAAGTTGAGAGCCTACACCAATACTCTTGGCTATGGAGTGCAAATCCAACCAAGAGCCATGCTTCAATGCTTAATCTTGCCATCTTCTCCATCTTCATTACTATGATATTATGTAGGCTAGCAAGAAGATTTATGATAAGTGAGGAACTAATTCTTTCTCCTATGAAACGTTTCTTCTTCCTCTTCCCTACCCTCTAGCTCTCTCCACCTTCGAAGGTGTTTGAGGTCTTGGGATAGTTAAAGCTTTCTTCAAAGTTTATGTTATGCTTGTGATGCATGAAGCTTTCCATCTTCATTGAATCACCTAGGTCATAAGGAACACAAAGATTGTATTGTAACAAGTCTCTCTTAATGGGAGAAATCATAATACAAATGCCTATTGGAGGGTGGACCGCTGGCTCCACATAAATTCGGTCCTCAACTGTTGTCATGTTCTCTAAATTATCTCTCTTGCAAAAGTATTGTTCATGCCAAGTTAACTAATTGCTATGCCTATGTTGTTATCTTCAATTATGCTCACCCGCTATGCTCACAAAGTAGTTTCTCAAAAGTACTCTCATTAATTTCCACTACTCTCAAGTTAATAGGCCAATTTCATTACACTTCCTTGCCTAGGTCGACCCCCCTCTCTCTTTACTCTAGCTTGATCTCTATTGACCCTTGCCAAGCTTGGACAATCAGAGGCTATGGTCACTTCAAGCAATAGGGGTAGGATTTGGACAAGTGTCCTTTATTCCCCCTTTGAGAGAGAGAACTTAATTAATTAATTACATGCATCTAAATTCTCACTGTACCTCCCTAAAGGCCATCCAATAGGATTCAGGAACACCATGAGGGCAGCATGGGTAGGGTCTTGACATGTGTCCTTATTGCCTCTTGAGCCTTGGGATTTCCTTGAGTTGAGTGTGTGTGTGTGTGTGTGTGTGTGTGTGTGTGTGTGTGTGTGTGTGTGTGTGTGTGTGTGTGTGTGTGTGTGTGTGTTCTCTCTCATGCCCCTACCTTTAGGGCTCACCCCCTCCTTTGTATGGATCCTTTTTTACTTGCACACCACAAGCACCTTGGTCATCAATCATAGACAAGCACCTCAAGCACCTTAGTCATCAAGCACAACAAGCACCTCACACGATAAATGCCTCAAGCACAGGCCTAGCTTGCCTAAGGTCTAAAGTACCTAAAGGAATTAGGTCGAGGATGTTTAACACTAACCTTTGGAGGTCTTTAATGAAGCTAACCCTACGGTATTTTAAGCTCCATTACCTGCTTGTTGCTCTTTGGTAGACCATCTCCCTTTTGGACACTTCATGAGATGTATCCTTCTCTCCCGTTGATCTTGTGCTAAGATAGGTCCAAAAGCACATATCTATATTCTAACTCTTGTTCCCATTCATTTTCCCACATTAAATGATCAGTTCAATATGAGAAAATCATTTGGGATAGTTAGATATTAGATTTTATGACAATGCAAGATTAATGCTCGCCTCCCCCCCCCCCCCCCCGGTGGCATACTTACTTCACCCAAGGATGGTTTCTCACCTTCAATACCCCCATCTATTGAGAATATAGTTGCCTATTCTTCAGGATGGGCATAAATATTGGTGTACAGTTGGGGGTAGGCATGCCTCCTATAACCTTCCACCTCTATATATACACGTGAGGGATCTTTCCTCACTTAGACTTGGATATAGTTTTTTTGGTTGCTTGTTCAAATGAGAGAGTGTGTGTGTGAAAAGGAGAATTTGTCTGCATATTTCTAATTCTTATTGTGGAAATACTATTTGTGGTGCCTTTTTGGGAAACTTGAGAGGACGCTTCCTCTATCCTTGATTATCTAATGATTATTTACATGCATTTTATGCTTCTTATTGTGGAATTACTCTGGTTTGTGCTTTTTTTCTCTAAGTTTTAAAGAAGGATTTCTTTATAAATGGGTATTTGATTGGTTTAAAACTGATTGGTTTACCATTTGTGATGCTCTTCTGGGAATGTTTGGCTGAGGTAGGTTTTCCTTATCTAGTATCTATGATTATAACTGATACTTGTTGGGTTTATATCTAGAGTAGTAGATTTTTGTACAGTTTAGACATTGACAAAGTATACTTGGAGTTTGTTTGTCTTCTATAGCTAACTACTCTAAGCACACATCATGACTCTTTGGATATTTTTGATTTTTTGGAAATACTAAGCTATGACAATTTGACATGAATATTGTATTTGTACCCTTTGTTACCATGTGCATGTGGTAGTGATGTGTGCGAACACACTTAGGACCGCCGAGGCATTTTTTCCCTCACTAGGAGATTTTTTTCCTCGTGCATTGTATATACGCCCATCACTCTAGGGCAATATTATATTTCATGTGCACTAAGCAATACATACTCTCTATTGTGTGCCTTGAGCTTCCTTTGTCTTCTCCAAGCTGTGTGTGTTTCCCTGCAACCCTATTTCCAACAATTGGTATCAGAGCAGGTTGCATCTTCTCGGGCTTAGTCGCCAGCGTCGCTAGCACATGCCTGCTCATTTTTTAGATTTTAGTGAGCTTTGGTGAGCGTCATCAAATCGTAAAATACTTTGGGAGATCTCATAGAGCTAGGGGTGCTCAGATTTTCCATTCGGGCTCATTTCGGCCTCCGTTTCCACCACAGGCAGTATTCTGCATGCAATTTTGTCATTTTGTGCAGAATTTCTACTAGTGTTGTTTTTTGTATCACAAATCCCTTACAGTATTCTACGGGTTGTGCTACATAGCACCTGTTGCTCTCGCTTCATTTCTCCTCTTTTCAGACAGTTTTCACATTAGGTGCATGCATTTGCCACCATTGCTGACAACACAAATGTGTTCAAGATGTTTGCAGTTGATAATAAATTGGATGGGGACAATCACCCAATGTGGGCTTACATGATGCAACATGTACTTGTGTCAAAGGGTGTGTGGAATATTGTGCAAGGCATTGATGTACGTCTTGGATCTGAGGATGTAGGTGATGTTGAGGATGTTGTAGGTTTTGGTGGCAGGGTTGTTGCTATCTGAGCTATTTTGCCTACGGCTAAGCAAGCTTTTTGGGATGTAAGAGATGCATAGGCTCATGCATTGATTGAATTATCTCTGAAGCATACTATTACTCCTCACATTCGTTCAGCTAAATCTACAAAATAGGCTTGGGATATTCTAGTTGGTCTTTATGCAAGTCACAAACGAGGCTAAAATTGCTCATTAATATCCTTGAAACCAATAGTTAATATCCTTGATATTTCTCATTAGTCAGACAGTTCCCTTGTGCAGACTGTTCTTGATGCTTTGCCAAATAAAATACTTTTGCTAGTACTTCGAGACTTATGACCCAAGGAAATCCAGAAGTTGTCAAGTTTGATGCATTATGCACATTGATGTTTCAAGAGCCACTTTTAAGAGAGAGAAATAAGGCAAAATAGTGTGCAGTTATTCAAGAGTGCTCATGGAACCAAAGTCAAAGTACAAATGCTACCAAGGGAAGCTCAGGACCTCATCAAAGAACAGGCAGTCCGACCTCTTTGGGAAAAGATTGGCCTTAAGGACTACATAGAGATGGACCCTTGCGATGTCTATTACAAAAGAGCATATGAGCTCTTGAACATCATCACAGAGGAAGGACGAGCCACCATATCTTATCTCAATGGCTCTCCTACTGAAGTTCACATAACAGAGGACCAAGTGGCAGAAGCACTCAAGCTTCAGAAAGGAGGAAAATCTATGAGGGATGGACAGTTACCAACCAGTGGTATTTTCACCAACCGATTATCCTCCATTTTGGAATTGAAGCAAAAAGGAAGTAGAGCAGGCACTACAGCTCTACCACCAACATTTTCACTTCACTGCCAAGAGACCACCAAGGTATACAGTTCCCAATCATGTCGTGGCTTCCACCTTCACACAAGCATCAAATAAAGGGGGGATGACAGAGGTGAACCACGCACAATACATCTACAAAACTCTCACTCATGTGAAGAAACCACAAAACATCACATTTTTAGGAGCTCCAGAAGTGCTCACCAGAATTGCCTATCACGCTATAGGCCAAGTAGAGCATCTACTGCCTGCCCCAGAGCAAAATTTATGGTTGCTCACCAAGACAGATGAGGAGCCAGAAGTGAAAACACGTGCTCCACTCGTGGCAACAAGACTACGGACTTGATTAGTCAATGTACTAGCTCAAGAACCCACATCCGTGGCGACAAAAGAAGAAGGTAACAGAGAGGAGGAAGTGCAGGAAGAGGAGGACACTTCTCTTGAAAGAAAAAGGAAAGAGAAAGAGAAAGCTAAAGTGGATGAATCAAATCAAACCATGAAAAATAGGCCGACAGTAGTTATTGAAGAACCAGCACAAAGGGCTGCAAGACTCAAAAGAGAGAAGGTGGATTTTGAGCTAGAAAGAGGGCTCAAAGGAGATTTTGAGTGAAAAGTGGAAAAGATCTCCAAGAAGAGTCAAAATTCAAACTAAACACCCAATGGTCAACGAAAAGAATGACCCTCGAGCTGGCCTAGAGCATCTCTACCATAAAGAGGAATGACAACTAGAACATGCCCAGGTACAAGAAGAAGACAGTACAAATACTAAGGAGGGTTCACCCAAAGAACGAGAAAACCCTACTGCAGAAGTTCCACACTTCTCTCCCACAAATACACCAGCACAATAGGAGACTACACAAGAGGAGGCCACTCCTATTGCTACCAATCTGGAACCCGATTCTAAACCACTCAAAGAAACTGCCAAGGAACAAGAGACTAAATCAGCTAGTCCCACAGTGACACCAACTACTCAAGACAACTAACCAGATGATCCAATGATTGAGACTCAAGACACACAAACGGATCAGCCAGAAGCAAGCAACACAAGAACAATGGAGAATCTAGAAGACATAGATGAATATACACCGTATGTACACAATGTGATAGACAAAATGAAGGACAAAATCTATGCTTGCCACCAACATTTACATAGTGTATACAAGCATCTGCGGCTCTGTGAGGAAAGGCTAGACTTGGCCAATATATGTGTGATTCATACAAAGAAGCCATTGAATTCAAAGAACAAGAATTGGTTGAACTAACTGCAAAGACAGCAACGAATCTGGAAACTCTCTAGACAACAAATCAGCAACAAGAGAACAGGTCACAAAGGCCACTTTAGCTCTACAAGAATCACAGGCTACGGTACAACGCCTACAAACAGCTTAACATTGCAGATAGACAGTTAACCCACGTGGAAGCATGATTCCAAGAACATAATGCACTTTTGAATCAGCTAAAGGATAACCCAGCATTAGCCGCACTATAGGGCACAGATGCTGCTTATCAAACAATGCTGCTTAAGGACTTAGAGATGGAGCTAAACCACTCAAAGAAACTGCCAAGGAACAAGAGACTAAATCAGCTAGTCCCACAGTGACACCAACTACTCAAGACAACTAACCAGATGATCCAATGATTGAGACTCAAGACACACAAACGGATCAGCCAGAAGCAAGCAACACAAGAACAATGGAGAATCTAGAAGACATAGATGAATATACACCGTATGTACACAATGTGATAGACAAAATGAAGGACAAAATCTATGCTTGCCACCAACATTTACATAGTGTATACAAGCATCTGCGGCTCTGTGAGGAAAGGCTAGACTTGGCCAGTATATGTGTGATTCATACAAAGAAGCCATTGAATTCAAAGAACAAGAATTGGTTGAACTAACTGCAAAGACAGCAACGAATCTGGAAACTCTCTAGACAACAAATCAGCAACAAGAGAACAGGTCACAAAGGCCACTTTAGCTCTACAAGAATCATAGGCTACGGTACAACGCCTACAAACAGCTTAACATTGCAGATAGACAGTTAACCCACGTGGAAGCATGATTCCAAGAACATAATGCACTTTTGAATCAGCTAAAGGATAACCCAGCATTAGCCGCACTATAGGGCACAGATGCTGCTTATCAAACAATGCTGCTTAAGGACTTAGAGATGGAGCTAAACCACTCAAAGAAACTGCCAAGGAACAAGAGACTAAATCAGCTAGTCCCACAGTGACACCAACTACTCAAGACAACTAACCAGATGATCCAATGATTGAGACTCAAGACACACAAACGGATCAGCCAGAAGCAAGCAACACAAGAACAATGGAGAATCTAGAAGACATAGATGAATATACACCGTATGTACACAATGTGATAGACAAAATGAAGGACAAAATCTATGCTTGCCACCAACATTTACATAGTGTATACAAGCATCTGCGGCTCTATGAGGAAAGGCTAGACTTGGCCAGTATATGTGTGATTCATACAAAGAAGCCATTGAATTCAAAGAACAAGAATTGGTTGAACTAACTGCAAAGACAGCAACGAATCTGGAAACTCTCTAGACAACAAATCAGCAACAAGAGAACAGGTCACAAAGGCCACTTTAGCTCTACAAGAATCACAGGCTACGGTACAACGCCTACAAACAGCTTAACATTGCAGATAGACAGTTAACCCACGTGGAAGCATGATTCAACTTCATGCAACGAGAAGAAAACTACCAAAATCAGATTGCTTAGCTTAACGAGGAGTTAAGCAAGATTAAAGAAGCTGTCATGGCACATGCAACCACGTCGGGAGATGAGCAGGTCGTTGCCACAATGCAAGATAAGGATACCCTTTAGTTCATGGATCTAGAACTACCAACCGTAAAAGAGGCCAGTCTTCTCGAGATTGAAAATTCTCAAGCAAAATTGGAACCTTCCACTACTCTAAAAAGCCTGACTGTTGAGGAGGAGACTATTTCTAAAATGCAGATAGAAGAGGAAACAGAGACCATTTGGAAGGAGGCAATGCAATGGGACGAACGGATTATACACTCAATCAATGTCAATCTACTCATGCCCTCCACAATCAATGAAACGTGGCATCAGCAAGCTCTCCATTATCCTCTCATTAAATTTGAAGTCCTCCAAATCAAAGAAAGACTGTTCAAGGATCTCCAAGCCAATCCTGCACTACAGCATCCCAAATGGTGCGATATCTGGCTTAATCGGCATCCTAGGTATCTCATTTTGTTCACAAATGCACCATTACTAATCAAACAGGATCCTCTGCAGTGCCCAATACTGAGAGTAAAAAATTGGCAACAACACCTTCTCCTCCAACAGAAAAGACCAACTTGGCTTAACTACCCCCAGTTTCCACCACCTTCAAATAACCAACCGACAAAGTCATACATGGTGGAGACACTATCTTCGACCAGGCAGCTATTTCGGGGTATCGCAAATTTGGCATGCATTATGCTCGTAAAAATTGCAAAGATGCTCCTCACTTGTTTGCAAACCTTTCATAGGGTAGAACAAACAAATGGCGCATGGATGTCCTTCCTCGAAGGTACACAAGGTCTATGCTATGGTCTCTCTGGTCAACCATCTGAAGAAGTCCTTCATGGATTCTATGCAAGGGCCATGTTTCTCCCATCATATTATATGTAGACTTTTGAAGAAGCATTCTACACGGGCTTTTTCACTTACAGATCAAAGATCTTTGGCCGTGTCATCACAAACTTCCGGGCTCGCTTTGTCAGCTATTCATCATGCAATTCATATCCATTGAAGACAAAGAGCTGCATATTAAGTACCAACTAGGTCTTGAGCATCAAGCACAGAGAACAGCAACCCGCAAGCCCGACCACTACTTAATATCCTAAGTAGTTGTGTCGTGGACGACATAGGCAAGGAGGGGGGGAATGTAAGTTGCTCAGCTAACAAGAGAAAAAGAAGAGCATCAAGCAGGACTCCATACATTTTTTCAAGCCTCGTCATTATAATCAAACCCATTTTATTATTGAAAAATCTCGCAAGTCCAAAGCCATTGTAATTGAGTACCATTGAGTCTAAAGGGGCCAATGGCTTCCACATTTGTAATTTTGTGCAATCTCTTAACCTTATACTGAGCCCCAACTAGCAAGGAATTCCTTTTTTTACACCCTGGCTAAGGTATAAAAGCCAATTTTTGTAACTTTAAGACCTAAGTTTTGGATTATAAAGAGTAAGTGTTGTTGTAGTAGCTCAACAATTGTCTATTGTTTCTTCAATCTCTAGTCTCTCTCGCAGACGGTATTGCGTTGCTGCTCTGAGCATACCAATGCGTTCGCAGGTGAAAGCTCTCTTTTAATTTAAGTTTCTTGCAATAAAGTGTATTTTTAGCTATTTTTGTTCCCTATGCACAATATACGCACTAAAACTGGATTTTGACCTTAGAAATAGATAAAGCACGTCTAGAGGAAGCTATAGAGCTCTTCTGGGACCAAAATTGACAACCCTAAAATAGGTTGTTTATCTTATGCATGATTTTTTCCAGCTGTCAGAAATGACATTTGAGCACATGAGCGTGTAGAGGATACATTGTCCATGCTGGGCATTAAGTTCATTCCATTCGGAGACCTGTAGCTATAAAAATTCTTCTAGATAAGGTTGCGGTAGAGAAAGTATCTTTTGGTGTCTGACACAGAGTTGTGACTTAGATTGGCAAAAGCGACATAGACTTGGGTTTTTTGAGAGATTGGTTATCTCTTGTAGCCTCCATGCACTAGTCGGGGGTCAGCTACGTTCCACGGATTGACAATTTATCTATGCGGTTCTCTCTTAGCTAGCATCGATATGGTGAGGCTTGACAATCGACCGAAAACTTCCTTGAATGGGTGAATCTGGCTTATGCTATACTTATTGGAGCTGATGGTTATAGTTCTTGGCCCTCCGGGATTATCCCCTTAAAAAAACTATCACTAAATTGATGGGAGGTTCCCATTTTGTTTCCATCCGGGCAAGAATCGGGTGTTCATTTTGTCTTTGTTATAGGGGTTAATGTGCTCCTCCCTCATCTCAATGGACTACAACCCATTGGACCCCCCATGTTCTTCTATCCTATGGGTACAATGCATGATTAGTGCTCACCTTCCCCCCTATGGTGAACTGCTTACTTCACCCGAGGATTGTCTCTCACCTTGAATACCCCGTCTATTGAGAATATAGCTTCATATTCTTCATGTTGGGCATGGATATTGGTGTACAATTGGGGGTAGGCATGCCTCCTATAACCTCCTTCCTTCCACCTCTATATACACAGGTGAGGGATCCTTCTTCCCTCACTTAGACCTGGATATACTTTTTTGGTTTCTTGTTCAAATGAGAGAGAGTGTGTGTGGAAAGGAGCATTGGTCTGCATATTTCTAATGCCTATTGTGGAAATATTGCTCATGGTGCCTTTTGGGTAAATCTAAATGCTATGTTATGCTTTGAAATACTTAAACTCAACTCCTCTCATAGCCAGAGGCCCTGGTGCCTACCCAATCTCTTCTTGAGTAACAATTATCATGACTTTTTGTTATTGCAGATATATGTTTCACAAAAGATTGCTCATGCCCTACTAGAGGAGACGATATATACAATACTAAGTGAAGTTAATCCTTAACATTGTCAATAAAACCTACATAAAGGTTTGCAGTATGGTATGTAATATAATGTGTATGACTTGTTGCAATCACTCATATAATCTTTTAGATCCCTCATATGTCACGTGATGGTGGATCTAATTCCTCAAACTCATGCAAAGGGAAAACTTGTAGTGTCAACGGAGAGGCCACCATGCTCTATTTAAATTGATATGCTTCTCACACAAACAAAGAAGAAATTTCCAAAAAAGAGAAACTTACCTTCAAAGGATTGAGCTATGTGATTACATTAGAAACGATGACATCGGGCAATGCCAACAAAGATGCGAAGCCATAGTCTTAATCAATATATAGAAGTTTCTAACATGGTCCATTTGCTCATCCTCTACTCACAAATTGTATGGATTCTTAATAAAGTGGTGATATAATATTTCCTTATACCCTTTGTTCTTCAAAAATAATGTCTTGTGTCAAGTGCCAAAAATGGCTAGGGAGGCACATGCTAGGTTTGGCACCATATCACTGCATGCATTTTCCCCTTAAGTTTGATGGCAAGATGGGGCATTGGAATTTTGCACAAATTCTTGAGAATTACTCTCTAGGAACAACACCATAAGCTCAATTGACATGAAGAAGTTTTCTCCACATAGATTGAATCGGTCTATCTTTCATAGAATTCAAGAGCTTATTTAGATGGAGCATAGATTGAATTTTATACTTGGTAATGGGAGTAAAGGGGAGTTTCATTTTTTGTTGATAGTTTGGCAAATGCGCAGATAATACACTATTTGATGCCCACATAAGGAGTGATGTTGATATAGTGATTGATGTTGCATTTTTTAATTGCCCTTGTGGTTGCTCAAAGTCAAATAAAAAATGTCAAGATGTTTCAAATATGGCTTAACTCAGAAGGAGCACAAAGCTGCACACCATTGATTTCGGTTCATCATAGAGAGGATTCATTAGCCAAAGGTTCTTACCAAGTAGACATAAGACCAAGCAAAATTGAATACAGTTTGCACCACAAAGCTTACCACCAAAGTTTTTAAATATGCATCTAATTTTTTTCTTGTGCTTATAACATCTACAGTGTCAGATGTGTTGAGTCTAGCCTTGATTCTTTTCATTGATTTTTCTAGAATTCACAAAAACTACAAGTTGGACTATTTGTGAAAGAATGCTCTTCATGAGGTACATTAACCAGATGCTCTTTAAATTATAAAACGTGTCAATAGTGTTGTCAAACATTCAAGAGAGGTTGGTCCTTTTGCAACCATGTATTTTGGCAGAGAGGTTATTCCTTTGCAACCATGTATTTTGGCTATTTCAAAGTCCATGGGTGTTGGATTGCAATGAAACAACATCCCCACAAATCATACATAGCCTCTTGGCTAATGAAACAAGTAAAGCTACATCATATACTTAAAAGAACTCATGCACACAAAAGAGAGCAAAGATGATAGCCAAGCACCCCTAACGTTGATGTGGTTTTTGAGTTCTTGACAAAATCTACAAACTTTGTCTAATTTATATTGAGCTCTCTCAATGATGGTGTAGGGAATGGTCATCCACTGACCATTCCCTAAAAGAAAGGGCGACCACATGGCGACCGGCGGATGCCAAGAGCCATGGTGGGAGCACTTTCTTTCAGGGAATGGTCAGTGGATGACCATTCCCGGCCGTCACAGTCGGGGGCAAGGGAGCCATATAATTACGGGTAATGAGGTCGTCACCTGCTGAGGTGCACGATCGAAGGATTCCTTGTGTTGACTTGGCCGCATCGTATTTGCGTGCAGACTGTACTGTGAGTACTGTAATTCCCGGTGCTGAGTTGTCAACAATCCAATGATTGCAAGGCCAGATTCTGCACAGGAATGGACGGTAGCGATACTGCAGCCCCGACTGCCATTCCCTGTGTTGAGTTGTTGGCAATCCAACGATTGCATGGCCAGATTCCGCACAAGAACATACACTGAATGGACGGCTCTGATCTGCAACCCCCCTTGCCCCCGATTGTGACGAGATATAGATCTTCTTGATTGGCATCGACCTTTTAAAATTCCATGATAATGTCTTGATTCTAGACCTAAAAAGTGGACTGCAAGATATTTATTATTTACTCGCTTCAGCAACTAGCATGTGATTAGGAAAAGGCCTGTGAAAATGGTTACTCTTACAAAAAGGAATATGTAAGGAGAGTTAATGAGGACAAAGGCAAAACTAGTCAGTAATGAAAAAATCTAAAAGTACGCCATTAGTTTGTATTTAGTTTGTATTGGGTGGTATATCCATTTTTGTGATCTGTTGTATTAAGAGAAGAGAAAAGAATCTACTTTAGAGTAATACCAAAAACAATTGGAATAGTGTTGAATAATTATCCTTGTATAGTTTTCAATAACCTTCCAATGTTGACGCAAAAGGCTTTTTCACTCTTACCCAATAAATACACATGTTCCAAAGGCAACTTTGCAAGATTTCCAAGAGCCTTGCAACCATGCTTTGACTTTGTGTTAGCTCTTATGCATTGGCCATGAGACAACTTCTTGACGTTTGAATGTAGGCTCTTGAATTGGCACCATCCATTAATAAATCTTTTTTTTTAACGATTAAGAGAAATCCTATCATGTAGCCTATAATGGTTGTGAGGAGGTCGACCACCCTCCAATCGTAGAGCCATGAGGATGGGGTTCAAGGGAGGTTGCCTAGGCATGGCTGGACCAATATGGATAGCAAGCCACACTCCTATATAAGGTTCAAGAATGAGGGGCAAGTCTCATTCTCTTGATGGTTGGGTTGAGAGCTAACAATCTTTGCGTCTCATGCAAGCAAGTATGCTCATAGGGCGACAACTTATCATATTCTAACATTGGTACCAGAGTAGGCTCTCGATTTTGAGGAGGACATGTGAATCGAACCCGGGTGCCGTAGCTTATCATTAGGCTTAATGAGTGGTAAGTGGTGTGGATAAGATCTCTCTAGAAACTCACAACACAGATCTCTTTGCCATGGCTATATAGTAGGCAAGTTCTCTCTCTCTCTCTCTCTCTCTCTCTCAAGCTAGCACTCACACACACGTATACACCACTCCCTCCCGCCGCTTGCTCAAGCTCTCTCTCTTTCCTTACTTGCCTTGTGTGCCACGCTGTTGCCCTCCAATTATTGGGGCCCTCTCTCTTGAAATAATCGGCTACTCTTGGTGCCCATCTTGCCGCCCTTTGGCACTACCCATAGGTGCCCTCTCTCTCGGCAACCCTATGAGCTAGTGAGACCTGCCGCCGGTGCCCTCACTCTAGCCCCTTTGATGTAGTTTGGTGCTCCCGTCACTCCACGCAACGTTGACCCTTGCTTGCTCCAACGTCCCTGCTCATCGGTTGGTGTTGGTCCACCCATCATAGGGGGTTGGCCAAGCCACCACCATTGCCATCATCGCTCTCTCATTGTCGTCGGCACAGCCGCCACTAACCTCCATGCCCGTCGCCTTTGTTGGAAACCCATCCCGCCACTTTCATTGAGCATCAATTGCCATCACCGCCACCTCTCACCCTCTAGTGTACTTGTGGACAAAGCTACCAATGCTCACAACTTTTTCTTTGTCTCTATGTTCTGTGTATTTATAGAGAACATTGATTAATGCAAAAGCTTCAAGGTATTTATAGAGACGTTAGTTGATGCAAAGCTTCAAGATTCCAAGTTGAATAAGGATCTCTTCACACAACGAGCAAATATGAAGCTCTTGGCACGACATACTCCTATACTGGACAGACTACTGACGCACCACCAATTTTGACACCGGTTTGCAACTCTTGAAAGAGAGGGGTGTGGCTATTTATCTCTATTGCTCATTTGTTAGCGTTTGTTTTGCAAATCTCCATTATTTTGTTTTTCCTCATCTTTAATTTTCTAGAAAAATAAAATAATATATGCTCGTCATAGTATATCCCCGCCGCCAATTCTCTAAGATTTTCTTGTTTACTCTCCTTGGTTGAGGGCTTAACCCCGACCAATTGTCGGTCATAGATGCCAGATTATCTCCCATTCCAAAGCGTGCTCATCAATCATGTGTCATGGCCCACAAATGCCCTCCATGTCCGTAGAACCCTTCATTTATTGTAACATATTTTTATATGTGTATGCTCTAGGAAAACCCTCAAAATAATCCCATATGCACAAAAATATAGAAAAAAGAGTGGGTGCTCAAACAAATGCAACCGCCCTCTTTTAAAGAAGAGGGTGATGATATTAAGAAGGACACATAAGTATGTATTGAAGCTATGGACGATTACTTATTTGCTTCAAAGATTACACATGCAAAACCAAGAAATGCAAGAGATGTTTTGCCTCTCAAGGGAAGAAAACTTGTGGGGGAACCAACATTTCCATGACATGGGAGTATTAGAAAACTCCTCAAAAAACTCCCAAAGTTGGAGGGAGATTAAAAAAGCAGTGAAGGAGAGATACTTGCCTCCTACCCATGAGGTAATAAAGATGAACGAATTCTTTAGTCAAAAACAATATAGGTTATTCCTAGAAGAATACTACTGAAAGTCTGTAAGGCTTAAAGTTATGTGCCACCAATGACCATAGAGCAGTAGCAAGTGACTCGCTTTTATCAATGCCTAAAAGAACCAATTAGTTTGCAACTATAGGCCATGAAACCCACCACTCTACAAGATGCTTTACTAAGATCTAACCTCTTAATGAAGGAGCAAGGGATTAGGAGGAGAGTTGAACTGAATTGGATCTTTAATGGTGCTAGGCAACCAAGAAGATTCCACAATGATATACAAAGATCTTATGCCACTAATGCCCAAAATCCTGCACGCTTGGATGTTGGAAGCTTTGAATGTGAGGAGTTGGGGCATTACAGCAATAGATGTCCACATTTAACTAATAAAGTAACACCTAAAATTGAGGTAGACAAAACACACCACCCCGGTAGACATAATGGTGGACAAAATGGTGGACCAGGTAGAGGGCAAGGAAGAGGTCAAGGCAAGAATGACTATGCACATGCAACCATAGAAGATCCTAATCTAGGCAAGTAATAAGTGAAAGAAACTATTTATGCAGTTGTTGACGCGAAGAATCCACTCTTTATAGACAAGGACATGCCACCTACAAGCAAAGAGTTTAATTAAATGCCTTGTTTTAGTATATGGTAATTATGACCCCCTTCTTATGCTTAAAAGAGCTATGGTGAAAATTTCTTTGTTCTCGTATCTTACAAAGAAGGTTTTGGATGGCTCTTTAAAAAGACACTATGGCTAAATTTGTGTGTAGTAAAAAATCTATTTTATAGGCTGTCTTTGGGATATTTGATTCCTTGTTTTGATTTGATAGTAACCAAAACTTAAATCTATCTTTGAGAAGACCTTGGGTCCATGTAACCTATCCAATAATTCATCGCTTCATGGTATAAGGTAGTTGTGCTAAATGGCTACCTAGTTTAGCCCTCTATAGTCAATGCAAAGTCACAGTGTTCCATCCTTCTTCTTTCAAAAGAGTACATACGCTGCTCAATTTGGTTTTCTTGGTCTAATAAATCCTTGTTCTAAAAGTTCACAAAACTGCTTCTTTGGTTCAATGGCCTCTATTAGGTCTATTTTGTAAGGTCTCTTGATACAATTTCACTTCCCAAATCTCTTTTTTGTGGTAAATTTCTTGAGTAGGTGGAAGAGTGATGAGATCTTTGGGAAAGATATCAACATGCTCAGGAAGCCATGAAGGCCCTTGCATTGCTTGAGTTTGGATCAACCTTATTCAAATTGACCACAAATATATGTTGTCCAACTCTCACACCCTTGAGTAGAAGTTTTTCTTTAACCAATTGAATCCTTGGAATCCCATTCTTCCCTTACACTTTGACTTGATTTGCCTCTTGATATTTAAAGGTCAAACTTCATTGGCCATAGTGGATGCTATTTTGATTCCTAGATAATTAATCCATCTTGAGAGTCCCATCATGCATCCCAACTAAAAAGCGAAGGTAGAGTGTCCCCCTAGTTCAATATCAAGGGTTCCAACATAATGTCTCTCAATAACACATATCTCCATTGACATATAGAGATAGAGATTTTCATGAATATATCAGATGCCCACATTGCTAGCACACTATTTGTAATTCTCATCTAAAGTTAATTGAGATTTAGTCTTTGATATTAAAAGACCTAGACCCTTGTCTCATAAATCAAGTCAATTTTACCCATCATCAAGATTTTTTTGAGTAAATTCTTGTTTTTTGTTCTATTTTATGGTGTTAAGGTTGTTTGAGGTCTAGGAATAAGGGGAATCCCATCACAATATATTGACAAACTATGTTTCAACACCTAATATAACCATTTTGAATTTATAGTAATGTCATTTGGTCTCATTGATGCACTGGTGACATTCAATACATTGATGGGTGATATTTTTAGGCTTTACCTACACAACTTTGTCCTTGTCTTCTTTGATGATATTCTAATCTACTCAAAGAATGAGAAAGAACACAAAGTCCACATGAGTAAGGTGCTAGATATTTTTTGACATCACAAAATATATGATAAGATAAGCAAGTTTTCATTCTTCTCTCCTAAGATCAAATACTTAGGATTAAATGTTTCTCAAGAAGGCATATGAGTGGACCCTATTATAATTTAATACATTGTTAAATGTCCCTAGCCATCTTATGTAAGAGAGCTTAGATTATTCATGGGGATCACATGCTACAATAGAACCTTTATAAAGGACTATGTTGTGATTGCTTTGCCCTTGAGTAACCTTTAGAAGAAAGTTGACCCTATATGGTTGGTGATGGTGCATAGCAGCACTCTTCTTAGATTTTACGTTTGCTTTTGGGTTCCTTTTTTTAGTTGTTACTTTGATGGGAGATCTTTGTGGGCTTTGAAAGATTGATAGGTTGTAGCCTTTTTTTGCCTTCAAGGGAACCCATATGATTGCATATTCTTGGAAGTATCATTTTGCTTGCAAAAATTGCCTTGACATGATCCATTCTATGGGTCTATATTCATGATGTGGTTGACTTGTAGGTATCCAAATTAGATCTACAACTTGAACATCAACCGATTCTATTCATTTCATTTATTAAGAAAGTTATCGGAGGATTAATTGTAGAGTCAAGGGCTTCCAAAGCAAAATTGAAGCGGATGATATTTGCCACAAAGGATACTAAAGTAGGATTATTGGAATACACGGGAAACTAATTCCACTAGGGACAACATGCATGGTCTATTCAATGTCAACAAAGCTACCCTCAATCAATATCCATGGCTAAGGTTCAAAATGATCTTGTCACTAGTTCACAAAACTTGGGGTAGAGAACTCATCGATCCTAATAAGGATGGACAAAAAATTGTCAAGATATGTGGCAACCCTTTGTCAAGATATGTGGCATCCTTATCTTGAACTCATCTATTAGGATAAGGATGGACAAAAAGTTTTCAAGATACGTGGCAACCCTCTTAACTTATATAAAATTTTGGTAGCTTACCAAATAGATCAACAGTGCATATCTCAAGATGAGTCCATTTATGAGATGCTTCTAAGTGATGAACAAGATACATTTGGGTCTAGTAAAAAATCTCTAGTACAACATTTGATTAAAAAGAGGAACCAAGCATCTTCAAATTTTAGCTCAATTAGCCCTCAAGAAGTACAATTCCATAATGGATTTCAAGATATGGTTGATACATATTTAACAATGCATTCACATAAAGAATCCTTTATGAAGGAGGGATGCTTCCAAAGTACACTAGAGGTCAAGCAAATATATCCAACCTATAGAATACCCTAGATAGTGGGGAGCTATACTCATGAACATCACTCAGTAACACCATTACCAAACATTTTTTGCAAATCATGAAGAAAGGCAGAAAGAAATATAGATGCAAAGAGGTCTTGAATTTTTGCAAAGATGTTAGGACTTTGGACAGATAGATCCCATTTAAGAGATTCAAATAGCAAAATGGAACCACATCCATCCCAACAACATCAAGCCCCACAATTTTAAGAAGAAAAGAGAATCAAAGTTGAAGCAGCTCATGTTCATACACATGCTGGAAGTGAACCTCTTGTTTAGCCCAATTCGCATGTTGTGATAGTGTTAGTTATCCCTCTCCTTTGATTTTGTGGCATTTCAAGATTGTTTGCTTATTAAAATTTCCAATTGAGTTATTAGGAAGAGTAGTTGAGATTTTGATTAGTTGATTTTGGCTTGTTGTCAAGTGTTTGCATGTGCTCGATTATATAGTGGATATGCCATTCTGTTTTGCTTGACAAGACAATGTTATATAGTGGATATGCCATTCTATTTTGCTTGACAAGACAATGTGTTCTTTGTGCCCTAACCAGGTCAACTCCCTATGCATTGATAATATTATGTTAGTGCTTAGAAATATATGCTATGGAGGTCCATCACGGTGACCCACAAACAACTCCCCACACCAATTCAAGGCATTTCTTTCTATCTTTTTCACCATGTGGCATGTCCCTCTGCCAATTCAAGGCATTTATACTTTTTTGCACTATTTGGATCTATCTGAGTATTGAAAATTTGAATTTTCAATCGATTTATGTTAGGGTTTTGGACTACTCACCCTACCCATCATTGCTAAATAAAGTACTAACCTAAAGAACAATTAATTGTCTATCTAGTGATGGTTTGGTGCATGAGAATAGATTTGGACCAAAACTATTAAAATTGATGTTGTCAATATATCCAATTGAGAGGGCTAAGTTACAACTCAATTGTCCAAAAGTGGTATCAAACACTCCTCCCAAGTCTCTATCTACCACAAAGTCAAGTATGACTACTTGACTCCTACCAAGCTAGGTAATAAATGAAGACGACTCTAGATATTTCTAGAGGATCTCAAAGATCAATAATAATGCTCTCGCTAGCTTAAATTTTCTTTCCCTATAATGGCAGTGGTCTTCATGGATCACCACAATTATGCCTGATGCAACATAGCTAGCCAAGCTCTAACATAAACTTGTGCAAACTAAAGGAGTAGGCTATAACAAGGAAGCAACTTAGCTATGTCAATCCCAAGTGGACCATTGAGGGTGTAAACTACTATCAAGAATCATCGACTATATCTTTGGCCAATGTCTCACTAGGTCTTGAACTACAAGCTAGTCATGGTATTTAGTTGATCTCTTGATGAGCCAATGAGCTCAAATTGACACCGAATAGATAGCATACACTCACCATAACTCCAAGACACAAGGATGCCTTTAGTACGGTTATTTGCTGAGCCACAAGATTTGTAATTTATGGGCATTGGGTGATGCGAGCAGTAAGAACTAGTCGTGTAGAACCTATGCTATCAATTTCATATAAAAATTGACCAAATTCATACTACTATGCTTGCTAAAGACTCACAAGCTAATTATTTCATCAAAAGAAATCAATGGAAAGTGAACATCAATGAATGTAAATGCTAATTAGAACACCTTACAATAAGCACAACTTGAAACCAAGAGCTCTAGATTAAGCTATTTCCCACTATAGAGAAAATTGTAGCCATGAGAGCATTAGGTGGATGCATGGTAAGGTGTTACCAAAAAAATTACCCTGGACTTGGTAATGAGCACTTTGGATCTTGACAATAATGTTTGATATATTTAAACATTTCGTTTACAACTACACATCATATAGTATAGTGGAGGGTTCTCTCTCTCTCTCTCTCTCTCTCTCTCTCTCTCTCTCTCTCTCTCTCTCTCTCTCTCTCTCTCTCTCTCTCTCTCTCACACACACACACACACACACACACACATTGCTCATGCTCATGCAAGATCCCTCCCTCTCCCTATTTCCTTCTCTCCCATGGTAGCTCCAAGATCCCTCCTTTGTATTTGTTCTTTTTATGCATGATAATGTGACAACAAATGGATTGTCTCTCTCTCTCTCTCTCTCTCTCTCTCTCTCTCTCTCTCTCTCTCTCTCTCTCTCTCTCTCTCTCTCTCTCTCTCTATCTCATGATGTGTAACACAAACCTTTGTGTCTATGTCTATCTACAGTGAAGAAGCTATCAAGTAATCTTTTTTTTTTCAACATATAAAGAGCAATCTCCATCTGGTACCCCCTAATGGCTTCAAAAAAATAATCACTACCTATATAGTGCAAGGACACTTTAAAGAAAAGAAAATGCTAAAGGGAAAATAAGCATTAGAAAAACACATGTATATCAATGTGCACTTAACCATCTCTTTATATAAACACAAAAAGTCTTTTGACTTTCCATTTTCATGGGTCATTTGCTTTCCTAAACTCACCCTTCACTTATAAACTAAGATGTTTTGAAAGGCTTTTTATTTTTCTGAGATTGGGGAGACCTAACTCTTTGTGGTTGCGTATTATGCAAAGTGGAGAATTGTCAATGGATGGAGAAGAAGAAGATTGTGGAAAATGCAAGATTATGGAGGAAACATGCATCAAAGAGGAAGAGAGAATATTGGAAAAAATAACATGAGAAAACGCCTCAAGTATTAATTGACATGATTTAGGATGAACAATGGCAAAGGGTGGCATGAAATTTGGTAGAATTTTTGCAAAAGAGAAACCTAGGATGGATGAATCAAATGAAGTTCTTTTCATGAACAACTTAGAAGAAGATTGAGGTTGCTTCATCATGCATAAGCATCATCCTTCTCTTGAAATGATTGCTTCATTTGATTTAGCATGTATGAAAGCACCATTCAACTTTGCTTGCATATAAGGGAACTTGTGAAGCTACTAAAGATGTTTGTAACAAGCATGGTTATGCTAATGAACTCCAGTAGTGACAATGCTTGAGTCCCCTAACATAGCCTTTGTGTAGCATCTCAAGCTTTCAACTTACATTGCAAGAGCTTTTGTGGAGCTCAATCTAGGTTATTCTCTCTAGAGGAAGCTCGTATAAGTCATCACGTACAAAATTAAGGAGATTTTTCACAACAATTGGGTCACAAGCACATGAATGGATGAATCAAATGAACTAATTGTTACAAACATCTTTAGTAAATTCACAAGTTCCCTTATATGTCAGCAAAGTTGAATGGTGCTTTCATACATGCTAAATCAAATGAAGCAAGCATTTTAAGAGAAGGATGATGCTTACGCATGATGAAGCAACCTTGATCTTCTTCAAAGTTTTTCATGAAAAGAACTAGCATGGTCATGCTAATGAACTCCACTAGTGACAATCCTTGAGTTCCCCAACTTAGCCTTTGTGTAGCATTTCAAGATTTCAACTTACATTGCAAGAGCTTTTATGGAGCTCAATCTAGGTTATTCTCTTTGGAGGATGCTCGTGTAGCATGGATTTTATGTCAAAGTAGACCATGATTACGTGTCATCAAAGACAAAATTGAGGAGCTTTTTCACAACAATTGGCTCACAAGCACATGAATGGCCCCAAAGAAAATGTATGCAGACAAAGAAATTGTATGAAGAGCATAATATTTTCCATCTTGAGATGTCATACGTAAAATGCATGTGCAAATTTTATTAAACGCAATACTTTATGCATTATCTATTTTATCTCTATGCCAAAAAAAAACATGTGCTGGTTTAGGCCAATTTTCATGAAATTGACATTAGATCACCCTAAAACATAGCTTGGTGACCTTTAAAGTTCTACTTAGCTAGCATAGGTAGTTCTTAAGGTATTGATATGCTTCTAAGAAATGGAAAGCCTATGTGTTGGAAGCTACAACCAATTTATGGAAATTCTCTATGTTGATTTGCTAGTAAAATTCACATTTTGATGAATATTTTGGAAATATATTTGTATTTAGAAGAAAATTTTCAATGTGATTATGGAGCTCTCACTATGTAACTCTTCTTCCTTGAGTTTTGGGGCACCTAATACCCTAAGTAGCAAACAACACAAAGGTGGGAATGATTCTCGATTTTACCAAAATCAGACTCATTTTGAGTTCATACTACGTTGTCTTCAAATTGCCATATTTCACTCAGCAAACATGGTACATTTCGAGATTCCATAGGTGTTTTCCAAATTGTTGTAGGTAAACATGTTTTGATGCTTTTTGATGGTTTTTGTGTTTGAACATGAAAGTAAAGAACCAAACTTTGTAAAGTGGAAGCATTTGTAAAGGTAATGATAGGTGTATGTATAGAAACATCGATGATAGGTCAACATAATGCAAAAAATGCACTTTTTTGTACTTGATTCTATTCTCAAAAGAAAATTTTTGGGACTGGAAAAACCATAGAATTTTGTCAAGAACTCATTGATGTTTACAAGATAAATAAACTCTTGTGTGGAGACTTTTTGTCCTTATGTAACATGGGGTTCACCTAGCAAATATGCTTCTTTTTGTCAAATTGAGCACTCATTTGGCTTTGAGAGCTCCCCATGACCATATAGTCAAGAGTTGTGAGTGTTTCTTATATTTCCTACATAAAGTGTAGTGTTAGCTTTGAGATGAAGTAAGGATTTCTACAAACACATACATATGATAGGAGTACTCTATTTTTTTCCAAAACCTTGAAAGGACATTTTTATGTCCTTTTTGGTTACCAAACTAGCGTTAAGTGATGCACTCCATCATATTCATCATGCAAGGATAGAAGCACTTATCATTTCTAAACTTGGAGATAATGGAGATTGAATTTTTAGTACACTCACCACGAGAAAGATGTGTGCCATCTAGAGCTGGGAAAGTGTATTATGTCCCAAACCTACATTATTTGATCACCTTCATTTGAAGCGTTTGGAGGGATCATGTCCAAAATGTTGTATTGAAAATTTCTCTTTGTGTTCTTATCAGGCAAGAGGATAGTAAAGTTTTCCATTTAAATGTATTTGCAAATATTGATGTGGGATTTGATAGGAAAGGGTAGAAAAGTATTTTCCTATAGCAGGATGAGTTAAAATGCCTCCACATGAATGTTTCAATCCTGCTTGGAAAATCTCATTTTCCACAACTTTGTGGTAAAATGGAAAATAGAACAATCCAAACAAGTTTAAAACCATTTCAAGTATATGTGGTAGTTTCAATTATAGACCTTGCTAAAAATTACACCTTCTAGGAGGGAAAAAAGATACAATGCTACATTGATGGTTTGATCAAATTATTGTACTAGTGCTAATCACAGATATTTGTGTTTCAAATGTGGTGAAGAAGGTTATATTTGCAATGATAAAACCCATGGCACTCTTACTGTTTTATTCTTCACATATGGTTGGTGAGGCAGTAAAGATTGCATCTTGAAGAGAAATGGATTTTTTCATATGGGAATGCATCTCAATTTAAAGGAAGGTGGCTTGTACAAAGTATCATAGGCATGACTATGACCCACCACTTTTTTTGGGTCGGGTGATGGTAAGGATGTACATGATGGGGCTCTTGCCGTTGTCAAGAGAACATTTACTCATAAGTAGCTAGAAGAGCATGGGGTTGGAACTACCAATCACAGCTCATTATTGCCCTACAAACATTGGGCTAGCTTACTACAAAGCTATAAGTGTTGAAATAACCTTTACCACCACAACTATAAGATTCCTTAAAGAATTGAAGGTAATCAATTAAGTATAGTGTGTGCACTCACAGTTACTCAAGATGAATGATCTCATTGTAGTGCCTTATGATGGTCCCACATAGGAACTTCTCTTTTTGTATGATAAAACTATGAATTGTAGCTAGGATGTGAATTGCTGCCTCCTAGTCATAGTAGCATGAACTACATACATGTCTCCATCAGTGGCAACCTCTACCTGACTATAACTAAACCAAATCTACAAATATCATGGTACATGTCTCATGGGTATACCTTTAAGGAGTAAATCATCGTGTATTAAGTAAATATGCAAGGACCTAATTTCTATGGATAGAGTATATAGGCATGGCTAAAGACATAATCAAGATAAAGGTTATAAGTGTGACAAGCAAAAATCCATTCTTGCCACGATATAGGAGAGGGACCATTAATTATAGATGAGATGCAACACTTCATTGTCATTACCTACCAATGACCCACATAAAATAATTAGAAACTGTGGATGACTTTCCAAACTTGTGCTACTAGCCCACTAAGAATTGTAAGGACTTTCCTCTCTTCCTTTAAACTTGAATACCGTCCAACAAAATCATTGCAGCGCTGATACCAGTTGAAAGTGCGCTCATGCGTGGATGCGTGTGTGCGCAGTGCGATGTGGTGCATACGGGGAACAAGCAAGAGTGCACGGCTCTGTGGGTGGAGTTGGCTAGCTCCACGCACACAATCATGCACTCTTGCTTCTCCCCGCACACACTGCACACACACGCATCCGCACACAAGTGCACTTTCAACAGGTTACACATTCTTTGCAGTGCAGACTATGGGGCACTTAGTAGTGCTCATCTATGATTGTGGGTCATTCCAGAGAGTATTTTAGCACTGTTTTCTGCATCTTCATGCTATCTATGCATATGGGGATACAACTTGAGCTAGGTATAGCTCACAAGTTGGCAGATTCACACGTTTAAGGGTCTTTGGACATGGACAATCGTCCATAGAGCCACTCGTTTAGGTGTGAGATAGCTTGCTAGGGTTCTGGCAGTTTATGTGTACCATTTAAGGATTTATTTAATGAGATGCTGTTTGTTCATGCTTACGTGGTTTTGGTGAGATTTTTGAGTTTTTACTCAATTTTTCAAGGAAACTCTATCAGATTTTCCCCAAATTCTCACCATGTTTTGGACATATATGCAATTTAGCCTCTGATGGTTTAGTGGTCAAGCTTGACTCCTGCTTTGACAATAATCGAGTTCAGACTCTCACTTTGACAAATTTTCTCAGTTGCATATGATCATGTGGCTATAGATTATAGGTAGTCACAAGATTTATAGGCTTTTTGCAGATCTTTGCAGGCTGTTTTGCTGTGGGATGCGTTTTGAGCATGTTTGCTCACTACTTGCGTATATGGTTATGTGCTTTATGCTTGATTGAGCTGTTTGTACTAGGTTTGGCTCACTTGGTTTAGTGACACTGTTTATGCTTGCAGATTACAGTTTGTAGAGCTGTTTTACACATATGCAAGCATCGGCTTTAATACGATTGATCATGGTCTTCATGATTGTGTAATGGTCTAGTGATTTCTCACATTGTTACTCATTTGGCATGGTTTATGTTTGAGATTTTTCTTGACTTTTTGCTTAGTTTACAGGGGAGACTCTGCCAGTTTTCTCCCAGGATTTCTCACCATAGCTTTGGTTTCTTGACCTCCATATAGCAGACATGTGTGATAGTTCATAATCAACAATTATGACTCATGAGAGACGATGGTTTCATAGTATCCAATATATGCGTTGTTGGCATTGTGGTCACACATGGCACATTAGGCATCGCTATTTCAGACGTAAGGCAGCAACAGAGATGTATGCGAGATACAGATGACGTTTTGACACATGCTAGAGTAGTGGCTTCATATGCCAGTGACGGTGATGTTACGTTTCCCTTTAACGTTCCTCCCCCTTACATGTCTCGAGAGGTGACCCTTGTCCCCATTGGTTGCTAGATGAGGATGCAGTTTTCCACATCACACCACATCATGAAGTGATTTAGTACTTTCTCTAGTGGGAGATTTGGTTCTGTATACTTGGCCGATGGTTCAACGTTTGATATTGCAGGAGATGTTTGCTCGTCATTGCCCAATGGTGCACCACATATGCTATGACATGTGCGTTATGTTCTTTAGCTGAGATAGAGCTTGATCTCAGTGCGACAGTTAGCAAATTATGGGTGTCAGACACCACTAAGAGAGTAGTCTTTCCAGATGCATTACGGATCATTAGTGTTGTCAAAGGAGCCTGCAGTGGCTTGGTATATCCCATGCATGTATCTGAGGTACGAGACGACATAGTCTTACTTTTATTGTTGTGCATTGAGCGAGAGATGACGCGTGTGTCCTTTGCATGTGAGCTCCACCATGCTCACAAGGTAGAGCATTTAGCTATGCAAGATGTGCCAGTCTGTAGAGACGGAGATAGAGCGGTATTGCTCTAGTGATACACAGCAGGTGTTCTCAAAGTTTGTGCAGGCACATGTAGAGTGGGTCTGCTCCCTAAGACATACGGAGAGATGAAGAACATGGAGTTCTTTGATATGATCATGCTAGAGGCTGATGAGTTGATGCCAAGGCACATACTTCCGCCTATGGGTGACAGGGACGTAGCCATCCTAGTCTCAGCATGATGACACATCCATACACGATGGGTAGTCCTGGTGATGTAGTACATGCAGATAGCATGGGACATACTTGTACAACCAGGTTTGTGCATATTTTGTCAGCGTACGTGCCTCTCATGTACCACCTATTAGTGTTGACTAGAAATTGCAATGGGAGTATTTGTAGTAGTGATTATTAATCGTACATTGAGTGGCACTAGCATGATGCATCCTAGAGCTATCAAACCATACAAAGTTGTCTTCGAGGATTTGCATGTAGGAACAAAGCTACGTCGATAAAGAAGACTTTTTTTAATCTCTCCTCTCCAATATGAGGATGTTATCCTAGGGGCACCATGGTTCAATCGCATGGCTGCCAACATGAAGCTCCCTGAAAGGAGAATCTCCTTCACCTATAGGAAAAACAGCATGTACATAGATGCTAATGATTCGGGGAACACCATATCCCTGGTAAATACGCTTGCTTTTGATAAGTCAATGAAAAGCTCTATTTTTAAATATATGATTTTTGTTAGAGAATCTGTAAATGATTCTAATGTTTTCATAAGTGGCAATAAAGGGAATCAAGAGGAATTAGAGTTGTCTAGTTTCCTAAATGGATTCCAAGATGTTTTCCTAGTTTCCTAAATGGATTCCAAGATGTTTTCAATGATGACATCCCTAGTGAGCTACCTCCAAAATGAGGGGATGATGAGACCATGCAATAGAGCTTCTATTAGGAAGCTCACCTCCTAATAAACCTCCTTATTGAGTTTCACAAGCTCAACAAAAGGAGATCATGAGGCAATTGCATGAATTGGTGGGAAAAGGCATGGTGAGGCCTAGCTCCTCGCTATTCTGTTCACCAGTACTTTTAGTGCAAAAGAAAGATGACACATATCACGTGTGTCGACTTTAGAGCACTAAATACGATCATTGACAAATGCTCCAGCTGCATTCAAACTTACAATGGACAAAAATCTTCACGCCACTCAAATTCTCTTGAGGAGTACAAGTGACACCTCCAGTTAATCTTCAAGTTGTAGAGAGAATACACTTTTCATTAATCAAAAGAAAAGTGAATTTTTCCTACAAGAGATTCAATATTTAGGTCACATTATCTATCAAGATGGTATATGTATGAATACATCAAAGTTGGAGGTAATAAAAGCATGGCCTAATCCAAGGAATCTACATGAGCTAAGAATCTTTATTGGTATGTGTGCATACCATAGACGCTTCATAGAAAAATTCTCTCAAATAGCAGGACCATGGCATGACTTAATAAGGAAGAACGTTAAGTACTCATGGACTACTAAAGAACAAAATGCTTTTGACAAGCTCAAAGAGAACTGCCAGAGATTGAAGATCAAGAAGAGGTGTTGCAGCCCGAATGGATTCTTCAACACACGAAGATAAGGTACTGAAACGGTAAGATTATCCAATGATATCTTGTTAAGTTTAAGAATTATCCTTTTAAAGATGCTAGATGGATAAGGAACCTAGCTTAAGGATAATATGAACCGTGTCAATGCTTACAATGCTAAACTAGAGTAAGCAAATGAAAATGCATTTTAAATGAACAATGTTTTTGTCTTATAAGACTCGTTCTCTTTCTTTTATTGTGCACAAAATTTAAGAAGTATGCATGCTTAGGATCATCTTTGTGGTGACGACATCTCCCAAACACCAAGTAGAACTTGTCACTCTACTTTGGAAGTATGATATGGACTAAAGAGAAGACATGCTTATGGCAGCTAAATCTCCCGAGCACCAAATGGATTAGTCATCCATTCTGGAATGATGTCGTAGGGTAAAAAGGGATCCTCGAGCCACTAAGAAACATGGACTAATGACTAAGCTTTATCTTCTCTACCTCATAGTCGAGGACGACTATGATTTCAAGAGAGAGATAATGTCATAAAATATAATATATAACTTTACCAAATGATTTTCTCATATTAAATTGATCACTTAATATGGGAAGATAAAAGGGGAACAAGAGTTAGTATATATATGTGTGCTTCTAAACCTATCTCAACAGACGAAAGAAGAAATGGTTGCATCTCAATAGGGATCCAAAAGGAGACGGTCTACCAAAGAGCAATGTGCAATAAGTGCTTCTAGATTTATCTTAGCAAGGGACCAAGAGGAGAGATGGTTATATCTCAAAAGGGGTCCAAACGGAGGTAGTCTATCAAAGAGCATCTGCATCTAATGGAGCTTAAAAGACCTTAGGGTTAGCTTCATTAAAGACCTCCAAAAGTTAGTGCTGAAAAGTCCTTTGACCTTACGCAAGCTAGGGCTAACCTCGAGGTGGGAATCGTACCCAACATGAGGTGGGAATCATACCCAATATGAGGTGCTAAGACACTTAAAGTGGTTGTGGGAACCTTGCCCAAAGCTTGAAGTGATTTTTATGCTTAAATGACTAAGGTTTTTGAAATGTTAAATTCAAAGATAAATTCTCAAGAGGCCTGAATGTTCATGCTTGATTGACTAAGGCTTGAAGTATTCAATTCAAAACAAATGACTTAAGAAGCATAAAATACACATGCTTGCTTGATTGACTAAGTCCTTGAAGTATTCAATTCAACCAAATGACTTAATAAGCATAAAAAACACATGTTCAAATGATCCTCCGCATGTGGCCCTCATGATGTACTTGAATGCTATTGGTTAGGTTTTAAAAGGGTCCAATGAGAATTTAGATACATAAAAATAAATAAATTAATTTCTTTCTCTCAAAGAGGAAAAAGAGGACACGTGTCCAAATGAAATAATAAAATAATACGAGAGAGAGAGAGAGAGGCGTAGACCAAGCATGAGAGAGGGGGTATACTCTCCCACACACACATACACACACATTCTCTCATTGTGTGGAGTGCAAAATGCAAGAGCTCCATCTCCTTCTCCAAGCTTGTGGAGAAGTGGAGAGCTTACACCAACACTCTTGGCTATGCAATGCAAATCTTTACCTTGGCTGACATGACGCGTTTAACGTTGCATCCAAGAGCCATGCTTCAATGCTTAAGATTTCCATCTTCTTCATCTTCATTACTATGCTATTATGATATGCTAAGCAAGAAGAGTGATGATAAGTGAGGAACTATTTCTTTCTCCTATGGAATGTTTCTTCTTCCTCTTCCCTACCCTCATTCCCCGCTAGCTCTCTCCACCTTCGAAGGTGTTTGAGGCCTTGGGACTGAGGCTTGGGATAGTTAATGCTTTTTGCAAAGTTTATGTTAAGCTCATGATGCATGAAGCTTTCCATCTTCATAGCATCACCAAGGTCACAAGGAACACAAAGATTGTATTGTAACAAAGTCTCTCTTGATGGGAGAAACTATGATACAAATGCCTTTTGGAGGGGGGACCGGCTCCAAGTAAATCAGGTCCTCAACTATTGTCAGGTTCTCTAATACTCTCTCTCTTGCAAAAGTATTGTTCATGCCAAGTTAATTAAGTACTATGTTTATGTTGCTACCATCAATTAAGTTCACCCTCTATGTTCTCAAAGTGATCTCACAAAAATGCTCACCTTAATTCTCTTAATTCCGCTATTCTTAAAGTTCATAGGCTGTTCCCATTACAGATTAAAAAAGAAATTATTTTTCAATAGTGCTTTGACTAGGATATAAACGTATGTATTTTATGCACAAGTATCGCATTAGTGAATCTAATCCCATTTGTAGTAACACAATCTACATGAGATTGTAAGGACAGTTCTTGAGCTTACAAACTCCCCATGATCAAATCCATATGTAAATCTACTAGCTAACTAGTCAATGCAGTTGTTCCCCCATAAGTACAACAACCTATGTGGCACGTGTGCGAAGAGAGAGAAGGAGAAGAGGAGAGTAGGCACAAGCATTTGGGGGAAGCACACAACACTGTCAACTGGAGTAGTGTGTGTCTCTTTATTACTTTGTATATAAGAGAATGTAAAAGGGTTAAAGAGTTAGTGAGTTTAGGGGAAGTGTTCGGCCCGACACATGGCCTTTACCCAAAAATCTCCCAGGACAATGTGGCCATAAGTGGTGACTAAAACTAGTATATATGTACAATTGTGAAGCATGGCGTCTTCACCCTTGGACAAATCTGTTCACCCTACACCCATTAACTTGATGCAATGTGCAAACCGCTCTGTAGCTAAGCTCTTCGTAAGAGCATTTGCAAGGTTGTCATCAATGTGGACCTTCATAAGCTCCAAATGCTTATACGTCAACGCATCCCAAATGAGATGATACCTCACCTCAATGTGTTTTGACTTGGAGTGAAACACGAGATTCCTTGCCAAAGCAATGGCACTCTGACTATCACAATGCAAAATTGGAACCTGTTGAATAACTAGGTCTCTCACTAAATGTATCAACCATATAGCTTCCTTGCTAGCAACAAACACTGCAATGTACTCAGGCTATGTAGTGGAAGAAGACGTACAATCTTGGAGAGATGATCTCCAAGAAATGGCTCCTCCTTCAAATATGAAAACGTAGCCAGACGTACATCTCCTACTATCTCTGCAACCCGCATAATCTGCATCTGTGTAACCAACAGTAGATGCATCACTATTATCAAAGTGTAAACCCCTGCTTATTGTACCCTTCAAGTATCTAAGGATGTGTTTCACCGCTATTATCCGATGTTGCTTGCCAAGATTAGCCATATACCCGACTAACCACTCCCACTACAAATATAATGTCTGGCCTCGTAGCTACCATAGCATACATAAGACTACCTACAGCCAAAGAGTATGGCATACTTGCCATTTTTGCTCTCTCAACATCTGACTTGGGAGAATCTTCCTTGCTAAGTTCCAAATATGACGGTAGTAGGGTACTCACTACCTTCCCCCCTGCATATTGAAATGTTGCAAGACTTTGTGGATATAGGATTCTTGAGATAACTCAAGAATGCCTCTTTTTTGGTCTCTCTTGATACGCATACCAAGAAACTAATTTGCTTCTCCCAAATCTTTCATAGCAAAGTTTTTGCTCAACATTTGCTTCAATTTGACAATCTCCTCAATGGATTTTTCTGCAATGAGCATATCATCTACATATAGAATGAGAATGACCAAAGAACCATCACTTAGTTTCTTTGTATACAAGCAATGATCCTCTTGACTGCTTCTAAAACCCTGGGACCACATAAAAGCATTCAACTTTTGATACCATTGCCTTGAACCCTACTTCAAGCAATAAAGTGCTTTATTGAGTTTGCATACAAGCTCCTCCCTGCTAGGATGCTCAAGACCTTCAAGTTTCTTCATGTAAACATCCTCTTCTAGATCCCCGTGAGGAAAAGTTGTCTTCACATCCATTTGGACAAGCTCCATGTCCTCTATGGCTACTAGGCCAAGCACTGCACGCAATGTAGTCATCTTGACCATGGGTGAGAAGATTTTGTGAAAACCATCTCCCTTTTATCCCTTAGCAACCAATCTAGCCTTGTACTTAGGCTTAGGATCATCATATGTACAGGCCTGGATCGTTGTGCGCATGTGGAGAGCAAGAAGCAAAAGAGGAGAGTAGGCACAAGCATTTGAGGGAAACACACTTCACTGTCAAGTGGAGTGTGAGGTGTGTGTCTCTTTATTACTTTGTATGTAAGAGAATGTGAAAGGGTTAGTGAGTTAGTGGGAGTGTAGGGGAAGTGTCCAGGCGGCCGGCCACATGGCCTTTACCCAACACCTTGTAATGTAAAACATTTAAGTAAAGAAAACATAATAATAAATTTTGCTCCTGTAAAAACTAGGCATGGATTACGCTTGGGTGCAATGCAAGCTTGAAACGTCTAGGTTATACACACTTTCTTTACAACTTTTTGCTTTCTAAGAACCTTAAAAGTGATACGAGTGAGCTACAAGGTCCAATGACTAGAAAAAATTGAAAAGCCCACAAAAAGAATCTATCCTGATGAGAGTAAAACGTGCCCTGAATCCCAACACAAAGATTGGAAAATTAGACCACTATAACCTTGATTACTTCTATGGTAAGGGAAACAAAAAAGCCTTTAGTCGATGAAAGTGGTGAGAATTGCACTAAGTAGCAGGTGTCCACAATTTGGGCCAAAAGGCACCAACAAACTCCAATTGCACACACTTACAACTATGCCTTTTCACCAACTGTGATTGTTTCTTAAAAATTCAAACTTGCTCCAAACCCAAGGCAAAAACTCTAAACTGCACTAGACATAAACAATAAAATTTATGACTTAACTGCACAGATATTGTGGACTCCTATTGTAAGATAGAAGTGATTAGTTTTGTAGCACGAGGACAACCCTTTATCCCACCATTTTCCTCCTCAGATATGTTTTGCACCAAGTTTTATGATCGACAATCAAGACTCCTTGCTCCCTCTAACTATGACAACATGTAACTCTCTCTCTCTCTCTCTCTCTCTCTCTCTCTCTCTCTCTCTCTCTCTCATGTTGTACGAGAAATAAGGGAAAATTGACTAGTAAGATGTGTGTCTCAAAGATGGGTCCGCAATATAGAGATTAAATGGCCGAGCTGAATGGCAATCTGAAAACAACTACCAAAGTCGGTTAAGGAGTAGGGTTTAATCAGAATGATCAAGTTGCAACCCTTTGCTCTATTCAATTACCCCCGTTAGTAGCCCTCGGTTGTATATTGAGTGCTATGGGACACGACTTGCTTCTTCCCAATGCTCATCAAGTCCCAAGCTGAGCTATTATTGTTGCCTATTAGTTACTCATCCGCTTGTGTTTCACAACAAAAGATGAGGTGACAATAATCACAACCAATTGCACTCCAAAATCTATCCGAACACGTACGACAAAGGCCCACCAAGCACGACTAGTTCCTATAACCAAGGCAACGGAACAATTTACTCCACAACTGGTTTTTCAACATTGAACATGGAAGGAACGCTTACTTGAAGTGTACCATGAGTTGCCTATGAGGGTTGCATGCTCCAAGAGACCAATAGAGAGAGCTAGAGAACGGCTAGCGGAGATAGTTGCCAGCTACCAAGAGAGAGAGCGACAATCAGAGAGAGAGAGAGAGAGAGAGAGAGAGAGAGAGAGAGAGAGAGAGAGAGAGAGAGAGAGAGAGAGAGAGAGAGAGAGAGAGAGAGAGAGAGAGAGAGAGAGAGAGAGAGAGAGAGAGAGAGAGAGCGGGGGGTGGGGACACTCGCAAGAATGGCCACACCAGCATCGAGCACATAGAACTAGGTCAAACGAGAAAAAACATTAGACCCCTCAAATAGTAAACACTCCAAAGCAATATAACACTGTCACGTGTATGAACTTTTTGAGGTGCCCTTTAAGCTGTGCCAAAACTTACAACTCAAAAGTGCAAGATGCCAATAAGAAGGCTTCCACATGCTGAGTTTGGAAACTCACCGAAAAAATTCATAGTAATTTCTCACATGCACTAAAATGTCAAAGGTGGTAGCAGAAGGTGCAATGAAGACAAGAACTGGCTCGCAATCTGGTGGACACCTTGACTACGATCTAGAACACTCCCAATGCCACATACAAGCACAAGCAACCTGTGAGAAGAGAGATCATTAAGGTAGAAAGAGACAGGACATATGAGAATGAGAAAACGAGAGAGAGAGAGAGAGAGAGAGAGAGAGAGAGAGAGAGAGAGAGAGAGAGAGAGAGAGAGAGAGAGAGAGAGCAGAAGTCGACACACAATAAAAAACAATGCTATGATCTTATTAAAGTCTATTACACATATATAAAGCTTGAAAACTTTCCATGCAAAAACCATGCTAAACTATACTAGTAACTGGCCTTGTCTGCATGCTATAGGAACATATTCCCACGGGTTTGATCGAACCAGGGCTTGGAAACCCAACACAAACATCCAACATAAAAGAACACACATCGATACTAAGACTACAACTATTACGGAAACATCAAGAGACCCTACACCCAAGCTCTGCAAGAGAAGAACAAGGTGCTACTGAAAGCCACCAAATAAAATTTTAATCATGTCCGTTGTACATGGAACCACGAGAACTCAAAGAAAGTAGTATGCGCGAATAAACTCCCAAGCTGGCTCCACATCCTCCTCTGAAGGGAGAACACCCCAACCATGGATAACTGTCATGACTTTCCAATAGTCTCTACTTGTGTAACTTGATCACCTGAGGTAGGGGTATCCGAAAGGAAAATATACATGTGAAACCTGGAACTGAAACTGGCATCTCCCCACTTTGAAGAATGCTCAAGCTAACTGTAAATGGTTCCTAGTTTAAGAAAGACCACTATATACATGTACAAAGCAACATGTTAGTCTAAGGATAAGGGAAGTAGGTGTGTGTTGGATGGTACTCTAGAGGGACATAAACTCTTGTTGAATCTTCAAATGACACTTACACAAATAATAAGAATGCACACAGTAAATAAAGATTGAATCAAAGAATTAATACAATCTAAAATCTAAGGACATATTAGACATATCAAAATTGGAACATGAAGATCATGCCGTTGTAGACATAAGACCATGTCCAACTTAACGTAATAGGATTTGTGAAAAACAAAGCACAAGCTCTCTCTCTCTCTCTCTCTCTCTCTCTCTCTCTCTCTCTCTCTTAGCTTTTCTCTTCTAGGTTGTTGTTTACTCCAAAAGAGGCTAACGAAGCACTGTAGTTTCTTCTTCATCGTTTTTTTAGGGAAAATTACCAAAATACCCCTCTAATTTGAGGAAATTCCCAAAATACCCCTCAAATTTCAAAAATTCCCAAAATACCCTTGTATCTATTTTGGTTGGAATGTTTAAGATTTTCTAATCTTCATTCGTTTTTGACAATTGAGATCCGTTTTTGAGTGCTCAGCATGTAATTTGTCATCCGTTACCATCGCAAAAAAAGAAATTATGTCCAAAAATAATGAAGCAATTCATCTCCAAAGCCTACGTAACCAACTGAAATTGTAGTTTTAGCATCTTGTACGATAGACAATCACTCTTCTTGTGAAGACCTACAAAAAAATTTATTTTTTGAGAAATTCAGTCTCACAACCAGGGGTATTTTGGGAATTTTGGAAAATTTGAAGGGCATTTTGGGAATTTATGACAAAATATCGGGGGCATTTTGGGAATTTTTGAAATTTGAGGGGTGTTTTGGGAATTTCCTCAAATTAGAGGGGTATTCTGGTAATTTTCCCTTTTTTTTTTAAAGTGTGGGGGAAACTGCTTTTCTACAGCCAAGTAGACCTCTTCGTTTATTAGAGACCGTGAGTTTACGGGGACCGCATAGTGTAAGTTGAGCTTCAGAAGAAAGCGCAGGAAGCGCATTGTTGATGAGGCGATGAGGCCTCGGAAGGTGGTAGGGGGAGGAAGGAAGAACGATGGCGGCGAGGAGCGGGGCGGGATACGGAAGAAGGCTCTTGGCATGCGGGCTTGGCTGCTGATCGATGGCAGTGGGGGCGCGCAGGTGGTGGAAGCGGGCAAGCACACCATCATGCGCCGCACAGGCCTTCCTGCGCGTGACCTGCGCATTCTGGACCCCATTCTCTCTTATCCGTCCACAATTCTGGGTCGGGAGCGGGCCATCGTGGTCAATTTAGAGCACATCAAAGCCATTATCACTGCGCACGAGGTGCTGCTTCTCAACTCCATGGACCCCTTTGTTGCTCCTTTCGTCTCGGAATTGCAGCGACGCCTGCTCAAGGTTCAAAGCTATTCACCTTTTTGTATGCTACAATACTTAGAATATTCTTCCATCACTTACGAAGCCTTCTGTTGTGATCCAAGGAGCCAGGCAGTGCAGATGGTACCCTTAGCGACCTCGAGGGAGAAATTGGAAACAAGTCCTCCCCCCCCTCAAATGCTCTCAGAACCAGGGCTGCAGCCTATACACACGATACATCTTCTCCCTTGACCTGGAAAATCCCTCCGTTAGACCAAAAACATGAACATGAAGGCCCAATGGGTCCCAAAGTTTTACCTTTTGAATTTTGTGCACTCGAGGTTTGTCTTGAAGCAGCTTGCAGCTCACTTGAGTCAGAGGTACCTTTGGCCCATTCTACTGAAATAGAGAACATCGTTTACATGGTGTGTCAATTGTACTTATCGTCTTCTGCAGACCACAATTTTAGAGAAGGAAGCCTTCCCAGCTTTGGATGAGTTAACCAAAAAGATTAGCACGTTGAACTTGGAACGTGTTCGACAGATAAAAAGCCGCCTAGTAACCATCTCTGGTCGTGTACAGAAAGTAAAAAATTGAAGTTTCCATCTTTCCTAAATTTCTAAATCCTGGGTTTATCACTTGAGAAAGTGCATTGTTTTTATGCTTTTCAGGTCAGAGACGAGCTCGAGCAATTACTTGATGATGATGGTGACATGGCAGAGATGTACTTGACTGACAAATTGATGGGCCAAGCAGATGGACATTCTTCACGAATGTCATTAGATGGTATTGATGATTTTACCAACCAGCTTGAACCTGATGACGATTTCCCAGAGGTGGAACATGATACGTGAGTAATAAATCTGTAGCTTTTTTACAAAGTGAGGTGCAGAGTTAATCAGTACTTTGGATCTGTAAGCTTGTTTGGTATTTGAGGACAGGGTTCACGTGGCTGGAGGCAATGTCAGGGAGTCACAGAATGTGCGGTCTGCTCCCACAGACAGGCAAGGTACTACAGTAACCAATGATCCTGGAATGGACAGCGAAAGCACAAACAGCACAAACACTAGCAGCAGTGGGCATTCTAAGCATCTCGATGTTGAAGAGCTTGAAATGCTTTTGGAGGCATACTTTGTACAGATCGATGGCACTTTGAATAAACTTTCTGCGGTTAGTTGTGTTTGCCTCCTCAATTTTGTCTTTCTTATTTTAATTGCAAATCCTCCATGCATAGTCAGAACATTTTTGTAACGTTTGTGTGATGTCCAGTCTGTGTAGAGTTCAGACTTTTGCACGACCTCTCTTCTGACACTGTACTAGAGTCACACATGGATGTAATTTTCTGGTCTTATAGGTCCTTTTGGCCTTTTGAAGACGTTAATATAACATTTCATTTCATTTCATTTATGGGAGTTGTAAAGTTTTTCCTTGTGACTTGGATTCCTCATGTGGGATCAAATTTCATGATTGGAGTTCCTTTGAGAAACTCCAAGACTTTGTAGTGGTGCTCCCAGATCTACTACTCTCTCTCTGGTGTAGCCATGGTGCCCGATGTTCAGGGGCACGCGGGTGTTTACAAGCTCAGATTGCCTCAGCGTGCTGTAAACTGACCACTCTCTCAGTGGCCGGAGGGGGTGCAACAGTGGTCCTTTGAAAGAATTCATTAAGTTGTGTTGGTCGGCCATTGGCAGCTTCTGCAGAAGTGACTCTGTGCTGCTGTATCTCAAGGAGGCAGCAACCGAACTGGCGCTGGTCTTTGGACTTTGGCATAGACTCTGTTGGTCTGAAATAATGCCTTGTATCTGCTCTTGATCTCCTCATAAGCTCTTCATCTGCATACATACTGCTCTCTCTCTATATCCTCAGTACATAGTCGGTATATCCTCTCTGCTCGAGGGATGTGTGCAGCTCTCCCCATCTGAATCTTTAGCTGATGTGAGCTGACCAATGGCTACCCATGTCCTGTAGGATGTGTGGCATATAGACATCCATGTATCTCAACCTTTGGATGAAGCCATCCTCAAGGATGGTCAGAAAGTGGTTGTGGTCTCTGTGCCCAAAACCAATCCCTGCTAAAGTTATGGTTCCCCAAAAGCTCTACTTATTATAAAACTGATGCTCCAAAAGTATGTTAAGAGTTCAAGCATCTCTCTAGATTCGTATAGTCGGTCCCAATTTCTTCGAGGGACAAGTGTTAGGGAGTGAGGGCTGTTTTGTGGTTGTGCCCGACCAGTGTGAGGCTGTCTTCTCTTGTCGGGTTGGGTTTAGCCATGTTTAGCCTTGGGTTTTGGCTTGGTTCCATGACTGTGCAGGCTCTTGATGCCCTAGGTATTTTTCTCCCAATGCACTTTGTTGCTTACTTTCCTATTACCCTATTAATTTCCCATTTTTTACCTTGCCATGGGCTGGGAGTCTGGCTGGGTTGGGGAGCTTCCTTGGAGAGGTATATAGGTAAGGAGGGAGGGGGGGGGGGGGGGGGGGGGGGGGGGGGGCCCGAGAGGGGGACGCCCTTCCTTCGGTTGCTGTTGCTAAATTGGCTTTATGTGGGCTTTGCACCCTGAGTTTGGGAGTAGATCCATGGATCTAAGAGTGGTAGACTCTCAAGTTGGGATCCGGAAGTTGAGATTCCCAAGGAAGGACTTCGCGTCCAAGAAAGGAGAGTTGTTCTGCAGGAAAAGGACTTTGGGACTAGAGTCGGAAAAGAGTTGCAGGGATGCTATGCCCGGAGTCTAGAAGGTGAGATCCAGAGGCGAGAACCTTGGTTTTCGAGGATTCAGAATAAGGAACGAAAGTTCCTTGGAATAGGGTGTTGCCCTAGGAATAGGAAGCGGAGGCTTTCAGGAAACATCGAGTCTTATTCTAGAACGAGCGTGGTAATACATTTGGTTCAAGTGCTTGTATAGACTTCTCCCCAGTAATAAAGATACTTTTATGGGGGGAGGGACCAACTCATCTTCTGGTCCCAGTACTGTGGCGATCTTCTCTCTCTCTCTCTCTCTCTCTCTCTCTCTCTCTATATATATATATATATATATATATATATATATATATATATATATATATATATACCTTGGCTTCAGTATTAAGTGATAGATTTCATTTCTGCGAGTATATTTTATATTGTTATGCGCTCCTATTTGTGACAGTGTTATCAGAAAATTTGTCTTCTCTCTTTCTCCGTAAAGAAGGACGACTCGGGGAAGATACAGGAAGAAGCCATGATGAGCCAAGAGGGAAGTAAGTAGGCAAAACCCTGAGTCCTATAGGAAAATTTCGCAAAGTTGGGATTTTTTTTTTTCTCTTTGCAGGAAGTCGACAAGACTTGGGAATTCTCTGAGAAGGTGATTGTTACGATTGTGACTATGTTGCAGTATTACATCTACTCCTAGTTGCAGATACACAAACTGCCATGCGAAGGAGAACCCCTACGCTTGGATGGTCACGACCCTTCGCTCAAGAGACATGCCTCTTCGCCAAAAGACACACTCCTTCGACAACTGGTTACACCCCTTCGCTCTACGGTTGTGACTCTTCGTTTAATGGTTGCAACTCATTGCCGAAAGGATGTCTCTTTACGTCTAAAGTCGCGTCTCTTCAACATGAGACGTGTCTTTTCATTTGTCTCTTCATCTCCTATATAAGGAGCCTATTGTACTCGGTTTTCAAGCATTCATTCAATCAATCAAATACACATTCAGTCTCTTGAGTCTCAATTTGATCTTAAGCATGAAGTTTTAAGTCTTAATTATAGGATTAGCACCACTCCTCACAATGGTATCAGAGCAAATTTTTTTCCCGGGACCCGAAGGTTGTGAACTACACTCTCACCCTAGCCGCTACACTCTCCCCCCTCTTCCAGAGTTGTATGGAAGCAGAAGAACAGTGGTATACACACATACGATGAGGTAACTTAATTTTGTTTTTGTTCCTATTAAATAAATACAGAACAGACTACGGATGTGTGTACAGCGTACCTGAAGAATTACGGGCACCCTTTGGTCGGGTTGGACCTCTTCACCCTCAGTGTTCGCCTTTCTAGTGGAAGACCATTGCGATCGGACACCTTCCTGGCGGCCGATCGCACCCTTGGGCTGCAGATTGCCTGGCAGGGCACCCTTTCCCAATCGACAACCCAAACGGCAGTGTAGCAACTTCTTTTACGCTGGCTGAAAATTCAACCTTAGAGACTTAATTTTAAGTTTTGTGTGTTGCACCTAATTAGGTGCACAGCCAAAGTGGGTGACTTGGTATAATTTTAACCCAAAGGACACTTTAGAAAAAGAAAAAACCAACGTAATACAACCCCAGCGAATGGCTTCTCCAGCGATCTGCAATTGCTGCGCTATCTGCTAGCCCGCCTCTATGCACTGTCTCTTTCCTCGGGTGTAGTACCTTCTGGGCGTCTTCCTTTGTGCGCAACATGGCCGCGAACGACTTAGATGTGCCTATCCCATTTCTCTCGTATACAAACGAGATTCCAAACACTATTCTCCCAGGAAAAACCCCTGCACCCGAAGTGGTAGTCCTTTCCAATTCCCCGACTCTAGAGCTCGAACCCGTTTCCGACATAGTTTCAGCTCTCGAAGTACCCGTTCCAGAACCTGCCGCTGCACATGTTCGAGTTCCCTTTGAGGCGTAACCATGCCGAATTCTCAGGACGGAGGTCGTCAGTCGGAGGACGCCCTCGCTCTCATCAAGGAGCAGATGGCCACACTTTCCACAAGCCTCGCATCACTCCACACTCGCTTGGATCAGATGCAGACGCAAAACAATTCTCGGAGTCGTCCTACAACTTCTCGAACGACTAATGCAGCTTCTTCCACACCTTCTTCCGAAGCTTCAGTGGATGAACCAAACGAACCATATTCAACCGATGAGGTAGACAATCGCGAACTTCAATTACTTTATAAAATTTTTAATGCGGCACAGAAGAAGTAACTGGATGTTAAACTGCCTGAGCCTTAAAATGGTCCCCGCGATAAGCGTGTGCTGGACCAATGGCTGTTCAAAATGGAGGTTTACTTATCAAACACAGATTTGGTCGAGAGTAAAAAAGTTGCACTTGCTAGTTCTCTGCTCAAAGACACAGCATTTCTTTGGTGGCAACGACGGGTTGCTGATGGTAAATACACATCTTCTTGGGACAAATTCCGGCGTGCAATTCGCAAGGCGTTCGAACCTGCCAATGCGGATTTTCATGTCCGGTTCTCTCTTCGCCGCCTGAGCCAGACAGGTTCCTTGGCCGCGTATATCACAGAGTTTCAGAGACTAACTTTGGAGATAGAGAATCTCAACGCCTCTGATAAACCACACAGTTTCATTGACGGGCTTGAACCAACCTTGAAGGACGATGTACACAAATACAACCGTATCACCTTGGATGCTGCAATTGCCTATGTGGAGCATCTTGGCGATAATCGACACCCTACAAGGAATTTTTTTCCTTGGTGATAGATCTTCAAATAGCACTCGCTTTTCACAACGGAATCGCAAAGAAAGCTATAGCCAAAATCAACAGCAACAATCACAACAAGCAACCGAGCCTTATTCAACTTCAAGGTTCTATTCTCGTCGACAATCTCAAAGCAGATCTTCTTCAAATCCTCCACTTGATCGTGGTAAAGGTCGTGATTTTTCTCAAGATCGGCGTTCTCATACTCAGCAAGGCTCTTCGTCAAATGTTCTTCGACTTCAAAGAAGGATGGATTATGTACAATTTGCGATGGTGGCCATAAATGGTATCAATGTCCAAAGAAACCAAATCCATCTAATTTGAAAAGAAATTCCAACGCGGAAACATCATCGAATTCTGAAAAACCAGCTTCTACTCAAGATAAAGGAAAATCTGTGGTCAATATTCATGTCTAGATGGATACGACTATTCTTATGAATCATGCTCAATGTGGTTCTTCACTTTTGGAGCCTCTCTCAAGGCAAGTTTTGAGCCTTCTTGAAACTCTCAATGGTCGCTCCATCAATGTTTTGGTGGACAACAGATGCTCGAATAATTTCGTCAGCACTCAGATAGTTCAACAGCTTGGCTTGCCAACTCAGAAGACATCTCACTTATATGATGTGGAATTAGCAGATGGGTCAATTTTAACTTATGATGAGACAGTTCGACGGTTGCGGTTCGATATTCAAAATTATGCAGATCAACTAGATGTCGAGGTCATGTCTTTATCTTATTACGACATGGTTCTTGGTTAGCATTGGTTATTCCGGTACGATCCAACAATTAGCTTTCGAGGACATACTATTAATTTGTTCAAAGATGGACGTGAACTGATTCTACATGGGCTTTATCATGCAGAACGAGTGATTCAAGTCTCACGTGTACAAGTCAAAGAGCATGATACAATGGATTATGAAGCGAATATGATCTTCGATGCAGATGCAAAAATTATTATTGATGAATTTTTGAGTTCATTAAGTTCTTCTGAATCAATTGAGGAAGACAAAGATGATTTCAAGCAAGAAGTTTTTTCAAGTGATACTTTGTTACCAGGCAAAGATAAGGACATAGTTGCAGATTTTGAGTCCGAAGACGATTATGCTTTCTTTGATTCTTTGCTGGATGATGATATGCCAATTGCAAGTCATGAAGTGACAGTGTCTTAAAATGATTCTGAAGAATTTTGGGATTCATTATTGGAAGATGATTACAGTCTCAATCCAAAATCCTCTCCAATGATTCGTAAGGATGAAGTTACCCTCTTTGAAGAATGCCTTGAGAAGATTTCCCCTTCGTCAAATGTTTCGCAGTTATCGAAAGATCTTAAACCAGAAATCTTATATCGCATGAAGGATTTTGAAGATCAATCTCTTGTTGCAGTCAACCTAATTATGTCAGATTCCTCTAGAAAGTCTTTGAATAAATCAATGACATGGGATTTAGCAATCAAAGCAAGAAGGTTTCGCAAGAGATTTCAGATAACTCAAAGACTGAATATTTTGGAAGATTCAATGCTTTTCCAGAATTCTATCAACATCAAAAGTCATTTCTTTTACACGGGCTCTCATTTTAAATGGGAGGGAATGTCACGACTGTGACTATGTTGCAGTATTACATCTACTCCTAGTTGCAGATATGCAAAGTGTCATGCCAAGGAGAACCCCTACGCTTGGATGGTCAAGACCCTTCACTCAAGAGACATGCCTCTTCGCCAAAATCCACACTCCTTCAACGACTGGTCACACCCGTTCTCTCTACGGTTGTCACTCTTCATCCAATTGTTGCAGCTCTTTGCCGAAAGGATGTCTCTTTACGTCTAAAGTCGCGTCTTTTCACCTTGAGACATGTCTTTTCATTTGTGTCTCTTCGTCTCCTATATAAGGAGCCTATTGTACTCAGTTTTCAAGCATTCATTCAATCAATCAAACACACATTCAGTCTCTTGAGTCTCAGTTAGATCTTAAATATGAAGTTTTAAGTCTTAATTATAGGATTAGCACCACTAATCCTCTTAGTGACAAGCATGATGCTCACGAACCTAGAGAATCCGAGGGGTAGAATGCTCGAGATCCTTCAAAACCTACAAGTGAGCCAAATTCACTAGTTGAAATTCAGAGAAATCTAAAAGAACTTTCCCCATCATCCACACACTCTTTTAGAATACCCATGAACATCAAGTCCATAACCATAGCCAAGTAATCCTGTCATTTTGGGAAGGATATAAAGAAGGTCTCTCAACCTGAGAACACCCTAGTCAAGTTTGATACTTTTGACGCAAGGGAAGATGTTCCGAAAGTTATTGCTTTCATTCGACAGTTTGAAGTTGCCTTTGCAAATGGTAATCTCTCAGAAGCATCGAAGATGATGCATGTGACAAAGCATCACAAGGGGATTGCGAGTACTTGGTGGTATACCAAAGCTCTGCAAGGAGTTCAAAACCAAACTTGGATTCAATTCAAGGTGAATTTTCCGACAATTTTAGTTGCCTTTGCAAACGGTAATTTCTTAGAAGCATCGAAGATGATGCATGTGACCAAGCATCACAAGGGGATTGCGAGTACTTGGTGGTATACCAAAGCTCTGCAAGGAGTTCAAATTAGGACTTGGATTAAATTCAAGGCTGAATTTTTCAACAGTTTTTTTTCCTCTACGCTTTGATGAAGGCATTAGAGAATATTGGGATCGGTTTTCCCAATAGAGCCTGAGTAAGTCACAAATTACGTGGACAAGTATTGGTTCACTCTTGCAATCCACTCTTGACTCTCTGGAGGAAGAAAAAGATGAAGAAATTCAACGAAGGACTTTTCTTCGAACTTCGTAGAAGCATGCAGATATTTTCGCAAGATACTTTGTAGTGGATGGTGAAGTCAGCAATACAGGCTGAGAGTGTACATCCTAGTGTACATAGAATCTAATCCCCGCAGTGGGATGGGAACCATTGAACACAGAAGCTGCAAATTTTTGTTACTTCTCCTCGAAGGATACGCTGCTATTTGACAAAGTTTTGGAGCAAGGGAATTCAAACTAACTCCTGAGATTTGAACTGAAAATTCTGTCACGGGGCACCATGTGCCAACGGAACAGAACAGACTAAACAACTTTAAGCACTTCAAATAACACTAAACTGAAAGAGATGCACGGCACACGAGATAGGGAGTGGTGGAGTTCCACCCCAAGAGAGCACTGGCCCCAAACCTTGGCGTCCCTTCTGGTATTTCTTTATATTGCTTCAACTCAGTACAAGCGGGTACTCTACGCTCTGCACCTTCACTTGGAAGCGTGCCAGAGAATGAGCCCTTGGCTTATATTTAAAGGCCCTTGGCCATGAAAAGCAGTTACATGAAAAGCTTTCAAACTGAAAAGCATTTGGTCCCAAAATTTGGCATGAAAAGCTGCCAAGGCAAATTACGAAAATCCGAACAGGTGCCACGTCAGCATAGTCAGCGCAAAGTGCGGATGTTCGTACAACTGTCATGTCATCAACAACTTACACAAGAGTGTGACTCGTGAGAGTGTGTGGTCGTCGTGCTTTATTTTAATATCTTTAGGTTCCCTAGGTCCCATTGGACGGGGTCCCATAAGTTGGTAGGTCTTTTCCTTCTTCTACTTCTTCTTCTTCTTCTTCTTCTTCTATTGCTTGTTTCTTCTAGGGTTTAGGCCCCTCGGCCAGGATCTGCAGGTTGGCTCCGCTCTTCAGTGGCTTGACACCTCAGCAGTTTGCGATATTCCCCCTTCTTGAAAGAAAGTAATCGTTCGCGATTACAACATATCTGCAAAACAAATCAAGTTAGCTCAAAAATTTCCGAGGGACAATAAGTTTTCTCATTCTTGATTGGAGCTCTTGATATCTTGGGTTGTTGGAGTCCCATACAAATCTCATCCAATAAGGAGTCTCATTCCAAATTGGAGCTCTTGATATCCTGGGTCGTTGGTTTCCTAGAAAAATCGCATTCAATTAGGAGTATTCAGTGGTTGGCACATCACAATGCAACACAAATGCTGCTACAAGACATAGAAACATAGAGCCGTTGATGAACACTCCCCTTGCAAATAACCATCCAGGTCTGGGCCATTAGCTGTTCAACGATTCCCTCATCACTCCTCTCGCAAATAACTTAAAAAGGTCCGGGCCATGAGATATAGAGACCTTTTACAATCAAACGTCCCCCAGACCACAGCTTGCGTCGTTTGGAGGTGCTGAGAGTAACCATTGCTCAGACTTCTTAATACTCCCCCCGTAAATAACCACAAGGGTCCGGGCCATGAGTAACAACAACAATACTCTCCTTGTAAATAACCACAAGGGTCTGTGCCATGAGTAAAAACAACACTTTTCAAACATTCAATACTCCCCCCACAAATAACCACAAGTGTCCGGGCCATGAGTATGCGCAAGCATTCTCAAACATCATTTCTCATTACTCCACCTGGGAGTAAATCACCAAGCATTGAAACTAGTATTAAAACCAGAGTCAAACATTTCAAATCGGCACCAAGACAGGTTTAAAACAGATACCGTTCATTTTAAACAAATTCCAAACAGGGTCATTAAACAATTTCTCAAACAAAGTTCAAACTTAAAAGCTATCTCAACATTAGTCGAGCTCAAAAAGACGACTGGTTGTCCACCTCGAAACCTGCACCAAAATCAGGGTTAGATTTCTTCCATAAGGTTGTAGCCGACCGCGGCATGGTCCATAAGCTCTCGAATAGTCGAAACAAGCCTCGATGATTTTGGTTAGATTTCTTCCATAAGGTTGTAGCCGACCGCGGCATGGTCCATAAGCTCTCGAATAGCGAAACAAGCCTCGACAGACAGTGTTCCTATGGTGATGATGGTAGTCCCAACTTATAGCAATCACACTAGGTCTCCAAGGTTATCTGCACGAGAAAAAACACTATTGAGTTGTAATCTACTAGGGTTTCTGTGGCAAGCATTTCAGGATACCCCACTCTGCGAGAAGCTGCACTCCGAACCAAGATGTCTGAAGGCATATAACTTCGGCCCAAAAAAATTACTTGAAAGCTTGCAAAGTCCTTGGGAGTGTGCGGCTCGGTAGCTTTAGACATCCACCACTGCATGGCAATGCCTCTGAGAAATAAAAACGGTGGCTCGAGAGATCTTTGATTCTTCTGATTAAATCACCATGGCTTATGCCCTGTAAGACAAGATGGAGCGCGCCTGATGGGCGATGTAATTAGGGTGGGAGTGGCTGGTAAGTCCGAGGTCGGCACACGGAAATTCTTTACTAAAATTTCTTGTAAAACTTGGAAGCGCCATCTTGCTTTGTCGGTCTCCTCTTTGGTAGGACCGATATGCTTTCAGAAAAGCACACACCTGAAGCTTTGATATCACTGTCAGGGGGCACCATGTGCCAACGGAAAAGAACAAACTGAACAACTTTTAAGTACTTCAAGAGAACAAACTGAACAAATTTTAAGTACTTCAAATAACACTGAACTGAAAGAGATTCACGACACATGAGACAGGGATGACAGAGTTCCACCCGAAGAGAGCACTGGCTCAAAACCTTGACGCCCCTTTCGGTATTTCTTTATATTGCTTCAACTCAGTACAAGCCTACCTACTCCACGCGTTGCACCTTCACTCGGCGGCGTACCAAAGAATGAGCCCTTGGCTCATATTTAAAGGCCCTTGGTTATGAAAAGTAGTTACATGAAAAGCTTTTTAACTAAAAAGCATTTGGTCCCAAAAACTGGTGTGAAAAGCTGCCAATGCAAATTACGGAAATCTGTACAGATGCCACGCCAGCACAGTCATCACAAATTGTGGGCGTTCGTGCAATTGCCACGTCATCAACAGCTTACGTAAGAGTGTGAGTGTGTGGTCGTCCTGCTTTATTTTAATATCTTTAGGTTCCCTGGGCCCCATCGAACAGGGTCCCATAAGTTGGTAGGACTTCTTCTTCTTCTACTGCTTCCGCTTCTTCTAGGGTTTAGGCCCTCCGGCTGGGAGCTGTAGGTTGGCTCCGTTCTTCAGTGGCTTGACACGTCAGCAGTTTGACAGCCCTAAACTTGATCAAAGTTACATCTTTGAGGAAATCATAAAGTGCGTTTTTCTTTTTTCGCACTAGGGATGCATATGTCTAACCTCCTAGGACCAAACACTCTCGAGTGTTTATGAGAGTAGGATCAAGTTGGAACATTGTTCTATGAGATGAACTGGTTTGCTAAACCATCCGGAAGGTCACCAATTCATCTGGTATCCGGTAGTTCCCCCATAGATTACCTACTATTGTGGGTGGACATGAAGATTGAATTATTCTGAGATTTCAAGCAAAGAAAAGTTTTTACTTAGCTTGAGTATCCTCTACGCCCACACCCCCTAGCCGCCGTTAAGGGAAGATGTGTAGTGCTTTTCGCACAAGTGAAGGAGCACTCTCTTTATGAGGAAAGGAGAAAGAGCCGGCTATAGCCTGTGCTCGCGGAATTCCAGATTTGAAATTCCAGTCTATTTGATGAGCGGGTTTGCTCTGGAACCAATTCGAGGAATCATCTGGTTGAGCGTGTTCGCTCACGAAAGGAAGGAAATCTTTTGAGTTCACAAAAGATGTAATACAACATGAGTATTATGTACACTTTCGGGTACATGGATAACTCATAAAGATACAAACCTTGTTGTCAAGGTGAGTCGACTACCAATCGAATGAAGTTACTGAAAGCAATGCTTTATAGAACTTCCAATCATAGTGACAACCCGAAACAAAAACGGTAGAAATGGAAGTAGAAAAACCAGAGTTATCAGAGTTTTGACCGAGTGAAACAGTCAAGAAATAAGGATTTTTTGTTTTAAGAAAAAACCAAGATAAAATACTTAAAACAAGAAGTCAATGATCATATTCTACATAACTTTTGAATTTATATAGGAAAAGCTCAAAACCTTCAACCTACGGTCTACCAATGACCACTTTGAACTTTGAAGAAGGTCTGCAACGTTAAAACAAAGACTTAAGAGACATGTAATTCAAAGATAGTTTTCAATGTCATAAAAGACAGCCATATATTAGACAAAACAGGTTGGCTGGAACATTAGTTGTCTGCCCTCAACTTTTTTTGGGAATTTATTTATCACTCAAGAAACTTCGTTTCTTCCGCTCCGAAACTCCCAAAAAACTCCGTTCCGTTTCTTGGGGCAAGAAATGCTGTTTTGTGTCACTATGCTTCCGATTGTACTCCTCTAGGCTTTTGCAAGAAGCCACATTGAGCCGGTGCCAATCTATCATGACATCGGCTTCAAATTCATTTGACAGCCATGCAGATGCAATCGTTTGCTTGAAGTACACCCATGTGGTGGGTGCTTGTCCTTGCATCAACAATGTCGTCCACCATGAATGCGCATTTCCTTGCCTTTGTAAAATTCCCCTCTGCATAAGCTGTATCAAACTGTTGGAGGAAAGTAAGAGCCTTCTTCTTGTACTCAAATCCGCTGAATGTATCAAACTTCACAGCTGCACCACCTTCTTTGTATGGTTTTGGCTTTTCCAATGCTCCCAAAATATCATAGGGAAGTGTTTGCAACATGGGCACTGTAATAGGGATCATCGGCGCCCCTTGGCCACTGACATTCCAAGTCATTGATGCCATATTTGCCTGCTGGTCGGGAAAACCAGACATGCCAAAATTGCCCTATGGCACCCCAAACTGGCCTAATTGCATTGAAACCCTGATTGTAAGCCGATATTGCCATACATGGGGTTGGACATCATGCCTTGCATAGCCCCAAAGACTGTTCCCGGCATGTACTGCTGGTTTCCAGGCGCATAACCAGCCATGCTTTGAAACACAGATCCACCCCCGAAATACCCAGGATGTACCGTGGGTGGTGAAAAAAGCTGAAGCATAGCCAGGGAATTAACTCCCTGTCCATTTAATGCAACATTTGGACTCTGAAAGGTGGCTCTCTGAACTGGTAAAGCGTGTGGAATTGGCGTCCTAACCACCTGTTTGTGGACAAAAGGAATTTGTCTCGAAGCCCCAATTGACTCCGAAACATGCGAGGGCTCCCTGCCCTACTTGGATGCATAAGGGACCCGAGCTTGAGCCTCGACGAGCTCTACAACATGAGAAAGTTTCCTTGTCTGCTCTGACACTGGAGGAGCTTGCAGAATTCCATGAACCTGGGATTGTGCACCGACCAAGAAAACACATTCACAGCAGCAACCAACTGTGTCCTAAACGCATCCTCATCTAGTCATAAACCCTTGAACTTGTGGAGCATTCACATCAACAAAAGGTACAGACAATGGTGGCCGTGAACTCTCGCCAACCTCAAACATTGGAGGAACAGCCTTTGAAGAGGAACTATAAGGTGTAGTGGAAGTGAATGTTGAACTTTGCTCAAGATGAGTGCTCCGACCTGTGCTCAAGGTTCCTTTTACTTACGGAAGGGAGAGCCTTCCGTTCCTTTAGTGAGAGAGTGCAAATGATCACAAACAAAATGGCAAACACTGTGAATGAAGGTGTTGAGACTGAGAGATATAGAGAGAAGAATACGACACCAAATGTTGTCAAACCCTCCTTTGAAGGCCCCACTCTCTATGGCAAGAGCGGTCTACTATTGATTGCACAAATCTCTACAATGCTTGGACTTGCCGACAATGAGGACGACGACGAGATGGGCTAAAATCTGAAAATGCTAATGGCTGAAATCTGCAAATCTTTATCTGCTGAATTCTGACTCTATGTCGGTGACGATGTCGATGGCGATTATGCGATGACGACGCACTGAAAACGAAGATGCTGAAATCTGCGTTTTCTGTTCTGAAACTGCAAACGCTCTTTGATCTGACCGTGCGGCGAGGATCTGTTGCGGGAAGGTGAGATCTACGAGGTTCGGGACTTGCTCTGCGGTGTCTTGATGCTGAAAACTGAAAACGCTGGTCTAGATCTGAGTTCTGTCGCAGTGAATCTGTAAAACGCTATGCTTGCTTGCTGATGCAAAAACGCTAGGGCTGAATTCCGTCCTGATGCAAAAGCGCTAGGCTTCTGCTGGTCCTCCTGTCGCCGGGGCTGATCTGCCATGCAAAAACGCCAGGCTTGGTTCTGCCATGCAAAAACGCTAGGCTTGGTTCTTGATGAAAACACTAGGGGAGTCGTGTTGGGGAGTCTTGCTGAGAAGGTGCCTGCTGAACACCCGGTTCCTGTTGCCTCTTCTGCCAGATTGTGCTAGCGTTAGGTTTTCTTATATACATGCATGGCTAAATTTTGCCCTACCCAGTTCCCAACAAAAGTCATTAAAAAATAAAAAGTGAAAAATGTCAAAAATAGGGAAAATAGGTCTATGCATTGTAAAAATGCTCCTGATGGGTTCTGATGGTAATCTGATGATCATGCTGTGTGCAACCAGAGGATATGCATCTACTGTAAGTGTCTGGACATGCACGGTCTGCGAACAGACTCACAAAAGTGCCAGATCACTACCTTATCTAGGCTGACTGAACTGAACTGAATCCATATTATGAAGTAGCTTGTCCACGTACACATAGGGTTAGATGTGCACGTGACAGGAACCCTCTTCCCTGGTGTCATTCATCCTATCAGCCATAAAGTTCCTGTGCTTTGTGTCTTTACCAAAAACCAACTAAGGCTCACGTCTTGAGGAAAACGTGATTCTGTCCCGGCGATGGAACCATGAAACTGGCCCGTAGAGTCTCTAAAGGGCGGTAGACTTTGGCTTTCACTCGATCTTTATGTTGATTAACTTTACCTGTACTTAAGGACACAAAGCAATTAACGAATTAACCCACGGCTCGAATTCAACACTTCACGACTAAAGCGCGGGACCCAAGTAGATAGCGACACCCTGTAGACCCCAAAGACTAGGGCATCTTTCAGTATCTCTTTATTCTTATTAGAAACAAACGATCTAAATGTTTTCATTTAGGTGCAAACTCTAAACCTGCAGAAAAACACGGTAGGCTGTAATTTTCTGTTCTGGATCGTTTTGAGCGGAGTGAACACATCTACGCGTGTCTCAGGTGCTCGGGCACGCAATGGGGCAGTTTCCCTTTGAATCGGACGAGTTTTGACACGATAAAGTTCTCTGTTTTTGCAATCCTTTGTGACAGAATTGTTCGTACCTGTGGGGGATTAGCAATTAGCTAATCCGGTTCTTGTACAGAAGGCTCTTGGCAAACGCGCATAAACCCCCCAAAATTGTACATAGTCATCTGAGAAGCCCAACTAGTGGGGCATTACCATATGTGCAAAGGGGAGAGAGAGCTGCGTGAGAGCAAATCATCGCGCTACATGAGACAGAAGGCAAGCTTTCCATTAAAGCTGTAATCACCTACACCCACTACTCACACATACACTGTAGTTCACAATGAAGTCTAAAAATTAGCCCCCACTCAAAAATGGGTGTCCCCTCTTTTGGAGAGTGTGTGTGTGTTGGACTACAGGTTGCTCTCCTATTGCCATGTGTCACTTCACTCCTTTTGGTTTAAGATGATAATCTTATTCTTCTTGTTTGGACAAGCAACGAAGTTGAGGTCATATATTGTCAAGTTTGGATCTTTGTACTTCTTTGGTTAATTGCAGCCTCTTCTTCGTAGGTTTGTAGTAGTATTCATTTTTCGATTTCGTATTTAGCTTACGTTAGGACTCAAGAATTTGTTCCTTTAGAAGTTGTTGTGTGAAGTTTGATTTCTAGGATTAAGTTTTTAGATGTCTTGTCCTTTTTTGGTTAAAGTTGAGTACTTGTTTTAAGTTTTAGCCAAGCTAGCTGTGTCAACTTATTTTGTGTATGCCTTTCTAAAAACATCCTTAAGTTAATAATGTTTTGTTTTATCTAGTTTTGTTTCGTAGGAGCCTAAATGACTTTTATTGAGCCTAGCCACCCTTCTATTGCTCGGATTTCAATGCTGATCACCCCGACCAACTTGTGGCGACATGGCCTTCAATGTTGCGGGTGAAACTCTCTGCAGTCGGCCGTTTCACACTGGCCATACAATGTCCAGTCATTTGCGACTTCAACAAGGGGGTCCGAAAAATTAAAGGAAAATAAAGGGAAAGAAACCAACAACTAAGGTTAGTGGTTGTCACAACCTCGTGAAAGAACCCCATCTTCATTCAAGTGCTTGTCTCATCTCTTGTGCACAGTTCTAACTCAATTTGGAATACCTTTTGACTAATATTCTCTTTTCGATGCTTCTGTCACCCACCATGTGACGCATCAAGAATACCCATCACTTAGTCCTTTCTCACCGAGCTTACAAAACAACAAACTCCTTCGCGATGCTCTATGTCACCCATCCCATGATGCATTAGAGACGTCCGTTTCGGACGGTTGAATATTTCTTCTCGATGCTTTATGTCACCTCCGATGTGACGCATCAGAAGTACTCGTTCTTGGTTGCTCTACAAATATTCATGTTCACAGTGCTCCCGTCAATTCTTTGAACGACGCACTCAAAATATCTGTACTCTGATGTCTGAAGCGAGAAAACCCTCTCACTTATATATCCAATAATTCCTTAGAATAATATTTCTTTCAGATACAGCTAAATTAGCAATAGAGTTCTTCACATTAGCATGATGGTGTGCAACAACATGATAGAGCTCAGAGGGGCCAGAGTCAGTAGTTGGAGGTGATTGAGCAGAGACGGAGACAAAGACAGGCAGGTGAACATGGACATGTACAGCCTGTCTTTGCTTACAAAAGGGTAGCCCCCCGATAGACCTCTTGAGGAGCGGTTACCAGATCCAGATTGAGAGGATGTTTCAGAGTAGCTGGACAAACAGACAGAGCACGAGGCAGCCTGAGGCACCCTAGGATAGGTTAGTGCAACAGCCTTTGGACTTTTTTGGAGATTCAGTTGGAGGTGTCTCTTACAACAAACATGATTGGGGAAGAGTAGGATAGTGAGTCTCCTCAGTTAGTTGAGGAGTTTGATTATTCAACAGGTTTTGTATCACTGGCAAAAGTCCCTATATCCATGATTTTGCATGCTTATTTCTTTTGTGTGGTCCATGGAGATATAGAGAGATTTCATTGAGGGGTGGGCCATTGTGTTGGCATGTTTTCCTTGCAGCTGTCTGGCGCGAGATTTTTCATGGTCTAGAGAGATCACCTATGATTCTGTTTCAGAGTGTTGACTCTACATGATATCTCTGGAGGCTGTCTAAAATATCCTGCAGGAGCAGACGATGGTGGAGGCCAGCTATAATGTGGACATTAAAGATTTGTATGAGAAATAGATCAATGATACCTTGCGAAAGTTGGTTTGATCAGAGAAATGTTCATCTTTGTATCTTCCCTTGGCTTTGGTGATGGAGGACAAATGGGTCCCTCCTCCTTTCTTACATTTTGGTCGTGCAGTTATTTTGGGAATGTATGCGGATGATTTTGGAGGCACAACACATGGGTTTTACAGTCCCTTGTCTTTTTGAGCTGCTACAGGAGGTTTCTTACTACGGGTAATTTATATCATTTTTGTAGCTAGCATTGGTCTCTATGGTTTGCGACACCGCCGAATAGGGGAAGAGCTTTTGGCTGATTTGTGTAGGCTTCCTACAGCTAGATAGAGCTTCTATGATTTATCTTATCCTTTGATGTATCCTACGGTTGTATGGGTATCTTATATCTCTGAGAGTTTTTCCTATATTTCTTGTATATGAACGTTTTTGTTCGCGCGCGCGCACACACACACACACACACACAGAGAGAGAGAGAGAGAGAGAGAGAGAGAGAGAGAGAGAGAGAGCTCTATGTTGCAGCTGCGCGATTATGTGGATGATACTGAAGATTACATCAACATTATGCTTGATGACAAGCAAAATCATTTGCTTCAGATGGGTGTCATGCTCACAACAGCAACACTTGTTCTCAGCGGATTCATTGTTGTGACTGGAATATTTGGCATGAATATCGAAATTGAGATGTTCAACTCTGGCACACTAGGACAGTTTCTGTGGACTATCGGTGGATCTGCGGTTGGATGTGTCCTAGTTTATACCCTGGTTATTGGGTGGTGCAAATGGAAGCGTCTACTTGAATAGTGGAGGACAGCATTTTTTTTCCACATGCATGGGTGGACGAGGTTTCTGTGCTGAGGTCCTTGCTCTTCCAATGGAGTGATGTGTAAATTCCTCGTGATCTCATACAACTGAAGAGAGCAGTTCAACCTGTTCGCAGTGCGATTCGTAACATGGTAATGCTCTGGTGTTAAATTGCATGAGAAGTTCTTACGGACAAAGTCCCCTTGCGTGGGACTTTTGTAGAGAGTGTAGGGAGTAGTTGGGCTTCCTTCATGTGCATATGTTCTTCTGATTGATGTTAGAAGGCGAACTGTCTTTGATGGAACAAGAGCCGCCTGCTCTTGCAGATATCGTGAAGTTCGTAAAAATGTAATGATATACTCACAGTTATAGAATCTGTCTACGTTTCAATTATACTCACAATTATACTTCAACAGGGAACCTGTTTCACGTTTCACATGTGGGATGCACTACATTTATTTTATGATATGCTCAAAGTTTTTCTAGTGATGATCAGAGCTCAAGGATGCTCATATTGTCTGTCTCTATTTGTAAAGCTAGTTTGTCATAGAACTTAAAAGGCTTTAGTTTCATGGCCACTTAAATTCATCGAAAGATAATGATGAGACTTTTGACCTTTGTGAACAAAGATATCATAATCTTGAGATAAGAGTAAATAACATGTTCGAATGAAGATGAAGTAGAGCCCGATGTTGAACTTAGGTAACAAATGTTGCCTAGTTTGAAGGATTCATTTACACAGTTTCCCACCCCAAATTTTAGGCAAGAAGTTGGGTAGAGGTTCACATGACTTTGTTAGAAAGTAAGAGTAGGTTCATTAGCTAGGTTTCATGGCCACGAAAGCAAAATTTGTTAATGATTTGATGTGCTTTTTGGACAATGTTTGCAAGTTTTGCAAATTCAAGGTGAGGAGGGGGGAGGGGGGGGATTTACACGAGATTTGTGCCTTGAAAAACATAATGGGTAGATGTTGGATACGGTTCGGTGAGGCCAACAATTCATTGACTGTCTAGTTCTCTATACATTTCACTAGTGGTGCAATTTTACTTTTGCGATACAATAATAGGTAAGTAGGATACATCATATAAATTACCACAAAGGTAATGAGAAAGAACCATGCATTTAAGACTTTGATTATCTTCCTATCCTAACTTGGTCTTAAACCCATGCGTTGTGTCCACTCCAATAAAACACTATGCAAGCTTGTCTAGGGCCAAGATTCGATGAAATATTCAATAGTTTTTGTGATGCAACCCATAGATGCATATATATTTTTGGCATAATATTGTATAAATTTGTAGATTGCATATCCATACACCACTATGCTAAAGTGGATGATTACTATGGTCCACTATATCACTAAATAATCATGAAAAGAATTATAAGCTAAACTATACTTCCAATCATATATCTGTAAGCTAGACAAAACCATGAGCAAAACATTGCACTCAGTTAAAAAAAAGACGAGATCATTTACTGAAACAAGGCCTCAAAGGTTCCAATTTGATGTCACCCATTGATAAAGACCATAATAGTTTTTATGGCCATAACAAGGCTTTAAAATTTCCAAGTTGATTCTTACATTTAAACCACACCATATATAAAGGTGTGGCATCTAAAAGTATAGGATGCCAAAATTAAAAGGAGGTCAATTGCAAGGCATATAAATGGTTACCAACAACAATATACACAACTGTAGGCAACATATCTTGCTCCCAAACATATGCAATAGACAAAAACTACTAAGAAGATGCTAAGCTCTAGCATCCATGTAAGGTTAGGAGATTGGTCCACCTTGCAATATATAAACGTAAACACACGAAGTAACAACGTAATGATTATAAAGCAAGAAATCCTGTACAGTTGGAAGATGAAAAACTAAAGGAAATTCCCATACTTTCACTATTAGCACTGTCATAATAACTAATATCTAATTCTCCTAAATGATTTCTCATGTTAAACTGATCATTTAATATGGGGAAGTACCAGGGGAGAAAAAGTTAGAATATTGGTTAAGCTGGCAGACCGGCGACATTAGGGATCCAAAGGAGGGAAAATAGGGATCCAAAGGGGGGGGCATCTGCAAAAGAGCAATGTGCAACAATGGGCTTTAAAGACCCTAAGGTTCAACCCATTAAGACTTCCAAAATGATAAGGTTCCAAAATTCAAAGGTTGTGTCCAATGGTCAAGCTTAGTGAAATTGGATGCTTTGCCAAAAAGTCTTCAAGACTCCTACATAGGAGGGGGCGAGCCCTGTAAGTAGGGGATGGATGAGAGAGAAACACACACACACACACACACACACACACACACACAGAGGCTCCCTTTACACAAAGGGAATAGGGGACAAATGTCAGCTCCCTAGGCCAATTGCCCACAAGGTGCACTCAAATCCTATTGGATGGCCATAGAGGTGGACCAATGAGAATTAGGCTAGAGTAAATCTAGTTTAATTCATTTAAAAAAACTTGATAAAAGAACCAATAAGAATTAATCTCTCTAGAAGACTATTAGACAGTCTCCCAAGGGGTCCAATGAGCATTCAGCAGCCCAATGGCTTGCCTGATTCTCATTGGCTAGAAGACAAAAGGGTCCAATGAGAGTTTAGTTGCATTATTTAATTACCTAAAGCTCTCACAAAAGGGGAAAGGGGGACACATGTCACAAGGCTATCACTTATGCTTCTCAATTTTCATTGGCTAACTTTGAAGGGTCCAATGGGGTGCTAGCATGAGTAATTTGCAAGAGGGGTCAACCAAGAGAGAGAGGGGGCTGAATTTGGCAAGGCATTATCACACACACACTCACACAATCTCCTGTGTGGAGCAAGAAGACTCTCTCTCTCTCTCTCTCTCTCTCTCTCTCCCTCTCTCTCTCTCTCCTTCTCAAGCTTTAATGGAAAGCTCATCATCTGCTCCAAGCTTGTGAGAAGGGAGGCCTACTCCAACAACTCTTGGCTTTGTGATGCAAATCCAACCAAGAGCCAAGCTTCAATGCATGCTCATCTCCTCTACTATGCTAATTACTAAGCTATGCTAAGATTTTATGAGTGATTTGAGGAGATATACTTCTTTCTCGTAAGACTACTCCTCCTTCCTCTCAATCTACTCTCATACCCCACTAGCTCCATCTTCGAGGTGTGAGAGGTCGTGGGTCGGAGACCATGAGGGAATTGATGTTGTGTCTTATAAGTGTTTGCTTAGTGCTTGAAGCTTCCATCTTCGTTGCACTAGCTAGTTATTGAAGGAACACAAAGATTTGTATTGTAAAATGTCTCCCTTGATGGGAGAAACCTATAATACAAAGCCTTTTGGAGGGGTGACCGGCTCCATGTAAATCCGATCCTCAACTGTTGTCAATTGCTTAATTTCTCTCTCTTTTGAAGTATTGTTCATGCCTATCTAACTAGGTATTATGATTTTTGTTGCTCTCTCTCCATCCAAGCACTCTTGCTATGCTCATTAGGAATCTATTCTAACGAAATGCTCACTATGTTCATGTTATTTTCCGCTACACACAAGTTACTAGGCCATTAAATTTTACATTGGTATCACAAGGTTTCTCTTTTTTTGCTCAAGAAGGGAGGTCCTCAAGCTAGCTATAAATAGTTGGTATTATTAATTGTAATTGAGTAAGTAGAATAGGGATTTTTCAGCTTTGTAGTTCGCCTGCCTTCGTGCAAATAACGGGGCATCACTGTCAAGAGCTATGGTCTTAATAGTGGAGTCCTACGGGGCTTGCCTATGGCTTAACCACTAATGAGCTATTAGAAGCTTGACAGGAGCCGGTACTGTTTCGGTGTTGAAAGACCCTCTCTTCTATTCCTTGCAATTAATGATATTCGAGCAACGTGTGCAGTAGCTTGAGTGTTTTTCTAAAAGGGTAAAGAGGAGCAGCAACTAGGGCTTGAAGTGCCAAAGTACACTTAAAAATATTACACCTAAAAATTGTTGAAATGTATGACAATAGTAAAGAGAGTGAAATTAATGTTGATAGCTTTGATTTTGCTAATGAGCAGACTACTAATGATGCCCCTAGGCTTGTTAACTACCTTGTTTCTAGGCTTCAACAAGCCATGGGCAATCCATCCCTCCAAAGTGAAGTGCAACGGCAGCTTCGTGCTCATGGGATTCTCCAAGCTCCCCACCATGACGAGAGAGTACCTACGAAGCCTCCTAGTGAGAGGCTTCTCTCCGATTTGGGAAGAAGAAGAGGATCCATACGAAGGGCTTAAAAATTTGCTTCTTGATGACGCATCTCCTTCACAAAGGAGAACTCAAGAGTCCCCCACCAAAGGAACGAGAAAGAAGTGAGTCTCTTGCCACTTTGGCGGAGATGGCTCCACGAAGACGACGGGCAAAACGCTCTCCATCACCTCCTAAACAGAGAAGACCATCGCACACTTATCCACACCATAATTCAAAGAGGAGGACAAAAAACAAGAGAAGAAAAAGGCGAGAAAGAGGTCGCCCTCTTCTCCATCTTCTTCATCCTCTTCCTCTTATAAAGAAAGTGATGGTGCGGACAAAGAGGACCAAGGCAAGAAAAAGGCGAGAAAGAGGTCACCCTCTTCTCCATCTTCCTCAAATTCTTCATCTTCCGAAGAAAGCGATGGTGCAACCTTTGAACCATTAAAAAGAAGAGGCCAGGAAATCCTATGCCGTGTGGAAGAGATCGTCCAAGCTCAAGAAGTTCAAAGAGGGTGGAAAGAGCTTCTCTTTCCTTACATACGATAGCACCTTTGGTGCTACGGACAAAGTCTTGGCTTTCATCCAATAATTCGATGCGGCGTTTGGAGATGAGGGCTTCACGGAGTCCTCTAAGCTACGCCATGTAGCTATGCACTTTCAAAAGTCCGCCAGCCAATGGTGGTCTAGCCTACGGGCAAATAGTAAAGCTCCACGAACATGAAAGCTTTAAGAGCTTCCATTATGAAGTAGTTTTTGGCCACCGATGCCAAAGACAAAGTACTCACCGAATGGCGAAGCTTTAAGCTCTCTCCCTACGAATCCATTCATAAATATGTAGACAAGTTTTGGGACTTACATCTCAAAAAGATGGATTTTGGAGAGCAAAAACAACAATTTTGTGCAGGCTTAACTGAAGAAATGGCAGAGTATGTTAACTCCCAAAGGCCACGCACCATATCTGTGGTCATACACCATACTATGGTGGCTTCACGAATCAATTTCCAAACAGGGGCTAAGAGAAATCTTAAGCCCACGGAAAACAAGGGTTGTTCCAATGAGCCTACGGGAAGGACAATGTCCAAAAGTCTCCTAAGGGCAATTCCAATAACAACAAAGCTAAGGAGAAGAGAGTTTACAAAGGCAAAAACAAACTCTCTCCTAAAGAGCTTGAGCGTTATCGCAAGGATAACCGTTGTTTCAAATGCGGCAAGCAAGGGCATGCGTACCGCGCTTGGCCCCAGAAGAACACCTGCCATGAGCCTCCTAGAGCTACCTTGGTCGAAATCCAAGAAGAGAAAGCTCACCACAAAGGATCTCCTCTATGCCATGGTTGGGGAAAGGTAAGAGAACATGATGCTTTTATTCTCTTTGACCCTGGTTCTACTTACAATTACATATTACCAAGCTAGGCAATCAAGCCTATGAGATGGGAGATGTCCTACCCGTCGATGGTGCTTTCAAGCGGCAAGAAGCTTCAGTCACTCCCTTAATCAGGAAATTGAGGCTCCATGTCCAAAGCTATGTGGACAAAGAGGACTTCTTTATTTCTCCTCTCAAGCACGAGGATGTAATCCTAGGGGCACCATGGTTTGATCGCAAGGCTGCCAATTCCCTAAAAGGAAAATCTACTTTAGGTTCAGGGAAAAAGATATGTACATAGATGCTAAGGAGACGGGTAACACCATACACCTTGTACATACGCAAGCTTTCGATAAGTCAATAAAGAGCTCTATTTTCGTGTACATGATTTTTTGTTAAAGATTCTCAAAATGAATCTAATGCTTTAGCAAAAGAAAATATAAACAATCACAAGGAATTAGAGCTATCCAATTTTCTCAAGGGATTTCAAGATGTTTTTATTGACGACATACCTTGTGAACTACCTCCTAAACGAGGCAATGATGACCATGCAAATGAACTCCTTCCAGAAAGTTCACTGCCTAATAAACCTCCTTATAGAGTTTCTCAAGCTCAACAAGAGGAGATTATATGGCAAGTGCATGAGTTAGTTGAGAAGGGCATGGTTAGGCCTAGCTCATCTCCATTTTGTTCACCTATGCTATTAGTGCAAAAGAAAGACGACACGTATCGTATGTGTGTCGACTATAGAGCACTAAATAGGATCGCTATCAAAAATAGGTTTCCCGTTCCACGGGTAGGAGACCTATTTGATAAGCTACAAGCGTCGACCTACTTTAGTAGAATTGACCTAAAAAGTGGCTACCATCAAATAAGGATAGTTGACCAAAACATTGTAAAGACCGCATTTCGCACTACATTTGGTCTTTATGAATGCATTGTCATCCCTTTTGGTTTGACCAATGTACCAGCCACATTCAACCGCTTGATGGAGAAGCTATTTAGACCTCACCGAACCTTTAGTGGAGTGTTCTTTGATGATATTATCATCTACTCTAATTCACTAGACAAACACAAGCAACAACTCCAGGTAATATTTCAAGTCTTAAGAGAGAATAAACTTTATATTAATTGAAAGAAAAGTGAGTTTTTCTTACAAGAGATTCAGTATTTAGGTCACATTATCTCTCAAGATGGCATCCAAATGGATCCATCAAAGTTAGAGGTAATAAAAGGATGGCCTAAACCAAGGAATCTTCATGAACTAAGAAGCTTTGTGCATACTATTAGACGCTTCATAGAAAAGTTCTCACAAATCGCGGGACCATTACATGACCTAACAAAGAAAAATGTTAGGTATACATGGTCTGCCAAGGAGAACATGTTATGAATGGAGCCTAATTTAACCCTTGTAATTTTTTGTGGTAAAAAAGCACATTTGTAAGGCCCCCATTATGAGGAGAAGCCATCGTGCGTAAAGAAAAATCACTCACCAGAAATAAAAATCACTCGCCAAAAACCAAAATTTTCACGCCCAGTCTCGAGCCCAAGCTCGAGACTGGGTTCGCCGGAATATTCCTTTTCGCTGAAGGAAGAAGAAGGTGGGAAGAAAAGGTACAAGTCTAGGCTTGTGGTAAAAAAAAGGTATTGAATTCAATGAAATATTTTCTTCCGTTGTAAAAATGAACTCAATTAGGCTTGTCTTAAGCCTTGTGGCTGCTCATGATCTAAATCTTGAGCAAATGGATGTAAATACGGCATTCCCTCACGGTGACTTAGAGGAGGAAATTTACATGCTTCAACCAAAGGGGTATGAAGTAAAAGGTAAGGAGAAAATGGTTTGTAGATTAAAGAAGAGCTTGTATGGTTTAAAACAAGCATCAAGACAATGGTACTTGAAGTTTGAGCGATGGATGTTGGATCATGGATTCACAAAATGCAACTCAGATCATTATGTCTACACAAAGAATTTGGAAAATGGGAAGTTCATCATCCTAATGTTGTATGTTGATGACATGCTGATTGCAAGTGCTAACATGCAGAACATCAAAGACCTAAAAGAGGAGCTATCTAAATCTTTTTCAATGAAAGATTTAGGTGCTGCAAAGAGGATACTTGGTATGAAGATATCAAGGGAAAGGACGAAGAAGACAATAAATCTATCTCAAGAGAATTACATCAAGAAGGTACTAGAAATATTTGCAATGAAAAATGCAAAAACGGTTTCTACACCTTTGGCTAGTCACTTAAACTAACCAAGGATATGTGTCCAAAGACACAAGAGGAGATAGCCTATATGTCTAAAGTTCCATATGCTACAGCGATAGGTTCTCTTATGTATGCTATGGTCTGGACAAGGCTAGACATTGCACATGCAGTGGGAGTTGTAAGTAGGTTCATGGACAACCCAAGTAAAGAGCATTGGTAAGTTGTGAAGTGGATACTTAGGTATCTAAAAGGGACAACAACAAATGCTTTGTATTTTGGAAGAACTGATATTTTTCTAGAAGGGTATGCTGATGCAGATATGGCAGGTGACAAAGACACTCGAAGGAGCACTACTGGCTATGTCTTCACGGTTGGAGGCACAGCAATTAGCTGGGCTTCAAAGCTGCAGAAAGTGGTCTCACGTTCTACCACGGAAGCAGAGTATGTAGCAATGACGGAGGAAAGCAAATAAATTTTGTGGCTTTACAGATTCTTAGAAGAGCTTGGTTTCAAACAAGACAATTGTGTCTTGTACAGTGATAGCCAAAGCGCTATCCATCTTGCAAAGAACTCGGCCTTTCATTCAAGGACAAAGCACTAAGGTGAAATATCACTTCATATGCACTCTTTTGGAAGAGGGATAACTAAAGCTAGGAAAGGTGCATACAAGTGAAAATCCTGCAGACATGTTTACAAAGGTGGTCAATAAGGAGAAGTTGAGCTTTTGCTCATCTTCAATCAGCATTCAAGGATAAGAAGCCAGGATGGAAAGCAGTTACAGGTTTGGTTTGAAGATCAGTTTCCATGTGGGAGATTGTTAAGTATGGAGCCTAATTTAACCCTTGTAATTTTTTGTGATAAAAATGCACATTTGTAAGGCCCCCATTATGAGGAAAAGCCATCGTGCGTAAATAAAAATCACCCGTCGAAAACCAAAATTTTCACGCCCAGTCTTGCCGGAATATTCCATTTCGTCGGAATATTATGGCAGGACGGCGATCGAAAAGTGGTCGAAAAACAACAAGTTGGTTGGTCGGTGGCCGGTAGTCAATGGCCGGTGGCCGGTGGCCGAATTCAAAAGCGGGCTTGATTTCTCAAGGACGGCCACACATGGACAAATTGGAGGGTCTGATTTGGACTTATCTACACAAGGGCGGCTACACATGGCTGCCTCTCATGAGAGAGGGCAGCCCTTTTTACCTATAAAAGGAGGCCATTTCTACACACATTTCACAGTGTAAAGTTGATGCAACAAGGTGGGTGTGAGGTGGTGAGAGTGAAGCAAGGCGGGAGCTCCAAAAGGGTATAATCCCTTTGTAACCTACTTCTTGTTTTGAAGTACTAAAGCCATTGAGGAGTGGCTACTTTTTCATGGACGTAGCCCACATTGGGTGAACTACGTATATCGTGTGTACTCTCTCTCTACTCTATAATCTCTTGTGCATGTGAAAATTATCTCTCTTCATTAAGTAATCTACTCAATTATCTACTTAGCTACGTCATATTTCCTAACAGAACAATGCTTTTAAAAAGCTTAAAGAAAAGCTTATCTCTCAACCTGTGCTTACACTGCCACATCTCACAAAGCCATTTGAGGTCCAATGTGATGCTTGTGGTGATTGCCTTGGAGCTATTTTGCTCCAAGAAGGCCACACCATAGCCTATGAAAGTCGAAGGCTCGACCCTATTGAGCACGCTCTAGGCATATATGAAAAGCAACTCCTTGCAGTTCTAATGCCTTAGACTCATGGAAGCGCTATTTATTGGGGACTCCTTTCATTCTGTGGATGGATCACCAAAGCCTTAAGTACTTCATGACGCAGACCAAGCTCTCCGACAAACAAATGAGGTGGGAAAATTTCCTTTTGCAATTTCATTTTCATATTGCTCACATTGCTGGCAAGCATAATCAAGTAGCCGATGCACTCTCAAGACGACCGACAGTGAATGCGGTTTCCATAGCAACTCACAATGATCTATCTTCTATGATAGATGAGTATGCTATTGATCTCGATTTTAGAGATGCGATTTTAGCGCTTGCACTAGGAATCATTTACTTTACAAGATGATTATCTTTTCTATGGCAATAGACTATGTGTTACTAACTCACTACGTGAGAAAGTAATGTATGAATCTCATGCTCCTCCTTATATGGGGCATAGAGGGATTCAGTCTACCCTAAAAGGGATTGAAACATATTTCTATTGGCTTACCATGAAAGCAAACATACAAGAGTATGTTTCTAAATGTATGGTATGCCAAAAGACAAAGTTTGATAGAGGGAAGCAACCTGGATTGCTTCAACCTTTGCCAATCCCTAATTCACGATGGGAGAGCATATCCATGGAATTTATCTTTGGATTGCCTAATTCTATCCATGGGAATATGGGAATATGGACAATAGTAGACAGGTTCAGCAAACAAGCTCATTTTATACCTGTCAAAAAGACTATCAAAGCCCATCAAATGGCAACCCTCTTCATATCACAAATCTTCAAGTACCATGGCTTGCAAAGCCCATCAAATGGCAACCCTCTTCATATCACAAATCTTCAAGTACCATGGCTTGCAAAGCCCATCAAATGGCAACCCTCTTCATATCACAAATCTTCAAGTACCATGGCTTGTCCATAGTGTCGGACAGAGATCCTAGAATGACCAGTAATTCCTGGAAGGGTCTCTTTGAGAATTTAGGGACAAGGCTAAACTTCTCTTCGGCCTATCACCCGCAAACGGATGGCCAAAGTGACCTAACAATTCTTGATCTACTAAAAGCCTACATAACGGAAGTAGATCAAAGGTCTCAATGGGATAAGTACTTACCCTTAGTGGAGTATGGCTACAATAACACTGTACATACTTCCACAGGAAAAGCACCTTTCGAGGTAATTGAGGGAAGATCCAAAAGTCCCCTGCTACTGAAAGTACATGGGTAGATCTTCGTTGCAGATGAATATAGCCGAGACCTACAAGAATCTTTCCAAAATATTAAGGATGCTATCTCTATCTCACAGCAAAGGCAAAAGGCTGCTGCTGCTGATAAGCACAGAAGAGCCCAAGCCTTTAAGGAAAATGATTGGGTCTTACTTAAATTTCCCAAGACTCGATTAAGGCACACAACGGGCAAGAATCCTACGGGACACCAAAAGTACTATGCTAAGTTAGCAAAAAGGTACTATGGTCCCTTCTAGATTCTTACACCAATTAATGAGATGGCCTATCAACTCAAGTTGCACAGTCAGTGGATCATACACAATGCTTTTCATGTGAGCCTACTAAAGCCTTACAAAGGAGAGCCACCTCAAGAACCAACTATTGAAGACCCACCGGAGATCGAGGACGAAGAAGAGATGTTGCATCTCGAGTCCATTCTCCGACATGAAGACAAGGTATTAAGGGGCGTTAAGACTATCCGACGGTATCTTATTAAGTTTAAGAATTATCCTTTTGAAGATGCTAGATAGATGCAAGGCATACAATTAAAGGATAACCTAAACCTTGTCAATGCTTACAATGCTCCCCTAAAGTAGCAAATATACACATGTTTAAAATGAACAAAGTTTTTGTCTTGTAAGACTCTTTTTTTCTTTATTGTGCACAAATGTTAAGTAGTATGCATGCTTAGAATCAAGTTTGTGGAGACGACGTCTTCCAAACACCTAGAGCTTGTCACTCTACTATGGAAGATTGATAGGATTAATGTGCAGACATGCTTGTGGCAGCTTAGGCTCTCAAGCGCCAAATGGATTAGTCATCCATTCTGGAACGATGTCGTAGGGTAAGATGAGGATCCTCTACCCGCTAGAAAAAGGACTAATAAATAGGCTTTATCTTCTCTACCCCATAGTCGAGGACGACTATGATTTCAAGAGAGAGGTAATGTCATAATAACTAATATCTAATCCTCCTAAATGATTTTCTCATGTTAAATTGATCATTTAATATGGGGAAGTAGTAGGGGAGAAAAAGTTAGAATATTGGTTAAGCTGGCAGACCGGCCACAGTAGGGATCCAAAGGAGGGAAAATAGGGATCCAAAGGGGGGGCGATCTGCAAAAGAGCAATGTGCAACAATGGGCTTTAAAGATCCTAAGGTTCAGCCCATTAAGACTTCCAAAATGCTAAGGTTCCAAAATTCAAAGGTTGTGTCCAATGGTCAAGCTTAGTGAAATTGGATGCTTTGTGAGTGTGCCAAAAAGTCTTGAAGACTCCTACATAGGAGGGGGCAAGCCCTGTAAGTAGGGGATGAGAGAGAAACACACACACACACACACACACACACACACACACACACACACACACTCACAGGCTTTACACAAAGGGAATAGGGGACAAATGTCAGCTCCCTAGGCCAATTGCCCACAAGGTGCACTCAAATCGTATTGGATGGCCATAGAGGTGGACCAATGAGAATTAGACTAAAGTAAATCTAGTTTAATTCATTTAAAAACACTTGATAAAAGAACCAATAAGAATTAAGCTCTCTAGAAGAATATTGGACAGTCTCCCAAGGAGTCCAATAATGAGCATTCAACAGCCCAATGCCACTGCCTTGCCTGATTCTTATTGGTCAGAAGACAAAGGGGTCCAATGAGAGTTTAGTTGCATTATTTAATTACCTAAAGCTCTTACAAAAGGGAAAAGGGGGACACATGTCACAAGGCTATCACTTATGCTTCTCAATTTTCATTGGCTAAGCTTTACAGGGTCCAATGGGGTGCCATCATGAGTAATTTGCAAGAGGGGTCGACCAAGAGAGAGAGGGGGCTGAATTTGGTAAGGCATTATCACACACACACTCACACAATCTCATGTGTGGAGCAAGAAGACTCTCTCTCTCCTTCTCAAGCTTTAATGGAAAGCTCATCATCTACTCCAAGCTTGTGAGAAGGGAAAGCTCATCTACTCCAAGCTTTAATGGAAAGCTCATCATCTACTCCAACAACTCTTGGCTTTGTGATGCAAATCCAACCAAGAGCCAAGCTTCAATGCATGCTCATCTCCTCTACATGCTAATTACTAAGCTATGCTAAGCTTTTATGAGTGATTATGTGAGGAGATATACTTCTTTCTCATAAGACTACTCCTCCTTCCTCTCAATCTACTCTCATACCCCGCTAGCTCTGACCATCTTCGAAGGTGTGTGAGGTCTTGGGTCTGAGACCGTGAGGGAATTAATGTTGTGTTTTATAAGTGTTTGCTTAGTGCTTGAAGCTTCCATCTTCATTGCACTAGCTAGTTATTGAAGGAACACAAAGAGTTGTACTGTAAAATGTCTCCCTTGATGGGGGAAACCTATAATACAAAGCCTTTTGGAGGGGGACCGGCTCCATGTAAATCCGATCCTCAACTGTTGTCAATTGCTTAATTTCTCTCTCTTTTGAAGTATTGTTCATGCCTATCTAACTAGGTGTTATGATTTTTGTTGCTCTCTCTCCATCCAAGCACTCTTGCTATGCTGATTAGGAATCTATTCTAATGAAATGCTCACTATGTTCATGTTATTTTCCGCTAGACACAAGTTACTAGGCCATTAAATGTTACAAGCACCATCCCACTCCATGTCAATCCTACCTTTCTTCGATGTTAAGAAGGGTGTATGTGTTATTAAAGTAAGAATATTGCTCCTTCCAAGTGGTGGTTGGCCTCCCACCCACATTGGATTCAAAAAACCAAGTTAAAACATTGCCCCACAACAAGCTTGCGAGTCATAAAGTATTCTTGGAGGTTCTCCCAATCACAAAGCACTCATGGAAACTATTGCTGAGGCACGTTGTTGAGATGGGAGGATATGCCCCGATCTCCTCTTGCTATGCATACCCCAAAAAATATTAGAACTATGAAAGGAAACAGTGGTGGCAAAACAAAAATTTGTGGTAAGAACTTGGTGGCTACTATGAAGAAAATATCAGGAAGAGGACGTGAAACACAGATGCTTATCGTTTAGTATAAGCAAGGATTATGTAATGTTTGAAGAGAGGACCGAATCCTGTCAAGTATTAAAGTACAAAAACTAATTGCTCTTGAGTAGAGTAGAGGGTTTAAGATAAGTAATTCCTTGGATAATAATGAAAACCTTGCAAGTTTATGTGTTAATTGTGTATAAGATAATGAAAATGCATATGTCAACAAAACAAGGTTTCCACTTGTTGCACAATTAGAGACAAATTGCACCTTATTCTTAAGTGAGAAAGAGTCCTCTCTTATGGGTCACATAGGTGCGCTTAAAACGAGTCTTACCAAACACCGAGCAAAAACTTCCGAGCAAACCAAAAAGCGAGCGAGATCAATACCGAGGGCAATTACCCAAGTAATACACATTCTTTGGCATTGGCATACACTACTAGAGATAGGGAGTAGAGAGAGATCAGTGAGAGAAATGGAGTGAGAGAAATGGAGGAGACACAGGAAAGACCACAAGGCTTCATTATTTCAAAGAGAAAGGTAGGTTTCACATGAGAGAGGATAGAATCTTGCTACACAATAGGAGCCGCTATAAGGGCTCTACATCAACAATCACTCCAAGTTTTGAAAGGATCAAGAAGGAAGAGAGAGTTTTCCAGATTTTTCATTAAAAATGGAAGAGGGAGATTCATACATTGTGATGGAAGTGGGAGGTGTTTGCTCTCCCACTCTCCCTTGCCATGTCAAGTTAAGGCGAAAGTGACAACTATCCTAAACGAACAAATGCAATGGTCTATGGTGACGACAAGAGTTCCTTTGGAGCCCATTTGGCACACTACATGGTTAGTATCTTCTTGGTTTGTGAGGGTCGAGGGGTTGGGGGGGGAGCGGGGGGATATATCGGCCAAAAAATGTTACGCTCAGAAGGTGAAAAGGTTTTCTATTGTGAATGCATTTGCTATATGTCAAACAACACATCCTTGCCACCATCCCATTGTCAAACCAAGCCTTTGGCTCGGTTAAAATGAGCCTGACAAAAAATCGAGAGCTTTCATCTAACTCCACAAGGGTACCATAAAATGGTTTTAGGAAATTATAAAAAGGGCGTAATTTTTGGTAAAACATTCATAGATAAGGGGTTTTATAGAGGAGTAGACTGCTTGTTCATAAGGGATGGATGGAGCAATTCTATTAAAAATAGAAGCAAATGAATCAACCGATAAAATTAGCATAGTGTAAAATTTCAGGCACATTCTATGGCAAGTGAGAGACTTGAACTGCACCCTCCACGTTTTTTGCTACAAAGTCACTCAGCAGGTTCTCATTTCTAATGGGGAAGGTGTCACCCAAGTTCTTGTGGGTCCAAAAGAGGCGTTTTTCTCTATTGACCAAACATTTTGCTCCAGTGTGGACCCTTGCTCTCTACCGCTAGGTGGTGTAAAAACCCAACCTTACAGGCATATTCACGAAGTGTTCAGCCTCTTGAAAAACAAAGAACTGCTGTCAATTGACCATTCACACTATTTTTTTCTAAATCAAATCTCTCTCTCTGTGTGTGTGTGTGTGTGTGTGTGTGTGTACCAATCCAAGTCGGTGTGGGCTTCTAGAGAGAGAGAGAAAGACATCCTAGACTCCTTTTGAAACAAATCCTAACTCAAATCTCTCTCTATCTGTCCACGTCGACGTGAACTAGTGTGTGTGTGTGTGTGTATATATATATATATATATATATATATATATATATATATATATATATATATATATATATATATATATATATATATATATATATATATATATATATATAGAGAGAGAGAGAGAGAGAGAGAGAGAGAGAGAGAGATAGAGATCCATTGTTACAAAAGAACTTTCAAGTTTTCCCTTATTTTCACCAATTAGAGAAAAATTAAAAACGTATGTTTCTCGACATGATGAGATTTGTTATTCACTCTCTCTAACTGTTCACGGTGGCGTGGACTTCTAGGGGGGGGGGGGGGAGAGAGAGAGAGAGAGAGAGAGAGAGAGAGAGAGAGAGAGAGAGAGAGAGATTGTCACTTTTTTTTTCTAAATTGTCCCTAGCTGTCCACGGTGGCGTGGACTCCTAGAGGGAGAAATTAGAATGATAAAGAGAGAGACTAGAGAGCAAACATGCGGGCCTCAATCAATCATCAACCATAATGACCTACTTTGTGCACAACTACAGCAACCATGTCGGCCTGTTACTGATCGCCACTTAGCGTAGGTACGATATGAGTGACCTGGATCTGGATTTTAGTGAACCATGAACGATACTCTTCACTAGTCAAGTTGGCTTGTAGTAGCTAGTAGCGGGAATGCCACTAGCTGTGTGTGTGTGTGTGTGTGTGTGTGTGTGTGTGTGTGTGTGAGAGAGAGAGAGAGAGAGAGAGAGAGAGAGAGAGAGAGAGAGAGAGAGAGAGAGAACTCTATGGTCTACGCATTGCGGCCTCCTCAGCTTTAAGTGCCACCCCATCTCGTTTCAAGCAAATTTCTAGAATCAAAACTCTCTCTAGCAGTGCACGCCGGGAGTTTTGATTCTAGAAATTTGCTTGAAACGAGATGGGGTGGCACTTAAAGCTGAGGAGGCCCGGCATGTACTGCTAGAGAGAGAGGGAGAGGGAGAAAGAGAGACATTCAGATAGTGTGATGTGCTCACTGCTACCTATTGTGTAGCTTATTAATATAGCCTGACTTCAAGCTTTCAAATGCATGCATATGCGACGAGAGAGAGAGAGAGAGAGAGAGAGAGAGAGAGAGAGAGAGAGAGAGAGAGAGAGAGAGAGAGAGAGAGAGAGAGAGTGGAGTCAGGATCAGGACCTGGTCACACCTCATCAAGAGTAAGCTACTAGTTGCTCGTGCTATGGCGGAAGTAGTGATTTTATCAACAGCTAGCGGCGAGGGCATGAAATGCTAAGTTGCTAACGAATATCACAGCAAGGCTACAAGCGAGAGAGCAAGTGACATATAGACAGTGACGTCTAGATTATCGCCTTTCAGAAAAAAATCTTGAATCAAACCTCTTTGTATAACTGCCCACGCCGGCGTGGAGAGAGAGAGAGAGAGAGAGAGAGAGAGAGAGAGAGAGAGAGAGAGAGAGAGAGAGAGAGAGAGAGAGAGAGAGAGAGAGAGAGAGAGCGAGTGGAGTCAGGATCAGGACCTGGTCACACCTCATCAAGAGTAAGCTACTAGTTGCTCGTGCTATGGCGGAAGTAGTGATTTTATCAACAGCTAGAGGCGAGGGCATGAAATGCTAAGTTGCTAACGAATATCACAGCAAGGCTACAAGCGAGAGAGCAAGTGACATAGAGACAGTGACGTCTAGATTATCGCTTTTCAGAAAAAAATCTTGAATCAAACCTCTTTGTATAACTGCCCACGCCGGCGTGGAGAGAGAGAGAGAGAGAGAGAGAGAGAGAGAGAGAGAGAGAGAGAGAGAGAGAGAGAGAGAGAGAGAGAGAGAGAGAGAGAGAGAGTGGAGTCAGCACCTCATCATGAGTCAGCTACTAGTTGCACGTGCTATGGCGGAAGCAGTGATTTTACCAACAGCTAGCGATGAGCGCACGAATATCACAGCGAGGCTGCAAGAGAGAGAGCAAGCGCCCAGAGAGACAGTGACGTCTAGATTATCACTTTTCAGAAAAAAATCTTGAATCAAACCTCTCTGTAGCTGCCCACGCCGGCGTGGACTGCTAGAGAGAGAGAGAGAGAGAGAGAGAGAGAGAGAAGAAGAAGAAGAAGAAAAGAGTTTTAACATCATAGGAAGCTATCTTGAATCAAAACTCTTTGTAGCTGCCCACGTCGGCGTGGACTGAGAGAGATCGAGCCTAAAAATTTCAATGAAAAACAAAACCAGGTCCAGTGCTGAATTTATGATTAGCAAAAAATGGAGAAATATAGTCTTCAACTTTTGACCTAATAAACCAAGAGAATTTCAAGTTTTCCCTTATTTTCTTATGTTGGGGAAAATGTATTTTTCTAGCCCTCATCTTCTTATGGGGTAGAGAATGGTCACTTGCTGACCATTCCTCGAAATCCGTGCTACTGCATGGCAAACGATAGAGGTCGAGAGCCGTGCGGGAGCGTGGATTTTCGGGTGAATGGTTAGCAAGTGACTATCCCCGGCCGTCAAGGTCTAGGGGAGGGGGGCCATGATCGCAAATTCTACACGCTGATTGTCAGGTACACAACAATCCCGCTATTCATAAGCTTTTACGTATTCTGCATGCTAACATGTCAACAACACAATAGCTCTGCCATTGTTGTCAGCTGTTGCTTATTTATTCTCTATGATGATATGACAGAGTCTCACCTGTTGTGCGGTTACTCAAATTCCATGCATTGACTTGTCAACAATCTAGCGGCGTTGCCCTTTCTGAACGTTGAGTTGTCTCAGATCCAACAATGCATTATTGACTTTCCACTCAGGAATGTACAGTAGATGAGCGGTCCAGATTGGCTGCCCCCCCCCCCCCCCCCCCCCCCCCCCCCGACCGTGGACCTTGACGGATAGTTCCTCGCTTATAGTGTGCATTGTGGGGCTTCTATTCCAAATTTCCAATATATGGACTATTGAAATTTGAATGGATCATAAGAGGAGCGAGTCTTGAGAGAAGAGAAGGATGTTGACAACAATTGAAACTTCAAAAAGCCTAACCCTTTCCATGATTGATAGTCAAGGGTTTCTAGTGAACTCGGCTACCTAAAACGGGCACCCTCATTGTTTTGAGGTTTACTTGTACGGTGTTACTTTATAGTGATTCGGGAGTTCATATTGAATGTTGTATCTTTATTGCCAAGGATTCCTTCCAGGGGATAAGAAATGGGTCTGAGATATTCACAAAGTGCAGGGGTTTCCCTAGTTACTTCTCTTCTTTCAATTTCCTCCTCCTCCATCATCTTCGGGGATGCGTTATGGGAAGAGGAGTTTGGAGGGGACACTCGTGAAATCAAGGATGACAACTCCACTCCAGAAGGGGACAAGGCCAGACATGAGTTAGGCTTTAACGACATGGTGGACCCCTTCTATAGGGGACCAAAACTGGAGGAAGACACTCCTTCCGAAAATAAAGGGAATGGTCAGGATACTGGGTCGGCCGAAGATGACCCTGGAGAAAAGGAAGGACTAGAGGGGATTTCCTGGCTTTGCCCCTTCCTGCTTCCCAAAAAAGAGAATGGCAAGGATGAGAAAAGGAGCAACAGTAGGTATTGGAAACGTATTTAGTCCTTTGACAAGCCCTCTGGCATGATATCTATGATTAGACAAACAATTATTCAGTTCTGTTACTACAGGCTTTTGCTTATCAAAAGCTATTGCCCAGTTTTCTCTGACGATGACCTTTTTGATATTATTTGTATCTCAAGGAAATCCACTTTTGATAAATATAGACAACTAACGGTTACTTCAGGGTGGCCTTCGCTTTGGTCACCCCCCAACTAAGTAACATAATGTTAATGTGTTAGACTCACAGTCCTAGAATGATGGTTCGACTCAATCCCCATTTTTTAAAAAGTAAACCCACTGTGGCATGACGATACATGACAAGGGATCCTAGCTTAGAATTCAACGGATGTATGTGGGTGCGTCCCCATCTACCTACTCCTTTTGCTAGGGATTTGGACACGCAAGGAGAAGGGTTTGTTGCTAGCCCTTATTGACATAGAGCTACTGCCTTGGGGCAAGAGTTGTTGTCTTCGCTATGTCAACCGGATAAAAAAGTGAAGGAAAAAATATTGAATATAATCAAATTTGATCCTCACTCGGAAACTTGCAAGGGGCATAGTGGGTATATGCGCACACGCACACAAACACACACACAAAGAGATGGCACACAACTAGGATTGAGGTGGATGTGCTAGTGGTAGAAATTGCAACGAAAACATGTAGGGTACCCTCATTTTGCTTTCTTGAACAAGCCCAACAAGATTGCATGGTGACAATTTGTGTTCCATACCATGTGACTTCTTGGGCTTGAAAGTTTATGAGGGCCCTTACTCTAGTAAGCTTGTCCCTCGTGTTCTAAATAGGTCTTGCTTCTATGAGCTGCATTAGACACAGTCATCCCTTTGTCACTGAATTGTGACACAAGAAATATCAGCCACAATAATACCAAAGAGAAGTTCCTAATGGTACATTAGTTGAATCCTTTGTCTCCTTTGCAATGTGCTACGACTGCGTATTTTCAACTTAATATCCACCACCTCTAACTATGCTTGGATAGAGTGTAAGAACTAAATAAAAACACATATGTGAATGATTATTGAAATACGCAGAAATACCTTGACTAGTTTGGGATTTTGAAATAGTAAATTGCTAGTTTTTGCTCGGTTTAGTTATTGCTCGAAAAAACTTGCTCAGGATTTGGGATTCCTCCTTAAAACCATCTAGCCATAAATGCTCTCATCCCCTCCCTATTCTTGTTTTCCAAGATTTTACCTTCCCTAAAGAAAGTGCATCTCTTGATGTGGTGGACCTTCCATGCTATCAATGGTCTCCTCAACCTTTATTTCATCAAATGACCTTGTACACGGAAGATTCAAAATGCCATGGGAGGGGAGGGCTTTAAGAAATATGATAGACACAAATCATGTCCTGCTCCCATAGCTACATTCTTTTGTCAATGCGATAACCCTATGTACATGGGTAGCACTAATACATCTATTATTCACAAAATCATCGGGGTGATCCCACACCAACTCTAACTGCAGAAGGCAAACGAAGCAAGAAAATTCCATCTCACAAATAGTAATGTAGCACCAAAATATGAATAAGATTATCCCTACGACCTTCTTGGAGGCACATAAGAGCTAATAAATATTTCCACCTCCTAGAAAGTGAAAACCCTACTTCCATAAGACCTTAGTTCATCTTTGAAATGGATTTTACAACAATTATCAATGATGCTTCTGGGATAAAAAAAGTATGCTCTTTGGGGCTTAAATGATGGGAATTTGGCTCCCAACTTCATTGGGCATTATCTTCGCTAGCCTTGGTGAGCTCTGAGGCAACCGTGCACAATTGGTGGGCTAGGAACAAATACACTAGGATATATTCTTTTTTGCATTTGCTTCCAAGGTTGGGTTCTTCATCTTGTCTACTTTTCATGGCAAAAGCTACAACCTTTTTTTGAACTGTCATTTTGATGGGTGGGATTGGAATTGGCTTTTGAGTGCTCATTTTGTTGCTTGGGAGTACCTTGATTGTGTTAGGCTCGCTCCCCTTTTCCGAGCACTTCTTAGTTTGAAAACAACCCAAGACTCCTGTAATGGTGGCATGATTGGTAGCGTTTAGCCTCTGTTTTTCAATGAGCATAGTGTATGCAATCCTAAGGAGAGCCAGCAAATCTCCCAAGTATGGATTTTCTTTTTTCTTTTCCTTGATTTTCCATGTAATTAGATTGCTTTTGGTCACTCTCTACATGTCTAGCTGCAAAGTGTGAGCCATGTCCAATTGGAATTTCACCTTGGAATTGGAATTGGAATTGGCTTTTGAGTGCTCATTTTGTTGCTCGGGAGTACCTTGAGATTATTAATAGTAGCAAAGTTATACTTCTTCTTGGGATGAAGATGATTCAACCTTGGGATAAAATTGTAATTGTTTGTTAGCCTATAGGAGGAGGATTTCCTTTTGTAAAACAAATAGATCTTTCTATTGGTTTTAGAATCCACCCAGTGGGTTGCATCACTCCTATCACGAGGGAAAACTATTAAAAAAAAAAATTTGGGGTTGGGAGGAAAGACAAAAAAAAGGGCCTATAGTGCCAATGGAGACAAAGCCCCATTGAGAAAAAATATTTTGGCCACCACTAACTAAAAAAAGCTAGCATTGTTTCTCAACCTTGTATGAACTGCCCTATCTGCTGTCAAATTGTCCTTTGAGTGCATGTATAAGCTCAATTCAAAATGCATGAATCATCATTGCACGTGGCTTGGGTGACCCCCTTGAAGACCACAAGCCCTCCTCCAAATCAAGCTACCATGCAACTCGCATATTAGGTCTCTCTCCTGAGTCCATGTCATTGTTGAGAAGTCTTGCATAGGGCACTTCTAAGGGAGCCCCACCAAAAGCCTAATGGCTAGGTTCTCATGCTTAATCCCATAATATAATGGTGACCCTAAGCTAGTTGACCACACTACTACTCCCAAAGTGAAAACGATAACATAATGGTGACCCTAGGCTAGTTGACCGCACTACTACTCCCGAAGTGAAGACCATATAGAGGAGGATGGAAGCCATTCCAAGAAGAATCCTAAGCCAATTGACATATTATACCTACATGCAATTCCTTAGGCAATGATGCTTAGTCTCCACCAGATGCCCACACCTAATGCAAACTAGGAGTGTACACTATAGGCTAGCCAAACTCCCACCACTACCCCTCTACATGCAACTAACGACTGATAAATATAATTCTGTCAGTTGACGACTAGTTTAGAGTTGTGAAAAAACATCAAATAGAATATCATCAATACTATCCTATTACTACTAGTACTTCACAATCCATTGAGTAGCCTCCAGCTTCAACATCAATATCTAGCCACAAACTCATGCAACATATTGGAAGAAAGGAACCCTAGAATGGGGGTTGTAGAGGGGTCCCTCTAGAATCCCTCCCCAAGGTTCCATTAGAGATGTGCAAAAGGTTGTGAGGCAAACATCCACAAATTCTAGTCTCCTCTCACAACCTAGTTAGAATCCGGTCTAGAATCCGCTGCCTCTCTATCAATACAAGAACCTCGATCCTCCATAGGTTGTACTCTAAGACATAGGAAAAGTCACATTATGCACGAGAGAGCCAAACTTTCTCTTAAACCTCAAAGATAAAGCACTCTCCCTTTTTTATACAAGCTTGTGTGGCAATTAATACCTCCATGTGTGTGAAAGCCCCTATCCCTATATGAAGTTTGAAGTTAAAAAGGAATGTGCCAATTTGCCAGAGCGTTGCGTGTATATCCTACCTCATAGTGAGACCTCCCCTCATGCGGCCAAATCCATCACCCTGTACATCCTCATGCAAGCTACAGAACAGAATCCGATCCCCATAACTCTCGGAAAACTAGCACCCATGGGAAATGTGTGATTTACTATCAAGCATATGTCCCCCATGGATAGCGCAAACCAAGGGGTTCCATGTCAATGGATTTCAAAGTCTCTCCCCCATACAAGAGGGATGCCTTTGAGTTATCCAAGGACAAAGCTACTCCCTGCACCACAAGCAATTTTATCCTCCCATCCTCGCGTCAATTGAATTGTGCTCATCTATGTGAAATCCATCTATTTGTGGTTACCATGGGCCGGATGATAGACAAGCTCAAGGCTAATTCCTAGTTGGAGAACCTTTTTCTAAGGCTCACCACCCAAGAGGGCTCCGTTTCTGTCACAATTCTTGGCTAGGCATGGTGGAAGGTGATTATCCATCATCTATTTCTACCTTCTACTTATCATGGTTTGAGGGAGCTTGAGCTATGGTGGTACTAGAGCTGCCCGGTCTCTGCCACTGTTGTCATAAGAAGCTTGTTATTTTTTTCTCCTATCATGATGCACATGACAAAACAAATGAGGTGCTTAAATTCATTTAGCAATGTGATGACTCTTTTGGTGCAACAATCTAAGCTTTTCCATGTGACCATGTGCTTATAAAAGATGGCTTAGTAGCAATGGCCTAGTCTTAGAGTCCAAGGCAAAGCCTTGACTTTGACCATGGTGAAACCACTCACAAACATACAAATGAGTTTTGGATTTATATCTTAAAGCAATTTTCAACAATTAGTTTTCTCTCGAAACAAAAAAACAACAATGTCGTCCAAGATAAATCAAGGACATGGAGGTTATGTGAATGTTAAGAGGCCTAAAACAATTTCTAAAATCATACATGATACTTTGGCAACCTAAGAAAATTTAATCAAAAACCTCCAATATCCTGCACAAGCCTCTTGAAAAGGGAGAGGTAGAAGAAGGAGAAATTTTCATACCGACTTCAAGAGTAAGTTTTAGAAGAAGAAGGAGAAAATGTTGGAATTAGGGTTTCTAGAAAACACACACACCTTGGAGAAGACGAAGGAAGCTCAAGGCACACAACAACAAAGAGTGTATTACTTAGTGTGCAATGGAAAGATTGATAGCCCTAGAATGAATGGACGTATATACAATGCATGGGGGAAAAAACCTCCTACTGAGGGAAAAAATGCCCAGACGGTCCTAAGTGTGTTGACACACATCACTACCACATGTATATGGTAACAAAAAGGAGGCTACAAGCGTTCATACCTATGATACATGCCCAAGAGGACAACAAACAAGAACCCCAAGCATATACTACTCTGTGTGTGTGTGTGTGTGTGCACGTGTGCGTGTGTGCACGCACACACACAAGGATATGTGGGACAAGAAAATACATCCTTTCTCCTTTTGAGTTGGGTGCACAATGGTTTGTTGTGGGGCTACCAACTTGATGTGCTCTAATAGAGAGATGTTAGGTAACAAGTAGATGACAATAAGAATGCTACCGACGGGGGTGAAAATTCAGGAGAGAGGGATTGGGTCAGATCGATGCTTGGGGTGCAGGCTCGCTAGTGAAGATCTAGCCCACCTCTTTATGGATTGCCCAACTATCAAAGGCCTAGCAGGGAAAATATGCAAGTGGGTCCAAACAACATGGAAAAATTGGTTTCTTCAAGACAGATCTATTCCTTGGAGGGAAGAATTCAGGTAGTCCTGCCCTCCTCATCAGCACTCATATATATATATATATATATATATATATATACACACACACACATATATATATATACACACACACACAATCCCTCTCTCCTGAATTTTTACCCCCGTCGGTAGCGTTCTTATTGTCATCTACTTGTTACCTAACATCTCTCTATTAGAGCACATCAAGTTGGTAGCCCCACAACAAACCATTGTGCACCCAACTCAAAAGGAGAAAGGATGTATTTTCTTGTCCCACATATCCACATACACATACACACATATATATATATGTGTGTGTATGTGCGCACGTGTGCGTGTGTGCGCGCACACACACAAGGATATCCTTGTGTGTGTGCGCGCACACACGCACACGTGCGCACATACACACACACATATATATATGTGTATGTGTATGTGGATATGTGGGACAAGAAAATACATCCTTTCTCCTTTTGAGTTGGGTGCACAATGGTTTGTTGTGGGGCTACCAACTTGATGTGCTCTAATAGAGAGATGTTAGGTAACAAGTAGATGACAATAAGAACGCTACCGACGGGGGTAAAAATTCAGGAGAGAGGGATTGGGTCAGATCGATGCTTGGGGTGCAGGCTCGCTAGTGAAGATCTAGCCCACCTCTTTATGGATTGCCCAACTATCAAAGGCCTAGCAGGGAAAATATGAAAGTGGGTCCAAACAACATGGAAAAATTGGTTTCTTCAAGACGGATCTATTCCTTGGAGGGAAGAATTCAGGTAGTCCTGCCCTCCTCATCAGCACTCAAATCGTCCGATACTTCTTCTTACATAATGTATGGCAGACAAGGAACCGCCGTGTGTTTGAAGGAGGTTTCGAGGTGGCAAGCTTCGCAGAAATTATACAAGAAATCAAAGTGCTAATATGGACACTCGGACGCAAGCAACACTCTGAGGATTGGTCTAGGATTACTTGTGCCTTGTTGTCAGCAGTTGGCATGCCTAGGACGGGGGAAAATACTAGTTATCGGTAATTAAAAGATATCAGAAGAACCATGATAGCAGTTGTGATTTTGGTCATTGTATGATGTCATGGCTCAACACGAGCATGACAAGACCTTGTCATTTTTTAGGTTGATCAATATAATTCACTCACAATTGTGAGTTTTGCGATTAAAAAAAAAAACGCTATTATAGGTGTATCCCAAGAATCCTTTTAGAGAAGTAAAGACCTCTATCTGTGTGTGAATGGTATTTGTAAAGATTCCTACTCATGGCATTAACTTCTCTCTTTGTCTCATCCTCCCTACTAATTCATTGGAAGAAGAAGCACAATTCAAAGTGTTTTTTTTTTTTTTTGCAAAACTCACAATTGTGAGTGATCGTATTCAAATGTCGCAGAGAAAATTACAACCTTCAACCTCAAGCTCCTGCAAGGTGGAATTCTGAAAATATCTGATTGGTTCCCCCCATTCCAGCACCCATGACACTTTATTGCACTTTCTCACCAGCTCCCTCGTTGTGCCACCCATTTTTAGACTAGACCACCCCGAGGCTAATAACTTGTCATGCACCACAATCTCTTTCCATTGATCGCCTTAAGAACAAAGCTTTGAATTGTTAATCATATCCTTGGTCATGACAGCCCATGCTTGCTCTTGTTTAGCTAAAGAGACCACAAACTAGGCGTAGAGAGCCTTGACATGGAGGGTAGGGTTAAGGATTTCAAGGCCCACTTGGGTAATTGGGCGAGCTATATTTTCCCACTTTTGCTACCGCCATGCTGTGAGGCTCTAGTGTTGTTCTTTCATAAGAATATTTTAACCGGTTTCAAAAACTCCTTCCAATTACACTTGGCAATTTTGAGGAGAGGGCTGGTGAAGGCAATGTAAGGGAGCAAAATGAGTTGATCACTTTAATCCTGCTCGGAAAGGGAAGCAACACAAACTCCCATTTCCTCATTTTCTTTTGGATCTTCTCGAGGACCCACTGGAACCTTTGCTTGTGAGTGACATCCACCCCCAAGGTGCACCCAGATGGCAAAAGACCCTTCATTTAGAAAAACTCTCCCTCGACCAGGCTGATGGGTCAAATGAGTCGTTTTTTGTCGAGAGATTTGTCTCGATTTCTCAATATTACACTTCGACCTCAAATCCACGGAGAATGTCTGTACGATCTCTAGCGCTTTCTTGAGAACTTGAGGGCAGGCTTTCAAGAAAAGGAGGGAGTCATCAGCGAACATCTTGGCAAGGAGTTGATCATTACCAGAAGGAGTCAAACCTTGGATTCCACCCCGCGCAACAGCAACTTCAAGCATCGTTATTAGGGGATGCGATCCAATGGCAAAAAGGACAGGGGCTAAGGGACATCCTTGGTTGATCGATGTCGTAGCTTCAAAGGAGCTCACGATTCTTTCATTGAACAAGAGTTCAGACTGGCCCCTTGCACCCAGAGTGTGTACGAGACGACAAAGGCGAGGCCCAAAGCCCAAAGCCTTCATGACATCCTCAATGAAGGACCACATAATCCTGTCATATGCCTTGTCTAGGTCAAGTTGAAGCAATATGCACTCTTGCTTCATGAAGGCCACATACTCAATGCCAACCATTGCTGCCAAGATATTGTTGTATATCGACCTCCCTTTGATAAACCCGTGTTGATGTGGAGAGATAACATTGTCCAAGAGGGGAGCAATTCTAAGAGCAACTGCTTTGGCAATGACTTTATAAGCTTGCTTAGGAATAGGTTAATGAGCCCTCTTTTCACAGAGGGATCCAACCACCCCTTGGCAAAATCTTGATTAGCCATATATGTGATTGGACCCTTGAGGTCATCGAGAACTCCTTGAAAAATTTAGTGGTCAGACCATCCCAGCCAGGGGACCTCTCCTTGCCAAGAGCATGTAACACATGAGTGCACTCATCTTTCAAGAAGACCAGCTCCAGATGATTGGCTTCTAGTTGGTGTATTTTCCTATTGACAGTCTCAAGCAAGGTCGCTCTGGCCTCATCCACTTCTTGAGAGCGGGTCTTTGGTTGGCCAATGATTTGGCTTGAATCCTCCAGCATCATTTTAGCCATTTCATCATGATTTTGAGTAACATCTCCCTTCTCATCTGTGAGCAACTAGATAAAGCCCCGACTTTTCTTGATTCTCAAGGACCTAAAGAAATGTGCTTGATTAGCAGCCCCTCAAGCTGAAGGAAGGTCTCCCTGGATACCAATATGGCCCTCCTAACCTCCTCGATCTGTTGCTCGGATAAATCCAGGGAGATACTTTTATCACTTCTGCTATCTCTTTTTTTATCACTTCTGCTATCTCTTTTGGTCTTTAAAGACTTTAAATACCTACATTTTGGATCATAGGGGTATTTCTTCAACACTTTTTGCTTATAGAGAACAATCTATTGGCCTAACATGGAGACACAAATTGTGTAATTTTGAGTCGATTTGTATTGTATTGTTAGCATGAAACATACGCACATGGCTTGCACACCTCTCCCATGCTCGCCCTCACTCGATACCTCTTGGTCTGCGCACCTCTCCATCATGCCCACCCTCGCTCGTACCTGCCTTGGCCACTCACATTTCTCTATCTGTTCTCTTTATCATAACACGCACAAGACTCGCGTGGGGGAGGATAAGCCACGTGGGGTCGCACGACAGGGGTGGTCAAGCACCGATGACAACGATGCAGATGAGAAGTGTGGAGGGGGGAGGAGGGAACTCAGAAGGGGATTAAGGTTTAATTTCTGGTATCCCAAAAATATTCTTGCTAATAAAGGTAGACCCAAGAGTAGAGTAGAGATAGGTGGCAATACTTTGTTGATCGTTATTAATTAATAACAAATTTACATCTCCTAAGGTAATGATGCTCGATTCTTGCTAGCTGGCCACCATCACCTCACCTTTTCCTTACCTTTTCTCTCACCTCACTCTCAGAGTCGAGGTATCATGCTTGATTCCTCTTAATGGCACCAGCTTGCAAAATTGGGGACACCTGCTGGGTCTACATTCAAGGTTATCCATTGATTAAGGTGGAAGATTTTGTTACGCTCTTTTTGCAAAAGAATAACAAGCAGTTTGTGGCCTGTCCCCATGCACACAACGACATGTTTGGTGCATGCACACAAGCAATGTTCACATGCTGGTTTTTGCAACCCAATACAACGCGTTTGGACTCCATATGAGTAGCAACCACGTTGTGGCCTGTTCGCATGCATAGATGGACATATTCGTTGCTTGTACACAAGCGGGGCTCGCATGGTGGTTTTTGCAATCGGATACATGACGTTGAGACTCCATTTTCATTATTGAAATCAGCCTTGCCAAGGCTTTTTGTTTGTTCCAGTTGTGAAATGTAAAGCCAAAATCTAGAACATCACAATTGGAGGTTTTCAATCACAAGGCATCAAAGAAAAAAAAAAGGCTAATTTTGCTAGGAGAAATAGGAGAATGGTTCTGTTCATTTTCAAACTGTGGTTTACACATAGAGGGAAAGGCAGGTCATTTAGACATCAGATGTCAGATAAATAGAAGAATCGTCGTATTTATTATCAAGTTTTGGTCTACATACATTTGTTCTTGAGCACAAAAAGAGATCCAAAAGAGATGTTGTTGGTGCGTATATATACACATAGCAAAAGTCAGATGATGTGCACATCAGATATCAGTTCGCAGCATCATTGCTTGAATCCAAAAAACATCTCGCTGTTGTGCATACACAGAGAGCAAAATCCAAGTCATCTGGGTATTACATATCTGCCCTACTGAAGGAGATTTGAGAACCTGCACATTATTGCATTCAGCTTGTTCAACTGAGTCTTCAGGTCTGTAATTATTTTTGCAATACAGATATCTGTCTTCTAATTTTGTGACCTGGACGTCAGCAACATGGACAACATAATTGTCGATAGCGTCTTTTAAACTATGCACAACACTAAGAACATCCGATCGTGAGAATGATGGCTGGTGGTTTGATCTCCAATGAGCTCTCTCAAAATTCCAATCAATATCTCGCATCGTATCAATCCGTTCGTGTTCAATTGCAGCAAAAGAGTCTTCTGCCTCTCTATCATCCAATCCAAGCAGTTGGTTCTCTTCGCCCTGCTCCATCCTCGCTCTACAAACACCAAATTCAACAATCAATTACATGATTTTGAAACACAATAAAAAATAACAACAATGCACACAACCGCTAAGCAACTGTTGTCACATCAGTTCGGTGCACTAGCGGGATAAAGTCATCGCCTATCTGTGCATCCCTCACTTTGATATCAAAATGGTCATCGTCAATACTTGGTGGTGATGGGCTGCAACACACGTTCGCTCCTATCACCAATCTCAAAATTCGATTCCTGCGTGCAAATGGTAAGCCGCATACTTGTCTCTTTCTTGCAGACAAGAGAGGAACCGATCCGCTCGTGGACGCGTCGTTTTATACATCTCATGCTAGCAAAAATGCTAACAATGTCTTGGTAGCTTGTACTCGACAGATAGATCATGCACCTCCAAAGCGATTTTATTTTCCCCATATGCATTCCCCGCCCCTGATGTGGAGTTATCCACGAGAACAATGGATAATACTTTCCTGTCTCATCATTCTATGCAATGTTGACAGGAAATCATTACCTGTTGGATGCCACAGTTTGAATTTACCAAACATAAGTGCTCTATCAAAAATGTTTACAGGCATCAAGCACACTCTATTCTTCATCTCATCTGCTCCATAGAGACTATACAATTATATCCCTTTGTTGACATCGATAGGAGTGACATTGTGCATTACTTTCCTACACTGCGGCTCATCTTGCTCTTTCAAGCAATACCCTAGCATGCCTTTGAATGTATGCATTTTATGTTGTTTTAAACCTCGACACAACACCATACCCCCTGTAGGAGTCGGTTTGTCCCACCCCAAGTATCCTTTGATTTTCTTGTTAACAACAATGAGCGATGTTGCCCATAGTTGGACAACCATCTAAAAATGAATGTGCAAAGGGTCCTTCCCCTCTCCAATGCGCACAGACCAACCAGACTTTCATTCTCAAGAAACTACTTCATGCATCCTCAGAGCATCACGTCAATATCATCACCCCCCACAGAGACAATCACACTTACTTCTATGACCCTATTGCTTGGTCTTGACCATTCACATTCTTGCCCCTCGAACGACCTCTACTGGAATCCTCTATCCTCCTCGGTCTCTTTCTCTTCGGAACAACATCTTCATCTAGATGAGCCCTAGCTCTGGATTCGCTTTTCAAGCGCACCATCTTCACTACCTACACGCAATCTGCAATGTTGCAGCTCAATCCCATACATAACAGTCACCGAAACTAATTCCGCTATTCTCGTATCAGACCATGATGCAGGTCATACTCAGCAAATGAGGTAATCAGCACACAAAGATAAAGCTTTGAAAGACGTTTTCATAACAATGCACAGATAATCACATAATCAAACATCTCTCACATTCTCTCTCTCTCTCTCTCTCTCTCTCTCTCTCTCTCTCTCTCTCTCTCTCACACACACACACACACACACACACACACACGTATAGAGAGCACTCTGTGAGCATCAGTCACCATCAATACTTACCTTTGTTTGTGTCTCCCAATCGTGGGCTGGTCTTGGTGAGCGTGGCACACTTCACAACAACCTCCTGGCATAGAAAATATACAATGTTTGCTTCGGTGCAGGTTGCTTTTGCGCTCGCAAAATTTTGCCACCTGCTTCCAACACGTCCAGATCCCCCGCCTGACAACCGCCACCCCCACCCTATTTGTGACCGATTTTTCTCCTCAAACAAGAGGGCATCTCGATAGGTTTGGCTAAATTAGCCTAGTATCAAAAATTGACAGGTCCTACTCCCTTTCTATATTTACTATACTTTTTCTTACTAGGTTCCAACTTGCTACCATTAGTCACAACTACAAAGGAAGGTATATAAATTTATAGCAAATGAAATACATGTGCACACGTAAGGTGTGTTCAATATCAACAACCTTTTGTTGGTTTTTACCAAATGAAAGGTGGTTTTCATGAGAAGTTTGAGAGAAATTCATTTTTGCAAATTTATTAAAGCAGTAGGACTTGCCAATTTTTGATACTGGGCCGATTTAACTAAATATGTCGAGATGCCCTCTTGTTTGAGGAGTAAACTTGTTTGCAAACGGGGTGGAGTGGCAGTTGTCAGGCAGGGGATATGGACGTGCTGCAAGCATGTGGCAAAATTTAGCGAGCGCGAAAGCGACCTGCACCAAAGCAAACGCTATATATTTTCTATGCCAGGAGGTTGTTGTGAAGTGTACCATGCTCACGGAGTCCAGCATGCGGATAGGGAGACATATACAAAGGTAAGCGTTGATGGTGATTGATGCTCATAGAGTGCTCCCTATGCGTGCATGCGTGTAAGTGTGTGTGTGTGTGTGTGTGTGTCTGACAGTGTGAGAGATGTTTGATTATGTGATTATTTGTGCATTGTTATGAAAACGTCTTTCAATGCTTTATGTTTGTGTGCTGATTGCCTCATTGACTAAATATGACCTGCATCATGGCCTGATGAGATAACAGGGGAGTTAGTTCCGGTGACTGTTATGTATGAGATTGAGTTGTAGTATTGCAGATTGCGTGTAGGTAGCGAAGATGGTGCACTTGAAAAGCAAAGCCAGAGCTAGGGATGATCAGGATGAAGATGCTGTTCCAAAGAGGAAGAGACCAAGGAGGGTAGAGGATTCCAATCGAGGTAGTTCAAGGGGCAAGAATGTGAATGGTTAAAGACCAAGCAGTAGGGTCATGGAAGTAAGTGTGATTGTCTCTGTGGGGGGTGATGATATTGATGCAATGCTCTTAGGATGCATGAATTCGTTTCTTGAGAATGAAAGTCTGGCTAGTCTGTGCGCATTGGAGAGGGGAGGGAACGCTTTGCACCTTCATTTTCATATGGTTGTCCGATTGTGGGCAACATTGCTCATTGCTATTAACAAGAAAATCAAAGGATACTTGGGGTGGGACAAAACGACTCCTGCAGGGGGGATGGTGTTGTGTCAAGGTTTAAAACAATATAAAATGCATGCATTAAAAGGCATGCTAGGGTATTTCTTGAAAGAGCAGGATGCACTGTAGGAAAGTAATGCACAATGTCGCTCCTGTCGATGTCAAGAAAAGGGTAGAACTGCATAGTCTTTATGGAGCTGATCAGCTAAAGAATAGAGTGTGCTTGATGCCAATAAACATTTTCAATAGAGCGCTTATGTTTTGGAATTCAAACTACGGCATCCAGCAGGAAATGATTTCCTATCCCAACATTGCATAGAATGGTGAAGATAGGAAAGTATTATCCGTCATCCTTGTGGATAACTCCACATAAGGGGCGGGGAATGCAGATGGGGAAAATAAAATTGCTTTGAAAGTGCATGATCTATCCGTCGAGTACAAGCTACCAAGACGTTGTTAGCATTTTTGTTAGCAATGAGATGTATACAACGACGCATCAACGAGCGGATTGGTTCCTCTCTCGTTGGCAAGAAAGACACAGATATGCGGCTTACCATTTGCACGTAGGAATTGAATTTCGAGATTGTTGATAGGAGCGACGTGTTTTGTAGCCTATCGCCACCAAGTATTGATGATGACCATTTTGATATCGAAGTGAGGGATGTAGAGATAGGCGATGACTTTATCCCGTTGGTGCACCGAACTGAATCAGAACAGTCGCTTAGCTGTTGTGTGCATTGTTGTTGTTTTTTATTAGTGTTTCAAAATAATGGAATTGATTGTTGAATTTGGTGTTTGCGGAGCGAGGATGGAGGAGGGCGATGATAACCAGTTGCTTGGATTGGATGATACACAAGCAGAAGACTCTTTTGCTACAATTGAACATGAACGGATTGATACGATGCACGAGATATTGATTGGAATTTTGTGAGAGCTCATTGGAGATCAAACCGCTAGCCATCATTCTCTACAATCAGATGTTCTTGACATAGTTTAAAAGACATTATCGACAATCACGATGTCAATGTTGTTGATGTCCAGGTCACGAAATTAGAAGAACAGATATTTGCATTGCAAAAACAAATTACAGGCCTGAAGACTCAGTTGAACAAGCTGAACACAATAATATGCAGGTTCTCAAAATCTCCTCAGTAGGGCAGATATGTAATATCCAGATGACCTGGCTTTTGCTCTCTGTGTATGCCCAATAGCGAGATGTTTTTTGGATTCAAGCAATGATGCTGCGAACTGATATCTGATGTGCAGATCATCTGAGTTTTGCTATGTGTATATACACACCAGCAACATCTCTTTTGGATATCTTTTTGTGCTCAGGAAGAAATGTATGTAGACCACGACTTGATAATAAAAATACAACGATTCTTCTATTTATTTGACATCTGATGTCTAGATGACCTACCTTTCCCTTTGTGTGTAAACCACACTTTGAAAATGAACAAAACCATTCTCCTATTTCTCCTAGCAATCAGTCTTTCGATGCCTTGTGTTTGAAAAACTCCAATTGTGATGCTCTAGTTTTTGGCTTTAGTTTTCACAACTGGAACAAACAAAAAACCTTTGCAAGGCTGATTTCAATAATGAAAAGTAGAGTCCCAACGTTCTTTATTCGGTTGCAAAAACCACCATGCAAGCCTCGCTTGTGTGCAAGTAGTGAATATCTCCATGTGTGCATGCGAACAAGCCACAAAGTGATTGCTATCATATGGACTCCCTGCGTGTTGTATTGGGTTGCAAAAACCAGCATGTGAACACTGCTTGTGTGCAGGCATCGAACATGTCGTTGTGTGCATGGGAAGAGGCCACAAAGTGCTTGTTATTCTTTTGCAAAAAGAGCATAACAGAATCTTCCACCTTAATTAATGGATAACCTTGAATGTAGATCCAGTAGGCCCGACCAATTTTTGGTTTTGGGTTGAATGTAGACCCAGCATATTCCTGTATTCCCATGGATAAACTTGGGTAATATAAATATAAAATCCATGGATATACTCTCCCATGGAGAATTAGGGATTGGCAATGGCTGGAGTAATCCAGGTTGCTTCCCTCTATCATACTTAGTCTTTTGGTATACTGCACATTTTGAAACATATTCTTGTATGTCCACTTTCGTGGTAGGCCAATAGAAGTACATTTCTACTCCTTGAAGAGTAGGTTGAATGCCTCTGTGCCCCGCATAAGGAGAAGCATGGGATTCATACATGACTTTCTCACAAAGGAAGTGGGTAACACATAGCCTATTGCCGTGGAGAAGATAACCATCCTGCAAGGTGAATGGTTCCTCTTTCTTCCCCAATCCAAGGGCTGACATTATGTCTCTAAAGTCAGGGTCAGTAGCATACTCATCTATCATAGAAGATAGATCATTGTGAGTTACTATAGACACCGCATTGACTTTTGGTCGTCGTGGAAGTGCATCAGCCACTTGATTGTGCTTATCCCAACAATGTGAGCAACATGAAAATTAAATTGCGAAAGAAAATTTTCCCACCTCATTTGGTTGTTGGAATGCTTGGTTTGCATCATGAAGTACTTGAGACTTTGGTTGTCTGTTCATAAAATAAATGGAGTTCCCAATAGATATTGCTTCCATGTGTCTAGGGCATGTAGAACAGCTAAAGCTCTTTCTCACAAATGCCCAAGGCTCGTTCATCGGCATTGAGTCTTCAACTCTCATATGCTATGGCATGCCCTTCTTGAAGCAAGACTACTCCAAGGCAATCACCACAAGCATCACATTGGACCTCAAATGGCTTTGAGAGATCTGGAAGCATAAGGAATGGTTGGGAGGTAAGCTTCTCTTTGAGCTTGTCAAAAGAATTTTTCTCTTTAGGAGTCCATAAATACTTAACATTCTTCTTGCTTAAGTCATGTAATGGTCCTGCTATTTGAGAGAATTTGGCTATGAAGCGTCTATAGTATGCACACATACCAATAAAGCTTCTTAGCTCATGTAGATTCCTTGGATTAGGCCTTGCTTTTATTACCTCCAACTTTGATGGATCCATCCCGATACCATCTTGAGAGATAATATGACCTAAGTATTAAATCTCTTGAAGGAAAAATTCGATTTTCTTTTGGTTGAGAAAAAGCTTGTTCTCCCTCAATGCTTGAAAAATCATTTGGAGATGTTGCTTGTGTTCCTCCAAGGACTTGCAATAGATGATGATATCATCAAAGAATATCCAGTGAATTTGTGGTAGGGTCTAAATATTTTCTCCACTAGACAATTGAACATGGCTGGTGCATTAGTAAACCCAAAAGGCGTGACTAGATATTCATAAACCAAATGTTGTACGAAACACGGTCTTTAAGGTATCTTCGTCCACTATCCTTATTTGATGATAGCCACTTTTAAGGTCAATCCTACTGAAGTAGGTAGAGCCTTGTAGCTTATCAAACAGATCTTCTGCCCGAGACACAAGAAATCTATTTCTGATAGTGATATGGTTCATGCTCGATAGTCCACACACATACAGTATGTACCATCTTTCTTTTGCACTAAAAGGACTGGAGAACAAAAGGGAGAGGAGCTAGGCCTCACCATCCATTTGTCTACCAATTCTTGTACTTGCCTTATGATCTCCTCTTGTTGAGCTTGGGAAACTCGATAAGGAGGCTTGTTATGCGGTGAGCTTCCTGGTAGGATCTCAATTCGATGGTCATCATCCCCTCGTTTTGGAGGTAAGTCCATAGGGATATCATCGAAGAACACATCTTGGAATCCTTTAAGAAAATTGGACAAGTCTAACTCTTCTTGATTCTTACCATTTACATTAAATGAAACATCAGGATCTTTTAGGGAATCTTTGACAAAAATCATGTATGTAGAAACTGAGCTCTTCATTGATTAATCAAAAGCACGAGGATTTACAAGTGGTATAGTACGACTAGACTCACTAGCATCTGTATACATGATCTTTTCCTTGTAGGTGAAGTAGATTCTCCTTTTAGGGAACTTCATGTTGGCAGCCATGCAATTGAACCATGTCCCTAGGATAGCATCCTCATGTTAAGTCTTCTTTGTCAACGTAGCTTTGGACATGAAGCCTAAACTTCCCAATCAATCAGGTAACGGAGGCTTGTTGTCCCTTGAAAGCTGTACAGTAATGTATCTCCCATCTCGAGGGCTTGAATGCCCAAATTGGTGGCCAACTCCATTGATATGAAGTTGTGAGTAGATCCATGGTCAAACAAGATGAAAGCATCATGCTCCCTTACGTTCCCCAAGCATAGGAGAGAGGTGATCCTTTGCAATGAGCATCCTCTTTTGGAGCTTCGATGGTGGAAGCTCTAGGAATCTCATTGCGGGCATTTCTCTTGAGGCAAGAACGATAGCCATGTCCATGCTCTCCACACTTAAAACATTTATGGTCCTTGCAAAAGCTTCAAGCTCTTCAGGAGATAGTTTGTTTTTACCTTTATAAACTCCCTTCTCCTTAGAACAATTGTTGTTGTTGTAATTGTTGGAATTGCCTTGGGAAGAATTTTGGGCATTGGTTTTCCCCTTTGCATCACTTTTGTCTTTGCTTTCCATGGGCTTGACATTCCGTCTAGCTCCTTGTTGGAAATTGATGCGCGAAGCAACCATGGTGTGGTGGATTACTTTGGTGATAGAACCATGCTATTGAGAGTTGATGTACTCGGCCATCTCTTTAGGTAATCCCGCATCTATCTTTTGCAAGACAATAGCCTTGAGATGTAAATCCCAAAACTTGTCTACATTTTTGTGGATAGACTCATGAGAGAGAAGCTTTAAACTACACCATTTGGTAAGCACTTTAAACTACACCATTTGATGGAAACTCGTAGAGTTTTCCATGTTTTGCGGATTTGTCGTTGCCACGAAGGCTAGCCCACCATTAACGAGCCAATTTTTGGAAGTGCATAGCTACATGATGTAGCTTAGAGGACTCCATGAAGCCCTCATCTCCAAAGGCCGCATCGAATTGCTAGATGAAGGCCAATACTTTGTCCGTGGTACCAAAGGTGCCATCATAGGTGAGAAAAGAGATACTCTTTCCTCCCTCTTTGAACTTCTTGAGCTTTTGTGACCTTCTCCATGTAGGGTAAGATTTGCGATGTCCTCCCCTCTTGTATTCTCTAGGAGAATAGCCATACCTTTCATCGGAAGAGGAGTAAGGTGAAGAAGAAGGAGAAGAGGGTGACCTTTTCTTACCCTTTTCTTCCTTTGTTTCCTCTCTTCCCTTTTGGAGTGACGAGGAGAAGAACTGTGGGTTGACCGTTTCCTCTTGGGAGGAGTTGGCGACCATCTAGACCACCGTCTTCATGGATCCACATCTTCAAAGGAACTTAGGGATTCATTATTTTCTCGCTCTTTGGATTCCTCCTCTCGTATGGGAGAGAGTCTTCTTTTGGGGGTCGCATCAACAGACCTCCTAAGCTCTCTCTTTCCTCTTGAAGAGGAAAGGAAATCCCATAGGCACGAAGTTGTTGGGTAACTTCGGCTTGCAAAGCAGGGTTGTCCATAGCTTGTTGCAACCTAGTAACAAGATAATTGACAAACATGGGAGCATCATCATTAGCACCTTCATGTACAAAATCAAAGTTATCAATGTTCATTCTACTCTCTTGGTTATTGTCAGCCATATTAACAAAATTTGTGTGTTTACTTAGTGTATTCTTTGGCAATTCAAAACCTTAGTTGCTACTCCTCTTAGCCTTTGAAAACAATGCTTAAGAATCTACACCCATGGCTCAAATTGGTTAATTATAGAGAGTAGTGGAGTGGGTCTAATATTACAGAATTGTCAAGGGATAGCTCCTTTCAGACTTCTTCTAGCTCAATAATGGTAAATCCATAGAAAAGTCTAGAAAGACCCCATTATTATGACCAAATCTCCTGAGGTGTGCACCATATCTCACATAGTGGGCTCAACAAAACCAATAATAGATCCCAGTCCCACTTACCCTAACATTATTAACAAAATCAACCATCAATAGGCTACTTAAGGACCTCTCTTCTTAAGTAAGAAAAGAGAAACCAAATGTAATGGAAATGGCCTATGAACTTTGAGAATAGCGGCGTTAAGAGAATAAGAGAGAACATTTTTGTGAGACTACAATGAGAGCATAGAGGGTGAACTTAATTGACGGTAGTAACATAATCATAGTACTTAGCTAACTTGGCATGAACAATACTTTTACAAGAGAGAGAGTTTAGAGAACATGACAACAGCTGAGGAACAAATTTATGTGGAGCCGGTCCCCCCTTCAATAGGAATCTATACTATAGATTTTCCCATCAAGAGAGACTTGGTACAATACAATCTTTGTGTTCCTTGTGACCTCGGTGATGCAATGAAGATGGAAAGCTTTATGCATCACGAGCATAACATAAACTTTGCAAAAAGCATTAACTATCCCAAGCCTCAGTCCCAAGGCCTCAAACACCTTAGCAGGTGGAGAGAGCTAGCAATTAATGAGGGTAGGGAAGAGGAAGAAGAAACATTCATAGGAGAAAGAAATAGTTCCTCACTTATCATCACTCTTCTTGTGCTACCATACATAATAGCATAGTAATGAAGATAGAGAAGATGGAAAGCTTAAGCATTGAAGCATGGCTCTTGGTTGGATTTGCATTCCATAGCCAAGAGTGTTGGTGTAGGCTCTCAACTTCTCTACTAGCTTGGAGAAGGAGATGGAGCTCTTGCACTTTGCACTTCACACAATGAAAGTGTGTGTGAGAGTGTGTGGGAGAGTATACCCCCCAAGCAACCCCCCTTCATGCTTTGGTCAACCCCCCCCCTTGTAGTTCATGCTTGAGGCTCATTGGACCCCTCCAAGCCTAGCCAATCATGGGCAAGAGGCATATCAAGCAACAAGGGTACTCTTGGGACAAGTGTTCCCCTTTCCCTTTGAGGGAGAGGACTTGATAAATGCAAAAACAATTAATTAAATCAACTAAATTATCATTGAACCCCTTGGGAGGCCAACCAATAGGCTTTAGGCACACCATGAGGGCAACATGAGGAGGATCTTGACAAGTGTCCTATTTGCCTTCTGTTACAAAGCTTTCCTTGTGTGTGTGTGTGTGTGTGTGTGTGTGTGTTCTCTCTCATCTCCCTAGCTTTAGGGCTCGCCCCCGCCTTTGTAGGGATGTTATTGACTTTTGGAACACAAGCAGGACAAAGCACCTCAAGCTTGGGTAGTGTTCCCACAAGAACCTCAAGCTCCCTAGTCGGCAAGGCATGACAAAGCACCTCAAGCATCTTAGTCAGCAAGCACGACAAGCACCTCTAGCATCTTAATCATCAAGCACGATAAGCACCTTAAGCATCTTAGTCAGCAAAAGCACAGCAAACGCCTCAAGCTTGGTCCGGGTTCCCACCTCAAGCACAACCCTAGCTTACCTAAGGTCAAAGGACTTTTAGCATTAACCTTTGGAGGTCTTCAATGAAGCTACCCCTAAGGTCTTTAAGCTCCATTGGCTAGCCTTGCTCTTTGATAGACCAGCTCTCATTTGGACCCCTTTACCATTGGCCCCGTGTTGAGATAGATCTGTAAGCACATGTCTATATTCTAACCCTTGTTCTCGTTTATTCTCCCACATTAAATGATAAATTTAATATGAGAAAATCATTTGGGTTGGTTAGAAATTAGATTTTATGACACCAAAAGAACATAGCACTAGTGAGTGTCCTACGTTTACAGTAAAATTTAATGGAACTTGCAACGCATGTGGTAGGTATGGTCACCAAGCTAAGGATTGTTTAATGATCAAACGTATGATGGCAAATAGACCACCTATAGCCTGGACGGATGCACCTCGAGCTCCTGTATTGATGCCTGCTCCACCTGTTGAGCAACTACCGCAACACATGGTCCCTAGATCTCAAAATGTTGTACAAGCTACACCACTACCACCTCCTGTGCTAGGACCGCAGCCCCCGCATCCAAGAGTCGCCCCTATGAACCAAGTGGGTTGCGAGCCATCTAATGCTTATGCAGATGGCTGTGAGGAGGAAATAGACACTAGTATTGCCTACGGACTTGATACATTGGAAGAGTGTCCTATATACTACATGGAAGATTGTTGGGGGCAAGTCAAGCCGGTTTATCAAGCTGCTGCTCTCGCATCCAGAGGTCAAAATATCAACACCCAGGCTAGGAGGCCACCTCTTCAATGCTACGAGTGTGGTGGACAACATCGGGCAGCGGAGTGCCCTATTAGGCTGCAAAAGAATGCTGCACAGATGCAAATGAATCAAGGGAGCACGTCTGCAATGCCAATACTCACATGTAATCGTTGTGGCATAGATCACTTGATTGCCCAATGCCCCTATAACCCAAATGCGCCTAAAATCACACCCCTAAATTTGGTCGAAATTGCTAGTGTGACATCGCCAATACCACCCGTCGCACCCGCTTATGCGATTACACGGTCCATGCTTCAAGGGCCAGGCCATATCCTCGAAGAGAGAGATACCGCGTCAGTTATCCAAGCAAAGAAAAAGAAGACACGAAGGAAGAGGTCGCAGAATACGGGAAATTCAAAGCCAAGTTCCAAAACAAACATAGGAGCAGGAGATGACCCCGTGTATATGAATGACCTCGAGGATGATTCAGATTCAATCGAGACAATGGAGACTAGAACCAATACCACAAAGGGAAAGACCGACAAGGAAAACCGTAACATGGAACCAAATGAAAACCGAATAAGAGAAAACCATAAAGAGCCTCTGAAAACACCACAAGTGTTTCCAAATCCAATCCAAGACCCCCAAGATAAACCGCAGGGGCAAAAAGGGAAGAATCGTAAAAAGAAGATTGGGACGTACCCAAACCCAGTAGACGAGATTGAGCAGGTGAAACATCTAAGAGGTTTAGTGGAGGAGACTCAAAGGAAACTAGAACCAGAACCCATGCATGTCAAAATTCATGACACAGTGTTTCCCACGCAAGTTCATCCACCCCACATGAACCATAGACCGTTAGCCATATCTAGTATCATCCAAGAAGGGAGTGAGGACGGGACATCAGAAAGTGAGCATACACCTTTCTTGTTGGAAAGGATGTTTAACGAAGGAATACCTGATCCCATTGAGGAATATGAGATTCCATCCTCACCAGTTCCTAGTCAAGGACCTACACCCTGCAAAATGCCAATGAATGTTTCCAAACTAGTGGACTTCATGTCTTCTGAGGTCCGAACCACGATCATAGCAAAGCTGTATGGAGATCCTGAGTTATTCCTTGCACTTCGAGCATTCCTTAACGGAGAGCTACGAACGGGATTACTGCAGTTTGCGCAACCAAATAGGCCTGACTCGATTATGATTGATGAGGAAAATCATGTGCAATCACTTGACTTAGATGGACACGAGTCTGTGATCGAGGTACCCATTAACGAATTAGGGCAGTATTTTGAAGGCGACGAGTCTAATGCGACCCTACCCATCACTACCAAGGGATTAACTATAAAGGGAATTCTTGATGGTGGTGCGGGAGTTAGCATCGTTACAAAAGATTGTTGGGAATCCATGGGAAAACCCCGCCTTAGTGTTACTAACATTGTGGTAAAGATGGCAAATGGAACCATAGCCAAACCTATGGGGATGCTCAAGGATCTTAAGATCAAAGTTCTAGGACACGAGGTACGACATACGTTCATTGTAATGGATTTCTCTAAACACCTTATGTCATACGAAATGATTTTAGGACGACCATTCATGAGGGACGCACAAATGGTTCATGATTGGTCTAAAAATCATGTCTATTTGCAATTCCAAGACTCTGTCCTTAGAGTGGATTTGGTGACTGGTAAGGTACACCCCTTAGGGAGTAAAACCATTATTGATCATCGCTTTGACACCACAGTTCACTCGGCCCCACTACAATATTGTTACACTTGTAAGAAGGATACAGACATTGGCCAAGATTCTCCTTACATGGATGTGTTATCAGGTATGACGGAATCAGACAACCTGGACTGGGTACACCTAGCTGCAACCATAAATACCTGGGGAAATAGAGGAACCACTTGGGTCACACCAGAGGGGGAAGAGGTACCACAAATTGCACCCCTGAACATGATAAGTGCCATACATGCATCTTCTAAGGGCAAGGCAATTGTAGACCAATCTGACAGTGACACCGATAGCTCAATAGAAGACTTTGACCAACACGACTCAGACACGGACTCCCAGAGTGAAACGGATTCTGAATCTCATGAATTAGAGAGTGGAGCAAGTTCAGAGTCAAAACATTCGGAAGGACCGAGCACATCAACCGATGATAGCTCCTCCGAGAGTGAAGAGGACACCAACGAGGACTCCTTTAGTGAGCCAGATCTAAATGCAAATCAAAAGCAGGTCTCAGATAAGAAAAAGAAAAACTTTAAGAGGCGTCGATATCGAGCCAATGTACGTGCTAGGATAAAAAAGAAGAGATCCTCAGCAGAATGGCTTAGTTATATAGGAGCATGTGATGCTCATCGAAAATTGGTAGACGATTGGGGTGAATATCTCCAAAATGTTATGTGGTGTAGACCATGACCCCATGACATAGCCCAATTAGAGATCATAGACAAGCCAAAGTTGAGCCGCACTGCAAGGAGGCGTCAAAACCAAGAGTTAGCTCGACAACACAAGAAAGCAGAAATAGAAGCACAGACCAAAGCACAACCAGAATCCACAGACTTGCATCCTGCACCAGAACATTTCAAATCTTACACCACAGGGGAAGCAAAGGTTGTGTACACAAAAGCCCAAAGAATACCTATCGATGGGAATAATGGAATCTATGTTGCTCCGGCAATAGTTAAAGAAATAGAATTAGCCAACCCCGGTGAAGAATCAAAACCTGTTTTTATTGCCCAAGACCTCACAGAAGTTGAAGAGGCAGTCCTCAAAGAGCTTCTCAAGGAATTCAAGGACATATTCGCTTGGACATACCATGATATGAAAGGTGTTCCACCTTCTGTGGTCCAACATACGATCCCTATGATTAGCACTGCGAAGCCTGTACAACAAAGACCCTACCCGATGAATCCTAAGTACGCAAAGATCATTCAAGAAGAACTAGAAAAGCTTATCAAATGTGGGTTCATATATCCTATTGAACACTCTGAATGGGTGTCTCCAATAGTTATCGTGCCAAAAAAGAATGGGAAACTCAGGGTGTGCGTGGACCTCAAAAAAGTTAACGCAGCTACTAGAAGAGACCATTACCCCCTACCATATTCCGAACATGTACTCGAAAGAGTTGCAGGCAAGGAAGCTTATAGCTTTCTAGATGGGTACTCAGGCTACAACCAAATCACGATAGCGCTAGAGGACCAAGCTAAAACTGCCTTCATCACAGAATTTGGCGTGTTTGCATTTCGTGTGATGGCTTTTGGCTTAACAAATGCCCCTGCTACATTCCAACGATTAATAAACACTGCTTTTAAAGAATATTTGAGAGAGTTTTGTGAAGCTTTCTTAGACGACCTTTGTGTTTACTCTTCTTGGAAAGAACATCTATCATGTTTGCGGAAGGTGTTTGAAAAGTGTAGGTTATATCGTATCTCATTGAACCCATTCAAATGCCAATTTTGGGTCAAGCATGGAGTTATTTTAGGGCATATAGTATCTAAAAATGGTATCTCAACCGATGAGAGCAAAATTAAAGTGATTCTAGAGTTACCACCACCAACCAATTACAAGGGAGTTCAAAGGTTCATGGGACACGTGGGTTATTATCGACGGTTTATTTTATTTTTCGCTTAGATAGCACATCCTTTGTACAAGCTTCTCATCGAATTTAAATGGACTGAAGAGTGTGACCAGGCCTATAAACAATTGAAGAAAACACTAGCAAGTGCTCCGATTTTAAGGACACCTAACTGGGATGTCATTTTCCATGTGCATATGGATGCATCAAACTTTGCTATTGGGTGTGTTCTCACTCAACCAGGAGAACATAAATTGGACTATCCCATTAGCTTTGCAAGCCGTCAATTGAACGATGCTGAAAGGAACTACGCCACTACACAGCGAGAAGGTTTAGCAATGGTTTATGCAGTAAAGAAATTTCGCTACTACCTTCTGGCAAACAAGTTTGTATTTTATGTGGATCATCAAGCGTTGCTGTATCTGGTAAACAAGCCATGCTCCACAGGAAGAATCACACGATGGTTGTTAATTCTTCTGGAGTTTGATTTCACAATTGTAGTGAGACCCGGTAAAAGGCACGTCATGGCTGATCATTTGTCTCGCATACCCAATGGTGAAGCCCCTACAGGAGTTGATGCTGAATTACCCGATACTTCCCTATTCATAGTTGAGACTATGCCTGAATGGAGTGAGAACATTGTTAACTTTTTAGTTAATGGTTTTCCACCCAAGGAACTTCGTAAGGATATCGCTCGAAGGCTAGTAAAAGAATGTGAACCCTATTGTTTGATTGCCGAAACTCTGTATAGACTAGGCAAGGACGATATTGTTAGGCGTTGTGCCCGCGAGGATGAATATTTGTATATCTTGCAAGAAGTACATATGGGCGTAGCAAGAGGACATTTTTCAGGAGACCTGACTGCTAGAAAGGTGCTGCAATCAGGCTATTGGTGGCCAACTTTATTAAAGGATGCATCACTTTTTACAAAAGGGTGTGATGAGTGCCAATGTTACAAGACCACACAGCGCAAGGACAGAATGCCCTTACATCCTATTAAAGTAACCCAACCATTTGAAAAATGGGGCTTAGACTTTGTAGGTCCAATTAGTCCCGCAGCTCGCAACACTCAATCTCGATATATTCTAGTTGCTACGGACTATGTAACAAAGTGGGCTGAAGCTAAGGCTTCACAAAAAGCTGACGCGAGGACAACATCTAAGTTTCTTTTTGAGAACATTATCACAAGATTTGGTTGCCCTTTTGAAATTGTTAGTGATAATGGTACCCATTTTATAAATGAGGTAATAAGAGAGCTTACCACGACCTTTATGATATCCCACCATAAGTCTACACCTTATTACCCGCAAGCTAATGGACAAGCCGAGAGCACCAACAAGACTCTAATCTCTATTTTAACCAAGACGGTAGAAGCTCATCGCACTGATTGGGATTTGAAGTTGACATCTGCTCTATGGGCTTATCGTACTGCTTATAAAGTGGCTATTAATTGTACGCCATTCAAAATGGTATACGGCCAAGAAGCGGTTATGCCTTGGGAGTTTGTCATTCCTAGTCTTAGGGTAGCTTCGCAAGAAGGATGGAATGGTAACCCCTTAACCGAGCTTTTGTATATCTTAGAAAAACTAGACGAAGAGAGACAGTTGGCTGTGCAAAATGCTCTTGTGGAAAAGGATAGGAGAAAGAAGTGGTTTGATCGCCATGTGAAGAACAAGGACATCAAAGTTGGTGATAAAGTCCTTATGTATGGAGTACATAAAGAGAAGAAAAAGTTGAAATATGCTGGTAAAGGACCACATAGAGTATGTGAAATTACCCCACAAGGTACCCTTCGTGTGGAAACTCTTGATGGAGTTGAAACCATTGGATTCCTCAATGGGAGTAAATTCAAAAGATATTATGATCCTTTAAGCCAAGAAGAACTACGGGCCATTCATCAAAAGAAGGCCGCCAAAGCACAAACCGAGTTAAAGAAGATACAAGCTCAAGCTAAGGCTAAGGAGCGACAACAACGTATAAGACAAAAACGAGAGGCTAACCTTGGAGTCACAAATGCATTCCACGTGGAAATCGAAGAGGATTGGTTGGACTCTGACACACCTCTACGATACCCTATTGAGTTAAATAGAGCCTATGGAAAAGTGCTATATAACGCCTTATTGGACACGGGTGCTAAATATAATCTGCTATCCTATGGGGTGTGGTGTCAGTTAGGGAAGCCACCTCTATCTGAGAGTATTATCCAAGTCAAGGGTGTCAACAAGAAAAAAACTACGGTTTTTGGAATCTGGCACACTTCTGTCAGTTATGACAATGGAATTGTAGCTCAAGACTTTTTGGTCATGCCTACTGGAACTATGGAGGGTAATATAAACCTAGGACGCACGTGGATGATAGCCACCAAATGCACTATTGATTGGGGGACTGGGGGTGTCACAACGCAAAAACCAACTCTTATCCCTACCACTCAAGCCATAGTCCCTGAGATATTGCCTAAGGAAATAAAACCCAAGACATTGCATGTCCAGGAGGTTGAACCATACGTCCCCATAGTCCAACTCTCTAGATCTTCAACTGATGTAGTTGAAAGAAAGCTTGAGACACACAAGAACCATCCTAATATAACAAAGAAAGCATACAAGTGGGTCCCTAAAGCTTCTTTAGTAACCATGGCTGATGCTAAAAAACGGAAGCCTCGTAAGAAACGTCCCACTCGCTCCAAGAAATGTAAGAAAACGTGGCGCTGGATTCCTAAACGACTATTAAAAGCCCAAGGATACTATAAAGGAAATGATCAAATCTGGGTGCCCAAACGTAAATTGTACTCTTACCTGTCACCTGACCCATGTAAACCAAATCCTGTGGCTCCAAAACAAATTGAAAATCATGGAAAGGAAAAAATCACGGAATGCGACACACCTGCTCCAGAGCTAGTTTGGGTACCAAAGAAAGAACGATTTGTTCCACCTAGCTCAGGAACAGGAAAAGCAAATGAAGCTTCTTGCTCTTCATGTAGTTCCTATACGAAAATAGAAGCTTCGACACAACCTCCACCTACCATTGTACATATCCATACAAGCAAGAAAGAGTTTGCACCTCCCATTGTAGATTCACCACCTCCAACAATGTTGCAAAGAAAATCATGGGAGAGTACCTTACCACCCTTGCAACTAGATGAAACACATAGCGTGATCGAAAACTATTGGTTAAAGCCTTTACCCATAACAACTTGGAACAATTGGTTTCAAAAGGTGACGACATCATTCCAAAAGGTATGATCTACCTAAGGAAGGGGGGAGTGTTTGCTGACATCCGTCATTCACTTGCTTCCCTCTCAACCTTCCTCCCTGACCTCTCAATCTCCAATCTTAGGGAATGTATATATAAAGCCTTATACTCACAAAAACAAGATAAAAAATTAAAAGAGCAAGAGCCATAACACAAAATAATACAAAACAAATTATGCACAAGAACACGACCCTTGTAATATTTGCACTCTAACCATCATCTATTTGCGTGTACAGATATGGCTAGTACGCTAGAGTCATCCACTCCTGCCTTGGGTGAGAGGTACCCTCGTTACTTTTCACAAATGTTTCACATGGTCTTTCCAGTGCTTGCATGTGAATGGGATTTGATAAGTACGCTAGCATGTGAGAGGAATTTTGAGGAGTTAGAATGGCTGATACGTCTCTTGACCACGTCTGATCCATACTTAGTAGAGAGCGTTTCTCCCATTGCACAAGCCTACCCTTTTCACCAAGATGACTATAGGCATCTAGTGACCTTCTTAGTAAACATGGGCACCTATGATGAAGAAGAAAATTTACACGACTACACGGATGGCACATATGGTCTCATGGATGATGACTTTGTTTATCTCGACGACGAGGATAAGGGTTTAGCCTTAGGGTTTCCCCCCAACCTCTACAATATCCTATTCCCTTGACTCTCTAGGGGGAGTGCAAATAATTAGGTTAGGATTCCTTATGTTTTTTGTTGTGTTCAATAAGTGTTGGTACCTTTTCCCACTAATGTGCCTCCTGGAGGTATTCCTTTTGTTTCCTAGTGTGTACAGGAGCGTGTTGCTACTGATAGGATTTGGACCTTCATGGAACCTTTCTCTCGTTCACACTTCAAATCAAGCGCGACCATCAACACAAACAGGTGTTTTCTGTCCATTAGCATTGCCCTTATCTTTTTGCATCCATGTTTGTCTGCTTTGATTGTGATTAGTAGCATAATATTCAGCGCATTTTCTTAGTATCAAACATTTAATTCAATGTAATGTTTTGTCATAATCACTTGTCTAGGTTTAAAAATCAAGCAGTCCGACTAAGCTAGTTTGACCAAGCTAGGTATTAGAAATCTTCTCTTAATACCATGGGGAATGCCTTCCTAATAAGCAATGGTTACTTAGGTTCTTAATCCGATTTAGGCAGCATTGTGTGAAATGTACTAGGGCTTTCTAGTGGGCTTAACCCTATTGACCTTTAGCTTAAGTATTATAAAGGGAGTTTACTAATGTGATGAGCCTGGGGAGGGTAACAGTGTTATATGACCCCCCAAAGTTACAAAATTAAAATGCTAAAAATGAACAAACAAAAAATCAAGGTGCCACAATGTAAAATTTTAAGCTAAAAGAGAAATCCCTGCTTAAATTGGTACTTCACTCACATGTATCGCCTATGGTACTAGAGCCCTAGAGGTTCCCAGTGTGGGCGCTTTTCCTTGAAAAGCAAAAAACCCAAGGCATACAAAATAAGCACACACATCAAAATTGAATCAATGTGAAAAGACTTTGGGGGGTCAAAGAAAAGGTAATCAGTCAGGCGATGATTTCATGAGAAATTCCTTTTATCGTAGATTAACTACAAGGTCTTCTAGGTATAGCCTCTAGTCAGCCCTCGAACATCAAATACTTGGCTCTCGCGATTAAACAACTTAATTGACCAGAAAAAATTGAGAAGCTACCCATGGTATTAATAGTCGAGCTCTAGTGCCTTTTGACCGTTAAATTAGCGACCCCGGACTTGTTTAATTTTTTACCTTTACATCTGTTTCTGCATTTGATTATATTGCAATTTAATGTTTATTGCTGCAAATGGTCTAAAATTCTGTTACCAATCAATTTGTCTGTCTAAAATTGCATATGATTTTTAATTGTATATGAGAATGCAATTATTGTGGCAATGTTGTTTGATTTTGCAGTGATTAAAGAAGGCTACGCACATCCATGGCGACTGCTCTTCCATCTCGACGAACGAGCTTCAACTGAATAGCTTCCGAGGACGGAATCTACATCAGAAAGGGGGGCATGTTAACCCTCACGGCACACGGACACCCTATGATCTATAAACGTTGTATTATTTAGAGTCAGGTACCGGGCTTGTCGGACCAATAGGAACAGGGTAAGGGTGATCGCCGATGACAGGCGCACTCTAACTGGAATATTCAAGGAGTTAGTTGGCTAAGAATGGGCGCCCAAGTGTGAATGGGGTGAGCTCATATAAAAGCCACTAAACCTAATTCTTACTCATTCTCTCATTGTACAATAGAAGCCGCTCTTGCTCCATATCCACCTTCTCCTTCACCATCTCCTTTTGTGTGTGTGTGTGTGTGTACGTGTGAGAGAGAGTGTGAGAGAGTGTGTGTGATCGAGCATTGCGGCGGCACAACGGCGGCGAGGCGGTTGAGCGCGGCGTAGCGGCGTCTCCCTCTTCTTCGCGGCGCGGGAATCCTTCATTCGCAACTACGCAGGAAGGTGAGTGACACACCATTCTTCCTTGTGAGCTTGTCTGTTGTATGACTGTGTGCTAGGAGCCTTTGTGGCTCGCACACGGCGCATAGCAAGTCCCTAGCCATGACAATAGTTAAAAAACAAGGTCCTTGCACGCAACTGGGTGGATTGGGGCACTGGCCTTGGAGTACACTTTGACTATTGTCTTTGGAAAGACCCATTGCCTACAGTTCCTACAAAGGTTGGTATGCGCTAATCAGATTGGACAAAGAGCTAGATGAGGTTCCTATTCACAATCTTCATAGTCTCTTGGCTGTGGTTTGAGGATATCAAACTACCAATTCCACTTTCTTTTTGTAGATTTTTTTCTAAACTTAATGTATTTTTGTAGGGAAACATTAGATTTAAATGGACAACCTACTCGAGTACAATGATTAGAGAAACGTTTTCTAATATTGTCCCACAAAGCCTTAAAACTCCTACTGGAGTACAGTGTTCCTAGAAACATCATCTAATACTGGCTCACGAACATTCAAAACTCCTATTGGGGTACAATGTTCATGGAACCATTGTTTGTAAGAACTTGTAGAGGCTCCAGGAGAAACTAAGCACCCGTCTGACTAAGGTTGTTATTACATACCCATCCTTCCCCCGAGGGATCAACCATGGAAAACTTGCCAAACCATGTAAGTATAGGGAAGAGGGTTTTCTAGAGTTTGGTGCATAAGCATATAAATTAAGGTTAGATCCCCAATAATTATATTTATGATTTAAATGATAAAGGAGAGGATAGGGTATGAAGTTCCAAAAGAGAGGAGGGGTGAGGAAGAAAGAAGGAAAAATATAGATGTGTAATAGAATGTTAAATTGTTTAACTAAGCACATTCTTCAATGGTTACAGTGATGATGATGTCAAGGATGATAATGGTAAATAATTTAACTTGTGAACACTACAAATATGTAACAAAATACATCTAAATTGATTCGTGACTTCTTAATGTCACAAATGAGGAAAAGCTAGTGATTGAGTCCAATTTTTATGTACAATACGTGAGGAACTTGGATTTCTTTGCTCCATGCCATTGCAAGGTATGTAAAGGAAGGATTTAAAAGAAATGTCTTGTTTATTAGAAGCTTCTGCCTCTTGAAGAAACACATAAGTCCTTTTTGTGGATGATAATAACTCTTACTACAACAACAACCTTGTTCATGTTGTAAATAGGGGGGATTTCAAGACTCTCCGCTCGCAAATGGCATGTCTCTTGCTATGAAGAGTGAATACCTTGGGATCCTAACGATGAGGTAGTGAGCCCATACTCAATGGGCCTACTATCTCATTGAGTATGGTGCTTGGGAAAGAGCAGGCATCACACACAGGTACACAGACATACTTGTACATGTGGTCTTGAGTCTTTGACTCTAACCAATACTTACCTCATCTAAGCAAGAAACCTATAGAAATCTTCCAAAGCATTTTTTGCCATGGCCATCAAGTAGACCTCATTTTTCATGGAATATTTTTTAAAACCTTTGAGGAGATCACTATCTCTGTGTGTCCTACTTTTTCAGACCATTGCCCTGTCAAATACTTTTTGTGTTATACCAAAATCATAAAACCTGAACTAAGTAGGATTGTAGTTTATCTAATTATCTCTAAGTTTTGACATCATGGATAACAACTGATAGGCTCTTTGACACCTATAATACATATTCAAGGCGAACAAATTTTGTTGTCTTGTTTATGTGGATGCAAATGAGAATCTATTCTTCTTTCAAGGTATTTTTGTTTATTGTGATCTGGCCTTGAAGATGAAGACTTAGTTCATCTACAGACTTACTTCATATCCTGATATATAGGATAACTAGATTTCTTTGAATATAAAATTCTTTTGTGCAAACACTTTCTTGATGTCTAGAGCTAGCTATCTTTTGAACATGGTGTTCTTTTGTGTATAAGGAGTCTATTTTGACGGGCAACACACTCATAGTTTGAACACAAAGTTCTCCTAGATAGCTAGGTGGACCAGGACAATAACTCTATAGTACACTTTTTCTATGGTCTTTGGACACACCCACTATCAATAATTCTTGCAAAGGTTGATAGTTTTCAGGTGAATTGGACAAAGTCCATAGACGAGTTTCTATCCAAAGTCAATGTAATCCCTTTACTTGACTAGTTTCAGGATCTAAAAACTTTTCCTTTGTAAGAGTTTTGTCTAAACTTGATGTCTTTTTCCAAGGAAAGATTACATTAAAGAGACAGCCTACCCAAGTACCATGATCACAAAAACATTGTCTAATACTGGCTCACAAAGCTTTAAAACTCCTACAGGAGTACAAAGTTCATAGAAACGTCCTCTAATATTGGCCCACAAAGCCTCAAAAATCCTATCGGAGTACAATATTCATAGAACCACTTACATGCTCATCCTACTAATGAGGTAGTGGGCTCATATTCAATGGGCCTACTACCTCATTAAGAATCACATACACACACTGTAGACAACAGTTGAGGACCAGATTCATACAGAGCCGGTCCCCCCTCCAATAAGCATTTGTATTGTAGTTTCTCCCATCAAGAGAGACTTGGTACAATACAATCTTTGTATTCCTTGTGACCTAGGTGATGCAATGAAGATGGAAAGCTTCATGCATCACAAGCATAACATAAACTTTGTAGAAAGCATTAACTATCCCAAGCTACAGTCCCAAGGCCTCAAACACCTTCGAAGGTGGAGAGAGCTAGCGGGGAATGAGGATAGGGAAGAGGAAGAGAAAACATTTCATAGGAGAAAGAAATAGTTCTTCACTTAACATCACTCTTCTTGCTAGCATACATAATAGCATAGTAATGAAGATGGAGAAGATGGCAAGCTTAAGCATTGAAGCATGGCACTTGGTTGGATTTGCATTCCATAGCCAAGAGTGTTGGTGTAGGATCTCACTTCTCACAAGCTTGGAGAAGGAGGTGGAGTTCCTCAACTTTCACCGAGTGAGAATGATCCACAAAATGAGTGAGTGAGTGTGTGTGTGTGTGTGTGTGTGTGTGTGTGCGTGGTGTATACCCCCCAACAACCCCCTTGCTTTCTTGGGGCGAGTTCTAGCCTTTCCACATGCTTCAAAAGCTCATTGGACCCCTCTCCCCCTAGCCAATCACATGGAGCATGCATTCAAGTACATGGGTAGTCTTTGGACAAGTGTCCTCCTTACCCCTTATAGAGAGAGAGCTTGAAAATACCTAGATATTTGTTGGATGGAACTAGAAGCTCATTGGACCCCTCTTTAGCCCAACCAATAGCATTCAAACACACCATGTGACTAAGCATAGGGAGAGTGTGACATGTGTTCCATGTGCCCCTTGAGAAAAGGGGTGCCCTTTGGGTGAGTGGGAGGTTAAGTCAAAGATTCTCCTAACTTTGGGACTTTCCCCCTCTTTTATAGGGTCTCTTTTTTACTCAATCACCTTACCGCCCATGCATGGGAAGCTTCTCAAGCACCTTCCTCATTAAGTATGACAAGCACCTCAAGTACCTTAGTCATCAAGCAGGACAAGCACCTCAAGCATCTTAGTCATCAAACACGACAAGCACCTCAAGCACCTTAGTCATCAAGCACGATAAGCACTTCAAGCACCTTAGTCATCAAGCACGACAAGCACCTCAAGCATCTTAGTCATCAAGCACGACAAGCACCTCGAGCTTAGGTCGGGTTCCCACCTCAAGCTCATTGCTTGAGGTCAAAGGACCTTTAACACTAACCATTGGAGGTCTTTAATGAAGCTAACCCGAAGGTCTTTTAAGCTCCATTAGTTAACCTTTCTCTTTGACAGACCATCTCTTATTTGGACCCCCTTTACCATTGGCCCCGTGTTGAGATAGATCCGTAAGCACAGGTCTATATTCTTACCCTTGTTCCCGTTTATTATCCCACATTAAATGATCAGTTTAATATGAGAAAATCGTTTGGGTTGGTTAGATATTAGATTTTATGACATTACCTCTCTCTTGAAATCATAGTCGTCCTCGACTATGAGGTAAAAGAGATAAAGCCATAGTCATTAGTCAATTTGTCTTAGCGGGTAGAGGATCCCTTTTTACCCTATGAAATCATTCCAAGATGGATGAATAATCCATTTGGTGCTTGGGAGACATAGCTGCCACAAGCATATTTGTTCTTTAGTCCATTTCATCCTCCCAAGGAGAGTGAAAAATTCTACATGGTGTTTGAGAGACGTCGTCATCACAAACATGATTCTTAGTATGCATACTACTTAAATTTGTGCACAATAAAAAGAGAATTAGTCTCATAAGACAAAAACATTGATCATTTAAAAGAAATATGTATATTTTCTTACTCTAAATGTATCATTGTAAGCGTTGACAAGGTTCATACTATCCTTAAGCTGGATTCCTTGCATCCATCTAGCATCTTCAAAAGGATAATTTTTGAACTTGATAAGATACCGTCGGCTAATCTTACCATGTCGTAGTACCTTGTCTTCATGCCAAAGGATAGCTTTGGGTTGTATCACCTCTTCTTGGTCTTCGATTTCGGGAGGGTCTTCAATAGTTGGTTCATTTGGAGGCTCTCCTTTGTAGGGCTTAAGTAGGCTCACATGAAACGCATTGTGTATGAGCCAATGGTTAGGCAACTTGAGTTGATAAGCCATCTCATTGATTGGCTTCAAACTTTGAAAAGGACCATAGTATCTTTTTGCTAGTTTAGCATAATACTTTTGATGGCCCGTAGGATTTTTGCCCGTCGTTTGCCTCAATGGAGCCTTAGGAAACTTAAGTAAGACCCAATCATTTTCTTTGAACGTTAAGGCCCTTCTGTGCTTGTCAGTAGCTTTTTGCCTTAGTTGGGAGATGGATATAGCCTACTTAATCTTTTGAAAAGATGCTTGCAGGTCACGGCTATACTCATCGGTAACGAAGATCTTCCCATGTACTTTAAGTAGCAAGGGACTTTTAGGTCTTCGCTCTATGATTTCAAAAGGTGCTTTTAACGTAGAAGTATGGGTAGTATTATTATATGCATACTCTACAACAGGTAAGTACTTTTTCCATTGTGAGCGTTGATCTACTTCTGTAACATAGGTCTTTAGTAGATCAAGAATTGTAAGGTTGGCTATCTCACTTTGGCCATCCATTTGTGGGTGACAGGCCGAAGAGAAATTTAATATTGTACCTAGATTTTCAAAGAGACCTTTCTAGAAATTACTGGTCATTTTAGGATCTCTATCTGACACGATGGATGTTGGCAATCCATGGTGTTTGAAAATCTGGGATATGAAGAGAGTTGCCATTTGGTGTGCCTTAATAGTCTTCTTGACAGGGATAAAGTGTGCTTGCTTTTGCTAAACCTATCGACTATTGTCTATATTCTCGTGTTCCCATGGATAGAGTTGGGTAATCCAAAGATAAAATCCATGGATATGCTCTCCCATGGTGAATTAGGGATTTGCAATGGCTGGAGTAATCCAGGTTGCTTCCCTCTATCATACTTGGTTTTTGGCATACCACACATTTTGAAACATACTCTTGTATGTCCACTTTCATGGTAGGCCAATAAAAGTACGTCTCTACTCCTTGAAGAGTAGGTTGAATGCCTCTATGCCCCGCATAGGAAGGAGCATGGGATTCATACATGACTTTCTCACGAAGGGAGTGGGTAACACATAGCCTATTGCCATGGAGAAGATAACCATCCTGCAAGGTGAATGGTTCCTCTTTCTTCCCCAAAGCAAGGAATGACATTATGTCTTTAAAGTCAGGGTCAATAGCATACTCATCTATCATAGAAGATAGATCATTGTGAGTTGCTATAGACACAACATTAACTGTTGGTCGTCGTGAAAGTGCATCAGCCACTTGATTGTGCTTACCAGCAATGTGAGCAACGTGAAAATTAAATCGCGGAAGAAAATTTCCCCACCTTATTTGTTTGTTGGAAATCTTTGTTTGCGTCATGCCAGTACTTGAGACTTTGATGGTCTGTTCGTAAAATGAATGGAGTCCCCAATAGATAGTGCTTCCATGTGTTTAGGGCATGTAGAACAACTAAAAGCTCTTTCTCATAAATGCCTAAGACCCGTTCATCCGTATTGAGCCTTCGGCTCTCATATGCTATGGCATGCCCTTCTTGAAGCAAGACTGCTCCAAGGCAATCACCACAAGCATCACATTGGACCTCAAATGGCTTTGAGAGATCCGGAAGCATAAGGATTGGTTGGAAGGTAAGCTTCTCTTTGAGCTTGTCAAAAGCACTTTGCTCCTTAGCAGTCCATGAATACTTAATGTTTTTCTTTGTTAAGTCATGTAATGGTCCTGCTATTTAGGAGAATTTTGCTATGAAGCGTCTATAGTATGCACACATACCAATAACGCTTCTTAGCTCATGTAGATTCCTTGGATTAGGCCATGCTTTTATTACCTCCAACTTTGATGGATCCGTACGGATACCATCTTGAGAGATAATATGACCTAAGTATTGAATGTCTTGAAGGAAAAATTTGCTTTTCTTTTGATTGAGAAAAAACTTATTCTCCCTTAATGCTTGAAAAATCACTTAAAGATGTTGCTTGTGTTCCTCCAAGGAATTGGAGTAGATGATGATATCATCAAAGAACACTCCAGTGAATTTGCGGTAGGGGCTAAAAATTTTCTCCATTAATCGATTGAATATAGCTGGTACATTAGTCAAGCCAAAAGGCATCATTAGATATTCATAAAGGCCAAACGTTGTACGAAACACGGTCTTTAGGATATCTTAATTCACTATCCTTATTTGATGGTAATCACTTTTAAGGTCGATCCTACTGAAGTAGGTACAGCAGTGTAGCTTATCAAACAGACCTTCTACTCGGTACGAGAAATCTGTTTTTGATAGTGATATGGTTTAGTGCATGATAGTCCACACACATGTTGTATGTACCATCTTTCTTTTACACTAAAAGGACTAGAGAACAAAAGGGAGAGGATCTAGGCCTCACCATACCTTTGTCTACCGATTCTTGTACTTGGCTCATGATCTCCTCTTGTTGAGCTTGGGAAACTCGATAAGTCGGTTTGTTAAGTGGTGAGCTTCCTGATAGGAGCTCAATTCGATGGTCATCATCCCCTCATTTTGGAGGTAAATCCATAGGGATATCATCGATGAACACATCTTGGAATCCCTTTAGAAAGTTAGACAAGTCTAACTCTTTTTTATTCCTACCATTCACCTTTGATGAAACATTAGGACCTTTTAGGGGCTCTTTGACAAAAATCATGTACGCAAAAACTAAGGTCTTCATTAATTTATCAAGAGCAAGAGGATTTACAAGTGGTATAGTACGAATAGACTCATTAGCATCTATATACATATTCTTTCTCCTGTAGTAGGTGAAGTAGATTCTCCTTTCAGGGAACTTCATGTTAGCAGCCATGCGGTTGAACCATGGTGCCCCTAGGATAGCGTCCTCATGTTCGAGAGGAGGGATAAAGAACTCTTCTTTGTCGACATAGCTTTGGACATGAAGCCTCAACTTCCCAATCAACGGAGTAACGGAGGCTTGTTGTCCCTTGAAAGCGGCCTCAGCAGTTACAGCATCTCCCATCTCAAAAGCTTGAATGCCCAACTTGGTGGCCAACTTCATTCATATGAAGTTGTGAGTAGAACCAGGGTCAAACAAGATGAAGGCATCATGCTCCCTTACCTTTCCCCAAGCATAGGAGAGAGGTGATCCTTTGCAATGAGCATCCTCTTTTGGAGCTTCAATAGTGGAAGCTCTACGAGTCTCATTGCGAGCATTTCTTTTGGGGCAAGAACGATAACCATGTCATTGCTCCCCACACTTAAAACATTTGTGATTCTTGCAAAAAGTTTCAAGATCTTCAAGAAAGAGTTTATTTTTACCTTTGTAAACTCCTTTCTCCTTGGACCGATTGTTGTTGTTGTTGTTGGAATGGCCTTGGGAAGGATTTTGGGCATTAATTTTTCCCTTTACATCACTTTTGTCTTTATTTTCCATGGGCTTGACGTTCCTTCTAGCCCCTTGTTGTAAATTGATGCGTGAAGCAACACTGGTATGGTGGATTACTTCGCTGATAGAACCAGACCGTTGAGAGTTGACATACTCGGCCATCTCTTCAGGTAATCCGCACAGAAATGTTGCTTTTGTTCAGCAAAGTCTATCTTTTGAAAGACAATAGCCTTGAGATGTAAATCCCAAAACTTGTCTACATATTTGTGCATAGACTCATGAGAGAGAAGCCTCAAACTCCGCCATTTGGTGGGCACTTTGTCCTTTGCATCGCTTGCAAGGAATTGCTTCATGATGGAAACTCGTAGAGTTTTCCATGTCTTTGGGACTTCACCGTTGCCACGAAGGCTAGCCCACCATTGATGAGCAGATTTTTGGAAGTGCATAGCTACATGGGATAGCTTGGAGGACTCCGTGAAGCCCTCATCTCCAAAGGCCGCATCAAATTGTTGGATGAAGGCCAATACTTTGTCGGTAGCACCAAAGGTGCCATCATAGGTGAGAAAAGAGATACTCTTCCTCCCTCTTTGAACTTCTTTAGCTTTTGTGACCTTCGTCATGCAGGGTAAGATTTGCGATGTCCTCCCCTCTTATATTCTCTAGGAGAATAGCCATAGCTTTCATCAGTAGAGGAGGAAGGTGAAGAAGAAGGAGAAGAGGGTGACCTCTTTCTTGCTCTTTTCTTCCTTTGTTTCCACTCTTCCCTTTTGGAGTGATGAGGAGAAGGACTATAGGTTAACCGTTTCCTCTTGGGAGGAGTTGGCGATCGTTTAGTCCGCCTTCTTCATGGAGCCACATCTTCGGAGGAATTTAGAGATTCATTACTTTCTTGATCTTTGGATTCCTCCTCTCGTATGGGAGAGAGTCTTATTTTGGGGGTCTCATCAAGAGGCCTTCTAAGCTCTCTCTCCTCTTGGAGAGGATAGGAAATCCCATAAGCACAAAGTTGTTGAGTAACTTTGGCTTGCAAAGCGGGGTTGCCCATAGCTTGTTGCAACCTAGTGACAAGATAATTAACAAACATGGGGGCATCATCATTAGCACCTTCATGTGCAAAATCAAAGTTATCAATGTTCATTCTAGTCTCTTGGTTATTGTCAGCCATGTTAATTAAACTTATCTGTTTACTTAGTGTATGCTTTGGCAATTCAAAACCTTAGTTGCTACTCCTCTTAGCCTTTGAAAATAGGCACTTAAGGATCTACACCCACGGCTCAAATTGGTTAATTATAGAGAGTAGTGGAGTGAATCTAACATAGCGAAGTTGCCGAGGGATAGCTCTTTTCGGACTTCTTATGGCTCAATAATGGTAAAGTCATAGGCAAGTCTAAAAAGACTCCATTATCAAGACCAAAGCTCTTGAGGTGTGCACCATATCCCACATAGTGGGCTCAACAAAACCGATAATAGATCCCAGTCCCACTTACCCTAATATAATTTAAAAAAATCAACCATTAATAGGCTACTTAAGGACCCCTCTCCTTAAGCAAGAAAAGGAGAGAAACCAAATGCTCTGATACCAATGTAATGGAAATGGTGTGTGAACTTTGAGAGTAGTGGAATTAGAAAATTAGATGAAGCACTTTTGTGAGATTACTTTGTGAGCATAGCGGGTGAACTTAATTGATGGTAGCAACATAAACATGGTACTTAGTTAACTTGGCATGAACAATACTTTTGCAAGAGAGAGAGCTTAGGGAGCATGACAACAGTTGAGGACCGGATTCATACAGAGCCGGTCCTCCCTCCAATAAGCATTTGTATTATAGTTTCTCCCATCAAGAGAGACTTGGTACAATACAATCTTTGTATTCCTTGTGACCTAGGTGATGCAATGAAGATGGAAAGCTTCATGCATCACAAGCATAACATAAACTTTGTAGAAAGCATTAACTATCCCAAGCCTCAGTCCCAAGGCCTCAAACACCTTCGAAGGTGGAGAGAGCTAGTGGGGAATGAGGATAGGGAAGAGGAAGAGAAAACATTCCATAGGAGAAATAAATAGTTCCTCACTTAACATCACTCTTCTTGCTAGCATACATAATAGCATAATAATGAAGATGGAGAAGATGGCAAGCTTAAGCATTGAAGCATGGCTCTTGGTTGGATTTGCATTCCATAGCCAAGAGTATTGGTGTAGGATCTCACTTCTCACAAGCTTGGAGAAGGAGATGGAGTTCCTCAACTTTCACCAAGTGAGAATGATACACAAAATGAGTGTGTGTGTGTGTGTGTGTGTGTGTGTGTGTGTGTGTGTGTGTGTGTGTGTGTACCCCCCCAGCACCCCCCTTGCTTGCTTGGGGTGAGTTCTAGACTTTCCACATGCTTCAAGCTCATTGGACCCCTCTCCCCCTAGCCAATCACATGCAGCATGCACTCAAGTACATGGGTAGTCTTTGGACAAGTGTCCTCCTTACCCCTTAGAGAGAGAGAGCTTGAAAATACCTAGATATTTGTTGGATGGAACTAGAAGCTCATTGGATCCCTCTTTAACCCAACCAATAGCATTCAAGCACACCATGTGGCTAAGCATAGGGAGAGTCTGACATGTGTCCCGTGTGCCCCTTGAGAAAAGGGGTGCCCTTTGGGTGAGTGGGAGGTTAAGTCAAAGATTCCCCTAACTTTGGGACTTTCCCCCTCCTTTGTAGGGTCTCTTCTTTACTCAAGCATCTTACCCCCCGTGCATGGGAAGCTTCTCAAGCACCTTCCTCATTAAGTATGACAAGCACCTCAAGTACCTTAGTCATCAAGCAGGACAAGCACCTCAAGCATCTTAGTCATCAAGCACGACAAGCACCTCAAGAATCTTAGTTATCAAGCACAACAAGCACCTCAAGCTTAGGTCGGGTTCCCACCTCAAGCTCAACCGTAGCTTGCCTAAGGTCAAAGGACCTTTAACACTAACCATTGGAGGTATTTAATGAAGCCAACCCTAAGATCTTTTAAGCTCCATTAGTTAACCTTGCTCTTTGACAGACCATCTCTCATTTGAACCCCTTTACCATTGGCCCCATGTTGAGATAGATTCGTAAGCACTTGTCGATATTCTTATCCTTGTTCCCGTTTATTATCCCACATTAAATGATCAGTTTAATATGAGAAAATCATTTGGGTTGGTTAGATATTAGATTTTATGAAATCATTGCCTCTTTGTGTTCTACTTCTTTAGACCATTGCTTTGTCAAGTACTTTTAGTTTTAAACGAAACTCTTAAAGTTTGTACTAAGTAGGATCGTAATTAATTTGATTATTTTTATGTTTTTGACATGAATAACAACTGATAGGCTCTTTGTTGTTTTGTTTCTATGGATGCAGGTGAGAGTCCTATCCTTGCTTATTAAAGGTATTAAAGATTGTTGTAGTTCGAACTTGAAGATGAAGACTTGATTCATCTATAGACTTACTTCATGTCTTGATGTATAGGATAACTTGAATGAATATTTACTCTGATCAAATTGTACAAAAATGCTTCAAATACATAAATGTTTTTGTGCAAATACTTTCTTAATGTTTAAAGCCAGTTGAGTTTTAAACATGGTGTTTGTTTGTGTCTAAGTAGTCTATTTAGAACAACAACACACACACTTATACACATAAGTTTTTTTCGTCTCCTTTTGAAAACAACAAAAATGAACAACATGTGGCTTAGGGAAGAACCAAACTAAAATGGATAAAACTTGCCATAATACTCTCAATCAAGGAAAAAGAGAGCAATCACTATTTGTGAGGAGTTTGTCGCCTCTACATTATAGGTAAATGTCGTGAAGATACATATGACCCACCACAATTGAGTGATTTGAAAAAATCAGACACGATGGTGAGGTTTAATGAGCAAGCAATGGGTCTTCGTACTTAAGGGCTTAACGTTCTCTAATTTAGGAATAAAGTTCATACAGCTAATGGTTAAATTCAAGGGTTTCCTTTAACTTTACTAGTGGTCCAAAGAGGCCTACCGGCCGGTTTGCCCCACTTCACCTTCCACGCACACGTGCACGCGCACACGAGAGAGAGAGAGAGAGAGAGAGAGAGAGAGAGAGAGAGAGAGAGAGAGAGAGAGAGAGGAGGAGGAGGAGGAGGAGGAGGTTGGATATTAAAATATACTTGTAGAAAAATGTTCAAAGCGAGGAGAGTTCTCGAAAAGAGTTCTCGAAAAGAAAAAGAGTGATAGAGCTAGGGGAAGTTTAATAGAGCCATTTCATGTGAATGGCTGGTTACGAGTATGTGCGCAGTCAGTAGCTTGAAAAAGTTATGTTGACATGAGAGTCGACGAGAATGGAGGAGACTTTGTACTATTTTTCCTAGTACCAATAGCAGAAGCATCCTTCATTGGTTGCACGGTTGTCATGTTTCGTGGTTGTGTCTTCGCTCCACCACGCCTATTGGCTAGGACCGAGTTCGCAACTTGTGCACAACCTTTTAGTGATTTCCCCCATGAGAACCAATGGGGTTCACAACTTATTGCTTTTTATAAAGAGGTACACCCTCCTCTAAGTAAGAACCTAGCTATCACTACTCAGCTAACCAATCATAAGGTAGAGGGGCCTATAAGTGTACGGAGTCCAATACTAGTTCATAAGCAGCCCAATGCCTTGCTGGTCAGCACGACTGGGAGAAAATCCTCATCGTCACATCTCTTGTTCGATCCTTGCTGGCTGCTTTAGTTCATTACCCGCTCGGGATAGTACTCTTATTCACCCCCTTTTTGCTACACAGAAAACAAAGATAAGCGTCGAACTCTCTTGCTTGAGTGGCGATTGCGTTGAAACCTTTGTTGTAGGTAGGCCTCGTTATGAGCTATCCATCGCGCCCTTCTGTGCTCGAAATGGAGCAGCATAGAGGTGGAGCACATCAGGTGGTGTTAACCCTCAATGGCTCACGGACACCCTATCACCTACGACGGATGTTCTAACCTACGGCGGACATTGTATTATTTATTTGGTAGAGTCAGGTACCGGGCTTGTCAGTCCAATAGGAAAAGGGTAAGAGTGATCACCGATGAGAGGCGCACTCTAACTGGAACATTCAAGGGATTAGTTGGCTAAGCATGGGTGCCCAAGTGTGAATGGGGCGAGCTCCTATAAAAGTCAACTAAACCTAAAATCCACTCATTCTCTCATTTGTGCAATTCAAGAGTGCTCGTGCTCCATCCCCTTCTTCTTCTTCATCATCTCTGTGTGTGTGTGTGTGTGTGTGTGTGTGTGTGTGAGAGAGAGAGAGAGAGAGAGGGAGTGTGTGGGCGATCGAGCATTACGAAGGCACGACGGCGGTGAAGCGGTTGAGCACGACGTAGCGACGTCTCCTTCTTCTTCGCGGCGAGGAATCCTCCATGAAGCAAGCGTAGAGCGGTGAGTGACACACCATCGCATTCTTTGAGCTTACTAGTTTAGGCTTGTTGTGTGCTTGGAGCCATTTGTGGCTCGCACACGGTGTATCGGCAAGTTCCTTGCATTGACACGTGTGACATACGCGCACATTTTTGGCACCGTTGTCGGGGAATGCCGTGCATTAAGCTCGAGTAGCACTCTGTGTTTCTCCGTGGTGCAATTTCTATTATAGGAAAGGTAGGGAAGGAGTGTATGTGTGTGTGTGTTGAGAAGAGGGATTTGGTGTTATACTGTGTGTTTTTTTTGTTAATGGGGTTTTCAAAGGTACTGTGTTTATTCTCTGTGTATTAAGGTAGTTATTTTTCTTTGTTAATGGAGATTTCAAAGGTTCTGTGTTTATTCTCTGTGTATTAAGGTAGTTAGTTTTCTGTGTACAGTAAGTAGTAAGTAGATTAGTGAGAGTTAATAGAGTGTGTTAGTGTGTAAGAGTAGGTGTATTAGTTAGAAGTAGGTAGATAGAGTGTGTGTGTGTGCTCTCGCGCAGGCCGCGGCGACCTTATCCTGTTTTTTTTTTTAATTAAAATTTTAAAAAAAAATAAAAAATTTAAAGGTAGGACCGGGATCGGGAATATCTCACAGACCCAAGCCCAAGCTCACGCTCAGGCCTAGGCCTCACTCACTTTTTAAAAAAACGAATTTTAGCTTCACACGTAGCTAAAAATCGATTTTTTGAGGACCAACGGAACGTCAGATGCCCGAAAATTGTGCTGTAAAGCACACAGCAACCCTCTAAGTGATACGCTCATTTCGAGCTATCACACACTTTAATCAAAAAAATCAAACATTAAAAAACATTAAAAAAAACATTAAAAACGTAAAAAAACACGAGTGAAAAAAGGTAAGCGGTTAATCTTCGAGGTTATACACCGACACTTGTAGGGCGCCCAAAGCACATGTATCTACGCTCTGGTCGTGTGCTAGAGTCCGAACAACTAGCTAATGCTTCGATTTACGGGGGTACTCACTATCCTTCCACGCTAGGGTCTAGGCCCTCGGCGGGGACCCAAGGTAGTGCAACCCAAGACCCAAATATAGCGGCTAGCGACTCTTCCTCTGACTACGATATTATGGAAGAGCATCTTACACAAAGCCCCGGGGGAACAAATGAAACCGTACTTAGCTGGGCCCAACAACCTGGAACTAGTGTTTTTAGCCGTTTGATGGAAACTTTTAGTAGAGCTACGCGCTCTGAACCTGCGGCTAGTGAAGTAAACGAAGGGGGTGGGGAAGTAGAATCACCATTCACATCTCCTGTAGACCCCACACTCCCTCAGAGTTTCCACGTGGACATTCTACCTACCTCATTTAATGAGGGCCCTACCGAGCTACCACCTTCCAAAGTCGCCTCTAAGGTAGCGGTGACTAAAAGTCAAAACACGGGAAGCAACATTGCATCCACCTCACGGCAACCCTCTAGTACACCAAGTTTGGACGGGGTATTTCTCAATGAAAATTGGGAATATGACCTACACACGAAGACTTTGACCGACCTATACATGGGCTACACATACCATGTGGGTTGGTTAGAAGTTGTACAATCTACATCTAGTGCCACTAGTCTAGAGGAACAACAACACATGATCTGCAATGTCATCCATAGGATTATCCAGTCCGAGAGGAAAAATCGAGGAATAAACATACCTTCGACGGGTCCTATGCGATTTTTAGACACGAGCAAAGGGAAACAACCCACTCTATCACAAATGGAGACTCCCCCAGTGAGTCCCATCGATCCCCCATATGTTGTTTCTCCAGGGTTCTCAATGCCATCTGAGCCCACAAGTGACAACTTCACCTTTCCAAGTTTAGCTCATCTTTCCCTTGATGACACCACGGCTACCATGCCTACCCCAATGATGGGCATGCCGAGAAACATGCCATGGACCTCATTTGTTAGTAAAGCACCGCTACATGGTAGCTCAATGCCTGCAAACAGTACCTACAAGTGTGTACCAATCATATACACCCATGGGTCCTCGTGCTCATGTAGTCCCTACCCCTCCCATTGTTTCAACTACCTATGCTCCACAACCACAATACACAAGTTCTTATTTCCATGGGACTATACCGGCTAGCATTAGCATGTCACATCCGACGTATGCTATGCCTAGGGCCACACATATGAACTTTGGACCACCACATGGCACAACATCGTACCCAACGTGGAACCCAAGGGCTTCCTATGCGCCAAGCCCAATGCCAATACCTACTCCACATGTAGTCTTTGGAGCGCCTTCACCCACGGTGCCTGCTCATTTAGGTGACTTGGCAACATTTTCTCAAGCTATTGGTCGATCTATTGCTGAGAATATGCGTAACACGCCTGATAGAGAGCCTAGAAGTAAGGCAGTACAAATAGCCAAGCTCACACAAAAATTTAGTGGAGACGGGGATGTGAGAAAGCATATCGAAGTGTTTGAACAAATATGCGATTCTCTAGGAGAACACAATGACCTACATAAGAGCAATGCTTTAAGCCTAACCTTAAGTGGAAAGGTTGGGGATTGGTATAGAACCCTAAGGGTGGAAGAAAAAACGATTTACCCTACTCTTAGGAGACTGTTCTTAAAAGAATACATACGAGAGGGAGTGCTTTGGGGTGTAGCCTCTCAGCTCCAGAAAGCCCAATGAGAGGAAGGAGAATCGGTGAGAGACTTATAAGTCGCTTGAAGCATTTAAATTCTCGTTGTAATCCAAATGAGCACTTCAACAACAACCAATTGCTTGATAGATTCATTAGGGGATTACGGCATGAGGATATCTACAATGGCCTAGTCATTAGAGGTATCACCACTCGGGAAGCAGTCACCACCAATGCGATCCAATTGGAGGATAATTTAATGATTCAAGGAGAAAGAGTGTCTGTTGAGCCTAAATCTATTAGCTCGCAAGCATCAGGGCATCAGCCAATGACCCTAAAGCCTATTGCTAAGGAGCCAAAGATATCTGAGATGACTTTAGCAGATCTCACCAAGGCTATTCAAGAGAGTCTTAGAGACAATCGTGCTCCGCAAAACAATCATATGTATCCAAGAAGGGATCATCAATGGTGCTCAGTATGCTATGGACCGCATAGTACCAGTGAATGCCCTACTTTTAGAGTAAAATTCAATGGGAACTGCAATGCATGTGGAAGGTATGGTCATCAAGCTAAGGATTGCATAGTATTTAAACGCACAATGGCCAATAGACCAACCTTAGCATGGACAGACACACCTCGAGTGCCTGCATTGATGCCGGCCCCACCTCTTAAACAAACAGCACAACACATGGTCCCTAGGGCCAAAATGTTGTTCAAACAACACCCTTACCACCTCCAGTGCTAGGACCGCAACCACCACATCCGAGAATCACTTCTGCGAATCAAGTGGGTTGTGAGTCATCTATTTCTTGTTTGGAAGGCTGTGAGGAAGATATAGATCCTAATATCGCCTATGGGATGGATGTGCTTGAAGAAAGTCCACAATACTAGATGGAGGACTATTGGGGACAAGTCAAACCTATATATCAAGTAGCTTCTCTTGCGGCAAGAGGCCAAAATATCAATTACACTGCTAAGAGACCACCTCTTCAATGCTATGAGTGTGGAGGTCCACATCGTGTAGCCGAGTGTCCTATTAGGCTACAAAAGAATATCACACTTATGCAAACCAATCAAGCGAGCACGTCTACAATGCCGATACTCATGTGTAATCGATGTAGCATAGATCATTTGATTGCCCAATGTCCAAATAATCTAAATGCACCGAAGATCACGCCATTAAACTTGATTGAAGTTACCGAGGAGCCATCACCAAGTACACCCGTGGTACCAGTAAACGTACTCACACGATCGATGCTCCAAAAACAAAATTATATTCTTGAGGAAAGAGACACGGCATCAATTGCCCAATCTCAGAAAAAGAAGAAAACACGAAGAAAGAGATTGCAAAAAGCAGCGACTTCAGACCCCAGTTCGAAGACCAACATAGGGACTGGTGACGACCCCGTATATATGAAGACGCTGAAGAAGATTCTGATTCAGGTGAAACCATGGAAACCAAAACGACCACTAACATAGAAACCAACAAGGAAGATCTTCATGAGCCACAATGGCCAGGATCCAAAAAGAAGATAGGAACTTACCCAAACCCTACAGAGGAGATTGAGCGAGTCAAGCAATTAAGGAGTTTGGTAGAAGATACCCAAAGGGATCTAGAACCAGCACCTAGGAAAATCCAGATTACAGACACCGTGTTCCCTACGCAACAACAACCTCACCAAGTCCATAGACCCTTGGACATACCTAGTGTCATCCAAGAAGAAAGTGACTTAAAGTCATGGGAAAGTGGGCGTACTCACTTCTTGATGGAAAGAATGTTTACAGAGGGACTACCTGATCCTATCGAAGAAATGGAGATCCCATCTTCCCCACGTCAAGGGACTCAAGGCCAAAAGGTGTCGTTAAACATTGCCAAACTGATGGATTTCATGTCTTCAGAAGTTAGAACCACCATTATGTCCAAACTATATAAAGACCCCGAGCTAGTCTCGGCTCTTCGAGCCTTCCTCAATGGAGAACTGAAGTTTGGGCTACCACAATTTGCACAGATGGATGGAGCTGGGGAGATGCCAATAGAGGAGGAACACTTAGATCCACAACCCAACCTAGATGAGAACCTTGTTATAGAAATACCTGTTAACAAGTTGGGACAATACTTTGAGGGTGATGAATCCAATGCGACCATACCAATCACTACTAAGAGATTAACTGTGAAGGGAATCTTTGATGGTGGCGTTGGGGTTAGCATTGTGACTAAAAATTGCTGGGAAACTATGGGAAGACCTCACCTTGCGACCACAACCATAGCAGTGAAGATGGCCAATGGGTCTATTGTTAAACCTATTGGGATGCTAGAAGATCTCAAGATCAAGTTCTTTGGACATAAAATACGAGTTACCTTCATTGTTATGGATTTCTCCAAACACACTATGGCATCGGAGATGATCTTAGGACGTCCTTTCATGAGGGAAGCAAAAATGGTGCATGACTGGTCCAAAAACCATGTCTAGTTGCAGTTCCAAGATTCTGTCATTCGAGTGGATCTTGTGACGGGTCAAGCACATCCTCTAGGAAACAGGTTTATAATTGATCATAGATCTGACACCACAATTCACTCGGCCCCATTGCAGTATTGTTACACGTGTAAAGCGGACACTAATGTTGGGGAAGATTCTCCTTATATGGATGTACTACCTGGGATGACTGAGTCGGACAATGTGGATTGGGTCCACCTAGCAGCAACCATAGACACTTGGGGAAATAGGGGGACGACCTGGGTAACACCAGAGGGGGATGAAATACCACCACTGGTACCCTTAAATATGCTACAAGTGATGCATATAGCTTCTGACAAGACTCATCCTCATATAGCGAAGAAAACATGCAAGTGGGTCCCTAAAGCTTCTTTAGCGACCATAGCTAGTGCTAAAAAACAAAATCCATGTAAGAAACGTACCACTCGCTCCAAGAAAAGTAAGAAAATGTTGCGATGGATTCCTAAACGACTATTGGCAGCCCAAGGCTACTATCAAGGAAATGATCAAATTTGGGTGCCAAAACGTAGATTGTGTTCTTACCTATCACTTGACCCATGTGAGCTCAATCCTGTAGCTCCAAAACAAATTAACGACCGTGGAAAGCAAAAAATCACAGAATGCTACACACCCGCTCCAGAGCTAGTTTGGGTACCGAAGAAAGAACGATTTGTTCCACCTAGCTCAGGAAGGGGGGAGTCCCATGAAGCTTCTAGCTCCTCATATAATGCATCCATAGAGGTAAAATCTTCTCCACAACCTCCACCTACAATAGTGGACCTCAATAAAGCTACAAAGGAATCCACACCTCCCAGTGTTCAAGAATCACCTGATGAACCACTTCAAGTTCGATCCTGGGAGAGTACCTTACCACCCTTGCAACTCGATGAGGCACCTAAGGTAATAGAAAAATACTGGCAAATATCCTCACCTATTACTGACTGGAACAATTGGTTTCAAAGGGTGGCAAACACATTTCAAACGGTATGATCTACCCAAGGAAGGGGGGAGTGTTTGCTGACATTCATCATTCACTTGCTTCCCTCTCAACCTTGTTTCCCTGACCTCTCAATCACCAACCTTAGAGAATGTACATATAAAGCCTTATACTCACAAAAAACAAAAAGAATAAAGAGCAAGCGTAATTAGAAAACGAGTATGCACAATAAAAGTCAAAACATTGACCAGACCTACACATTCACATCCGGTACATGAAACAGAAACCTATGCCATAAAACACCTTTGATCCTCATCACTCAAGTGATGGAGGGTAGGTAGAATTAGTACGATAGGAGTGTTTCTGTTTTAGAGTTGAGTGATTAGCAAAGTTCCTTTTTTCCACTGATGTGTCTCCTAGAGGTATTCTTTGTGTTTCTTAGTGTGTACAGGAACATGTTGCTGTGGTTAGGATTTGGACCTTCATGGAATCTTTCTCTCGTTCACACTTCAGATCAAGCGCGACCATCAACACAAACAGGTGTTTCTTGTCCATTAGCATTGTCCCTTATCTTTTTCACATCCATGTTTGTCTGCTTTAATTGTGATTGGTAGCATAATATTCATCGCATTTGCTTAGTACCAACATTTAATTCAACGTCATTTTTTGTCATAATCACTTGTTTAGGTTTAAACATCAAGCAAGTCCGACTAAGCTAGTTTGACCAAGTTAGGTGTTAGAGAGCTTCTCTTAATACCATGGGGAATGCCTTCCTAATAATCAATGGCTACTTAAGTTCTTAATCCGATTTAGGCAGCATTTGTGTGAAATGTACTAGGGTTTTCTAGTGGGCTTGACCCTATTGACCTTTAGCTTAAGTATTATAAAGGGAGTTTACTAATGTGATGAGCCGGGAGAGGGGTAATAGTGTTATATGACCCCCCAAAGTTACAAAATTAAAATGCTAAAAATGAACAAACAAAAAATCAAAGTGCCACAATGTAAAATCTTAAGCTGGAAGAGAAATCTCAGCTTGATTGAATACTTCACTCACATGTATCGCCTATGGTACTAGAGCCCTAGAGGTTCCCAGTGTGGGCGCTTTTCCTTGAAAAGCAAAAAACCCAAGGCATACAAAATAAGCACAGACATCAAAATTGAATCACTGTGAAAAGACTTTGGGGAGTCAAAGAAAAGGTAATCAGTCAGGCGATGATTTCATCAGAAATTCCTTTTATCGTAGCTTAACTACAAGGTCTTCTAGGTATAGCCTCTAGTCAACCCTCGAACATGAAATACTTGGCTCTCGCGATTAAACAACTTAATTGACCAGAGAAAATTAAGAAGCTTACCCATGGTATTAATAGTCGATCTCTAGTGCCTTTCGACCGTTAAATTAGCGACCCCATGCTTGTTTAATTTTTTACCTTTACATTTGTTTATGCATTTGATTATATTTCAATTTAATGTTTATTGCTGACAAATTGTTTAAAATTATGTTACCAATCAATTTGTCTGCCTAAAACTGCATATGCTTTTTAATCGCTTATGAGAATGTAATTAATGTGCCAATATTGTTTGATTTTGCAGTGACTGAAGAAGGCTAAGGACATTCATCTCAAATGCTCTTCCACCTCAACGAACGAGCTTCAACTCAATAGCTTCCGAGGACGGAATCTACATCAGGAAGGGGGGCATGTTAACCCTCAACGGCTCACGGACACCCTATCACCTACGACGGATGTTCTAACCTACGGCGGACATTGTATTATTTATTTGGTAGAGTCAGGTACCGGGCTTGTCGGTCCAATAGGAAAAGGGTAAGAGTGATCGCCGATGAGAGGCGCACTCTAACTGGAACATTCAAGGGATTAGTTGGCTAAGCATGGGCGCCCAAGTGTGAATGGAGCGAGCTCCTATAAAAGTCAACTAAACCTAAAATCCACTCATTCTCTCATTTGTGCAATTGAAGAGTGCTTGTGCTCCATTCCTTCTTCTTCTTCATCATCTCTTTGTGTGTGTGTGTGTGTGAGAGAGAGAGAGAGAGTGAGAGAGGGAGAGAGAGGGAGTGTGTGGGCGATCGAGCATTATGAAGGCACGACGGCAGTGAAGCGGTTGAGCGCGGCGTAGCGGCGTCTCCTTCTTCTTCGCGGCGAGGAATCCTCCACGAAGCAAGCGTAGAGCGGTGAGTGACACACCATCGCCTTCTTTGAGCTTACTAGTTTAGGCTTGTTGTGTGCTTGGAGCCATTTGTGGCTCGCACACGGTGTATCGGCAAGTTCCTTGCGTTGACACGTGCGACATACGCGCACATCAGGTTTTCTTAGGTGTACCCTTCCTGGCCCCTTTACCCTAATAAAACTTGAGAGGGGAAGATATAGCAGCGGCAAGGTGGTGGGGTTTGCAAATATGTTTCTTTTGGCCTGCCCAAAGGGCAAAGGCTATAGAGATGCCTTCTCTTTTTGCTGACTACAATAGAAAAAAGGTTGAGTTGTATTTTCAAGCACTTTTTGATAGGCCAAAAATGTTGATTTGTTGAAATAAGATAGTGGACACTCGTTTAAATATAGAGAGTGTAAATCTAATGATGGACATGTCTTGAGTTTTGAAATATGAAATGAATGCTCATTTATCAAGGAAAAGATTTTGGACTACCTTTGAAAGCATGAAACGCTAACAGCCTTAGAGATTAAATAATAAAGCATTAGAGGCTCCACAAAGGCCAAGACTCACCTTTTCATTTTGAAAAGTTCTTTCACCGGTTGAAACTTGAGGTGATAGTCTAAAGTTGTCATTTTTGTTAGTTCAAACTTTAAGGAAGGCATCTAGCGCTTTAAACTTTAGAGATTTTTTATTTTCATTTTTAAAGATTTTAAAGTTAAGTTTAGAAGTTAAGGATGTAGAACTTTTAAAGTAAGGTCTTCAATGATCCAATGAAGATCTAGAGTTTTTTTTTTTTAAAGAAAGTAAAACTTTGAATTAAAGAAAGTAAAAAGGTTACATGAACCCACAGGTAGGGGGAGGGTCACTCCGAGACGCTAGAGTTTTAGGACTTAGAACTTTAGAGCTTTTAAAAGGTGGGATTTACAGCTTAGGGATCTAGAGTTTTAAATTTGTAAAAGAGGCTCTAGAGCTTAAAGATGTAGAATTTTTAAAGTGGGATCTAGAGCATAGGGCTCTAAAGCTTAGAGTGTAGAGCTTAAGGGTGCTTTTTTAATTCAATTCTTTGTGCTTATGTTTTTTTTTTTTTTAAAGCTTAAAGATGTAGCAATTATAAAGTGGGATCTAAACTCACAACCAGCCCTAAAATTGACGCCTATTTTTTTTGTCAAGAGCTATTTTGCCTATCAAAACAAGTGTTTTAAAAAAACCTCATGTCATTTGACATGCTAGAATCTCAAAATTGCCTGTCAATTTTTGTGTTTATAACCTTGAGTTAACATTATATATGGCAAATTATATAAGTTGATCGCATTACACAAAGCATATGAAAAGGGACTTAAAAAATTGCATGTCAAAAAGAAATTTCTACTATGCCTGGCAGCCTCGTGATTTTATTACTTGTTCTTTTTGCTAATATGCAGTGGGGCCCACCTCTAAGAATCGAACCTCAGCGCAGTTGAATTGCCTTGGTGATGAATTGGCTATGGATGGCGGGGGCAATGGGATGGCAGGAGGAGATGTCTTGGAGCGTGGCAGGGACTTGTTGTGGAAGCAATTCTTCAGGGATTCCTCCGAGTGGCGGGACAGCCGCAGCAGCAAGCGAAGTCTCCGCCAGGCGGACTTGAAGCACAAGCTCACAAAAGAGCCTTTGTGGATGGACAGCAGCCACTATCCATCTTGGGCCTCAGAGGAGCTCATTACGCGCGGATTTACTTCACAGCATCAATGCATTGGAGGCGCTGCAGACGCTTTCTCTCCCTCACTGATATGGGCATGCTGTAAGACAAAGGATCTGCCCAGAGGAATCAGGCTACATGATATTATTCAAAAAAGGAACTTATTTGAGAAAAATTACTCTGACGCTTTAGTTACTATGTATGCAAAGTGCGGTGAGCTCCAGAAAGCACAAGCTTTACTTGACATGCATAACAGCAGCAGTGTAGTCCCATGGACTGCATTGATAGCAGGCTATGGTCGGCAAGGGAAGGGCCAGAATGCTTTAGAGTTATTTGAACGAATGCAACGTGAAGGCATTCTTCCTAATGTAGTGACCTATATCTGCATCTTGAAAGCATGTGCTGTCATCGGAGCTGTTGACAAGGGAAAGCAAATCCACTATGAGATTTTGAAGCAACATTTGCTGGACAAGAATATTGTGCTGGGTACTGCTCTTGTGGACATGTATGCGAAGTGTGGTGCTCTAACTCAGGCACAAAATGTTCTAGAGAAGCTCACTTCTCGCGATGTTGTCTCATGGAATGCCTTGATGGCAGGATATGTTCAACAGGGCCAAGGACAGCAAGTTATTGAATGTTTTGAAAGAATGAAGCATGAGGGCATCCTTCCAGATGCAGTGACCTATGCGTACATCCTGAAAGTGTATGCTGCAATCAGAGCTTTAGACAAAGGAAAGCAAATTCACGATGAGAGTTCGAGGCAGGGGTTGCTCGACCATAAGAGTGTGCTAGGTAACGCTCTTGTGGACATGTATGCCAAATGTGGGGCTCTTCCTCAGGCGCGGAGTGTCCTAGAGAGACTTCCTTATCGTGACGTTGTTTCTTGGAATGCTTTGATTGCAGGATATGCTCAAAAGGGGCAAGGACAACAGGCACTAGAAGGTTTTGAACAAATGCAGCGTGAGGGTATCCTTCCAGATTCAGTGACATATGTGGCCATCCTGAAAGTTTGTGCTTCGATTAGAGTCATTGATAAAGGAAAGCAAATGCACGATGAGATTTTGAGGCAAGGGTTGCTGGGGGATAATATTATACTGGGTACTGCTCTTGTGGACATGTATGCCAAATGTGGTGCGCTTTCTCAAGCACATAGTGTTCTAGAGAATCTCCCTTCTCGCAATGTTGTGTCTTGGAATGCTTTGATAACTGGATATGCTCAAGAGGGGCAAGGCCAACTAGCGCTAAAGTGTTTTGAACAAATGCAGCGGGAAGGCATCCTTCCAAATAGAGTGACCTATTTGTGTATCCTCAAAGCGTGTGCTGCAATAGAAGCATTTGACAAAGGAAAGCAAATTCACGATGAGATTTCAAGCCGAGGGTTATTGGAGCAGGATATTTTATCTTGTAGTGACCTTGTGGACATGCATTGCAAATACGATACTCTTCGTAAGGAACAAAGTTTCCTAGAGAATCGTCCTTCTCATGATGATGCCTGCTTGAGTGCTTTTATTGCAGAAAATGGGCATGGTCAGCAGGCCTCAGAATTTTTCAAACAGATGGAACATGAGGATATCCTTCCAAAGGCAACTGGCCATGTTTACTTCCCGAAAGAACGTGCTGGGATCAAAGTCATCAATGAGGGAAAGAAAATTCACGATGAGATATTGAGGCAAGGGTTGATGGAGCATGAGATTGTACTGGGTACTGCTGTTGTGGACATGTATGTTAAGTGTGGTGCTCTTCATCACGCACAATGTGTCCTAGAGAAACTTTCTTTTCGCGATGCTATTTCCTGGAATGCTTTGATTGCAGGATATGTTCAGAATGGGCAAGGCTTAGAGGCTTTAGAATGTTTCAAACAAATGCTGCAGGAGGGCATCCTTCCAGATGAAGTGACGTATGCATGCATCCTGAAAGCATGTGCTGCGATCAGAGCCATAGACGAAGGAAAGCAAATCCATGTCAAGATTTTGAGGTCAGGGTTGTTGACGCATAGCAATGGTCTGGGTTCTGCTCTTGTGGACATGTACATTAAGTTTGGTGCTCTTCCTCAGGCACAAAGTGTCCTAGAGAAACTCCCTTTTGGTGGTGTTGTCTACTGGAATGCTCTAGTTGCAGCATATGCTCAAAAAGGGCAAGGCCAACAGGCTCTAGAATGTTTTCAGCAAATGCAGCACAACGCCATCCGCCCAAATTCAGTGACATTCCGTTGCCTGCTAAGATTGTGTAGTCATCTAGGGCTGGTAGAAAAGGGCCAAGAACTCTTGGATAATATGGAAGCCATCTATGGTTTGAAGCCAGATCTAGAGTGTTTCACTTGCATGGTTGACCTGCTTGGACGTGCTGGGCACCTCGTAAAGGCAGTCAAAGTTATCCAAGGGATGCCTATTTCTGCTGATTCCACCATTTGGCATTGCCTCTTGGGTGCTTGTCAGAAATGGGTAGATGTCAAAGTGGGGACTTGGGCATTCAAACAGGCAGTTGAGCTAGATAAATGCGATGGGGCAGCTTACATTTTGATGCTAAATATATATGCAGCCGCTGGCATGCAAGAGAAGGCCAAAGACATTGAAGCCATGAGAATAGAGAACAAAGCTTGGAAGTTTCCAGAGTGTAGTTCGTGGACTGATCAAAAGGCATGTGGCGATCGTGATGCGGCCACCTCATTATTTGGCCTGCCCGAATGACATTGCCTTAGTGTTGCCTAGCCTTTTTGGCTGAACTAAGAAGTAGAAGTACAAAAAGGAGACTACGAGTTCCAAAATTCTTTTGCTGATGGACAAAGAATAATGTTGCCCATACGATTAAGAATTTTGGGAGAAGAAGATGTATTGAGTGGCATTGCTAAAGGCCACTCGAGTGAGAGATCAAATGTAGAAATTTTTCGGATCATTGCATAAGGGCTTGCAGCTAACGTTGATACCTTGCTATTCACATCAGACTTCAGAGTGAGAACTGAGCAGCTCTGGCAGCGCTTGCGCTCGGCTGCCCTTCTTCCCTGGTTATGTTGGGGCTTCCGTTGTCCTCTGACTCTCCTGTCCCTGGCAATGCACGACAGCCAACCACCTGCAAGCAACGGACATTTACAGCACAGCATGCAAGAGCAGAAACCTAACTCCTTATGTCACTTGCGAAACGTAGTGTGGGTGCAGACTGCACAAAAGCACCCTTTCACTGGTCAGAAATGTCATCCAACATTGTGTGGAGATTAGGAGCGTTATGCCATCTGTTACAGGCTGCTTCTCATACTTCAACATAACCACCCGCAAGCAACGAACATTTACAGCACAGCATGCTAGAGCAGAAACTTTACTCCTTATGTCACGTACGAAACATAGTGTGCGTGCAGACTGCACAAAAGCACCCTCTCACTGGTCAGAAATGCCATCCAACATTGTGTGGAGACTAGGGGCGTTATGCCATCTGTTACAGGCTGCTTCCCGTATTTCAACGTCTGTTGCCTGAGGTATCTGTCGTCAAGAGCAAAGCTTGCAGGCATCCAGGAAGAATGGCAAGCGGATGCACAAGCTATGCAAGGACCCAGATGCTGATGACCGTGAGGATTTGCTTATGCCCTGCAGTCCTTGCAGCAATCCAAGCAAGATGAGGATTTGCTAGCAAGGGGAGGAAGAGGGACCAGAGTCGGAGCTGAGTCGCAGAAGCTTTCTCATGTTCCCTTGGCAGTGTTGCCCTCACTTTTGGGTCGTCGAGCCCTTCTTCATAGGCACTCTAGCTTGGGTTTTCCTCACTTTCAGGTCATCAAGCGTCTCTCCAAACCCTTGAACTACCCCTCTTGACATCAGTGAGGAAGGAGATGAATTGCAATTTATGCCCCACGTTCTGTTGCTCAAAGGCAATGTCTCAGCAGGTTTGGAGACATGAGTCACTTCTGAACTTAGAAATGGGAGGAAAATGTCGGGCTTCTCACACTGACTGTTGCTCTCTCTGTCAAGTATCTAGAACGCTTCCTCTCTTGCTACTGGTTTTCAGTGCATCATCTGGGACCATGTAGATAAATGGTATACTTAAAATGGTGAAGTTTAATCTTTTGTAATTTGCAGATGGAAAAGGCTTGGATGATACATTTTCTTATCTACTGCATGTCTCTTTCTTACCGCCAAGATGGAAGAATACGACCTGGTACTACTTGATCTCCAGGTATCATAGTCATGCCTAAACATCTACTACTTAATTTCCAGCATAAGATTAACTACCAATTTGGGGGCTAGAGACATAGCAAATTGAGCACTTTGTGTACATATATATGCGTACAATGTCTTGTCATGCTTGGACAAGTGATGTATCACAGTTGAATTTGTAGTGGTAGCATGGGTTGGGCTATTGTCGGTCGCAATAGTGAGCTCATTCTCCATGCAATGCAAGGTGGAGCCATCTTTTTTTAGGAATGTATGCATCACATTGCCTTTATTACCATATAAAGTTGATGGCCTCTCTATAGGGTACGGTGTAAACGTTTTTTTCCCTTGCTAGTCTTCATCTGTAGCGGTTGCAGACTTTCTTTGTGCAGCCAAGGGATGCTCCTTCTAGTGCTTGAGAATTCGAAGCGAATGCATGTTGCCACTCGTCTCTGCAGGTGATATGAAGTGTGTGCAGGGATCATTATTTTACTAGTTCAGTTAATGTGAACTCTTGAAAGCTGAAGCCCGTGCTGACTCTCCTGTACCCCTAAGTCCCGCCGGGGTGCTTAAGCAATGGAACTGGAAGCATGCTGAGGTTTCGCTTTGTACGGAAGCTGAAATGCATCAAAACGCTTCACTTTTATTTTCAAAAATTTATCAGCAGCGCAGTTCTTTAAAACCAATGAGTTTGTCACCAAAGTAATAAATAAATAGTCACCTAGATGTACTTGAGTGATCAAATTGAAAAGTCTAAGGTTGGACAAGTAATTTCCTCTCTCTCTCTCTCTCTCTCTCTCTCTCTCTCTCTCTCTCTCTGTTTGTCTCTGATCTCAAAAGGGGTTATGGAGTAAGAAGGAACTAAGGCTTAAGTATTTAAAGAGCTTTAAAACATTCTTAAGTTGCTAAGATTTGGTAGAGGGATGCCTCCATATTTCGGGGGAAAAAATGACTTAAGCTTTGTTTAGGGGTTTCTGTGAATTTTTCATGGAACAAAATGACTTCAAAATGACCCTAAGTCAATATTTTTATAGTTCAATAGGCCTCTATGAAATGGGCATAAAGCTATCAAAAGCGCAAGAAATATCCATTACGATGTGGGGAATTATTTAAGAGGCTCGACATAATTGTCTTTGATCAAAACGGGTTCAAAACGACTTCGGAACCTTGATTGAGTGTTGTGAGACTAGTGCGGGAATTGCATGAGGAAGCCAACATATGAACGAGACATTGTGATAAGTGCACAAGCTACATATGATCTATAGCTCATTCATATATAGCTTAGAAAGCGAAGGTCAACCCATAAAGGTAGAAAAGGGGCAAAAAGCAAGGACTTGGCTTGGCTTGCAAGCTATTTGCTAAAACTAGCATATACCACAGCTTTTAGGGTCCCGTCTCTTCTGCTAGGTTTGTGTATGTAGGGCATGTTTGAGCTCTCATAGCATGCTTGGGCTCATTCAACGTAGCTTCTCTCTCTCTCTCTCTCTCTCTCTCTCTCTCTCTCTCTCTCTCTCTCTCTCTCTCTCTCTCTCTCTCTCTCTCTCTCTCTCTCTCTCATCTATCGTTACACTTGCTCAACGTTTAATCTACCATGACACCGCATAGAAGAAGGAAATTATAATTTTGAAAGCTTTTTGTTTAAGTTGCATAATCATGATTATTTACATATCTTCCAAATTTGACCTCTCTCCCTCTCCGAAAGGGTCGGATGTCTTTGAGAGGGAGGCAATATTGAGATGCAAAACACACCGAATAGAACTCCTGATTATGTGAATTGTGAAGTTCTAAGCCTTCACATGGCGCGGTAATAAATGAACAACTCGACAGATTATATTTTCTTGATGCATGTAGTTATACGTTTCATACATAATGAAAAATTCCTATCATGGAGGGTTGAGCTAAGAAAATCCACCCTTCTATACTATGTCAATGTCTAGTTTTTGTTAGTTCCTAGCTGATTCCATGACATGACACGAGCCATACTTACACATAACGAGCATAGAGAGTGGACATTAGGCTCATTTCCCAACCATAAAGCCAATACACGCTCACCCATGAGCCTTGGGGCCTGCAGCCAACGAGGTAGTCCCTACCACAAAGGGTTTGGTGTTCCATTCCACAAAGCTGACACCAATACGAGTGTGCGTGTAAAGCTACCAAGGGCCTAGAGTCCAAATGTGGTAATCACACAAGATATCTCACAAATGAGACCCCTATCCTATTTATAGGACCCCTTAACCGTCTTAACCATAGGGCCATGTTCACACTACATAGCTCAAGCGCCCATCCAAATATTTGGGGACATAATACTTCTCCCTTATATTTGAATTGTAGTCCTTTGATCGAGAACCAATTCAGATTCAAGTGGATTGTAACGAGTTGTATTGCGAAGATGATGTTGACCATTGACTAGTACGGATCGTTTCAAAATCCTCGGCAGCTTTAGGTACACCCACATCCATCCCTGGAGGTCACGAGGCTGTGGATGCTAGTAAGCATGACAGAAACCCGATCTTGGGCAATCTTTTTCCTTTCTTTAGCAATCATGACCATTCATGCAAGAAATTGGCTACATATTGCATCTTAACGCCTTTGAGTCCAGTGACAAATGGTGGTTTTGGCTCATAATCGTACATAAGCATGAATGTGCTATAACCAGTAGCTCAGTTGTCTTATAAGCAAATTCAACTTGTGGGAGATAGCGTTCCTAATCAGATTGATGGCGAGAGACATGCACGTAGCATGTCCTGCATGGTTTAATCAGTGTGTTTGGTATGTCCATTAGTCTCAGGTGATTTAAGGATGACATAGCAAAACAGGTCTGCAATTCCTAGTTTGCCATAAATTGCCAGTGAACTTAGTACACAGTCACTAACAATCTTTTCAAGAAATCACACAACTTATGTAAGTTCTCCACAAAGAGTTGACCCAACTCGGGGCTCTTTATAGTAATAATGTACATATTGTGTACGAAGTACCATTTTTGGGACATATGGCTCATGGCTCTTTACGGTAATAATGTACATATTGTGTATGAAATATGGTTTTTGGGACATCACGGAAGTGTACCCATATCTGTTGATAACCGGACCTAAATCTATCTTGGTGAAATATTGTGCATCCAATAGTTGATCCAGAAGGTCATTTATCCTAGGTAATGGATTCTTATTCTTGATGATGACCTTATTGAGACCCTTGTAATCAATGCAAAAGCAAATCCCTCGGTCCTTCTTCTTGAAGAGAAGAACAGAAACACCTCACAGAGACGTACTAGATTCAATAAACCCCTTGGCAAGATAGGCTTATAGCTTCTTACCAATCTTGTCTTCCTCTTTTGAGCTAGACCTATAAGGTTGTCGAGAAGACGGGATGGCCATCGGGAAAAAGCTCTATCTCGTGATCAAGGTTGGCCCAAGAGAAGGTGGAAGCCCATCGGGTAAATTTGCTTGAAACATGTCTGCAAACTCTTTTAAAAGAAAATCCAAATATCCTTTTATAGTAGCATCATGATCAGACAAAGGAACATCATGCTCAAACAAAAGCACATCAACATTAGAACTTATTGAATGACAATGAAAAGAAAAATCAACATTGGAATTCTTGACAAAACAAACTGAGACCAACATTACGATCATGACACTATGTATCAAACTCTTTTGTTGAAATGAGGTTTATGTTAGAATCGGTGGCCCCGAAGGATGGAGAACTCTCAACCTTTTGATACAGAATGTCAAGCTCCAAATATGTAGTATGAGGCGCATAATCTATTGACGGAGAAGTTGTCCTGCTATAGAATCACAACATGCTTAGAATGATGTCTACATGTTGTAAAATCATCATATGGAAGTCCAACGCTTCATGGTAGTGTTGAATGCAGAGGTCAACTTGTGGCAGGACCTTAGTCCATCGATCAAAAACTAGAGTTTCCATGTATCGAGTTGAGTAGGGACGATCTGAAGCTTAAGATCCTCTACCATTAATCCTAACAAGGGTAGCACAATTCTAGTTATATTTCAAGAAGCGTCCCATAAACTAAAAAAGAATTCTCTTTGTCTATATGGTTTATGTTAAAAGTCTACAACTAACGGCAAGCTACTCACTCATTATAACTCTAACTCATCTAAAGAAAAACTCTCTTTAAAAGGATTTCTTGGTGAACATACTTCTAGGTTTATTGACTCTATTACATGATGAATTCATCGTTCTAGAGGGGATGATGAGATGTAACATGGTTTATTTTGAAATTTAAGGACAATTTGATGCAACTTACCATATGTAACAGCTGCAACATAAGAGCAATGGGAACATTGTACCATGTTTTTTTCCCAGCTCTTTTGTATACGATAGAACACACGAAATCTTAACCATATTAACCTCTTTGAAGTAAGTCCCATTGCTCGCACCATCCATAACATGGCCACGTAACCTATGTTGTTTAATCTACATGGTTATGGAAAACAAAGGCGTTATGATAAATTGCTTTCAAAGCTGCAAACATATCAACAAGAAAAGGATCTTACTTATTTATATGCATAACTATTCTCAACATATTTGCCTCGTTCAAGGAGTCCACAATCACCAATTCGACTTGAACTTTGATGTAAGCAACACCTAAAATCAAAGAAACAGAGAAATCACAAATGAGTTGAAAACATATCTAAAATTATCCTCTCAATAATATAAGACTTAATTTATTTCAGAATCCCCATCCACGCAGCCAGCCTATGATTTCCATCCCATGTGTACAACATTTTATTGGACAAGTCAACCTAGCAAGTATCTTTTATTTTTGCCTCAAACTCATCATTCAGTTCTTGCCACTAGGGATCCCATGTCTTCAAGATTTCATCGTTGACGTCAACAGAAGGGTGCCCCTGTGCATCCAATGAACATATAAAGCATCCCTTTGGCTCATAATAACCTTCAAGCAAAAATGTCACTACAACAAAAGAAGGTGTTATCGACGCATATATCGACGCTGTCCGTCGCTATGAGCGTCGCTATACGCATCGCTGTGAAACCAGTCGCTATTAGCGACGCGTATAGCGACGCGCATAACGACGACCATAGAAGAAGAAAAATTTCTTGGGCAGAGGGCAGGTAGCCTGGCCTGTGCCCAGTTAAAAGATGGACACAGCCACAGGCAGACTTCCTGCCCTCTGGCCAAGAAAGCGAGCAGCACCAAAATATCAACCATGCTCTCGCGCGCAGAAATTTCGACAGAGTTCCCTTTGTTTTTACATAAACTTTTCAAAAAAAACCATATCATGTATACGCCTCCTACATGCTATCCATGTAGGATCTCACATGAGATTTAAGGCCAATGAAAGACAACCGTACCAACTGAAAAGCATAGCCATAACTTAAAAGCATAACCATAACGAACCATAACCATAACTTAAAACCATAACCGGCTATAATCACTTTGATCAAAACCATAATGCAGATAACCATAACCATAAACAAAATTAACAATAACCATAAGTATAACCAGAAAGAGAAACAATAACTGTCTATACAATGACAATGACAATAATCATAACCATAAGAAAAACAATAATTGTCTGAACACTAACTGTTTGTACAAAAAAGAGACACAGAAGCGTGTCTGTGTCTCACAAAGCATATAGATGAAATCTGGTCCACTAATGACTAGGCGTCGCAACCTGCACATAAGACAGCTCACAAAATTAGTATTGATATTACTTCACATATACTGACTTAATTAAATCAACTCACACATATTAACGTCTCACCTCAAGCGATCAGCGAGACTGTAAGGCCTCCCAGTCTACAGGCTCTCCTAAAGCTTCAAGATCATTCAATACTTCATAGATACCTCTGCGATATCCATCTGACTCCTCCTCGCGTGATGGAGCTCAATGCATCACAAGATTCTGTGTTTATACAAAAATCAGAGTAATAAGAATACATGATTCATCGCGTTTTAAAAAACGCCATAGTTAAGATTGGATTAGAAACTCACAAACTCATAGCGAAAGGTGTCGAAGCCTCCGCTGCCAAGATGAGATGTCCCCCTAGTCATCTGTCGTACCTGCGCGGCCTCACGCTGCTGTCTGAACCGCGTGGCTGCTGTCCTCTCATCCTCCCTGATCTGCAGCCATGTCTCGTATGGGATGCCCGAAGGCTTCGACGAGCCGGTCCTGAAAGCCTTCCGAGCTGCATCTCGTCGATGTTTGATGGTGTCCCGTGCAACACCCTTGATCCACCGCGCCGAAACAACGGAAGAACCCGGAGCAGGCTGGTACTCTCTCAAGATGGTCTCCACTATGTAAGTGACTTTTTCCTTTTCTTGCTGATCCCAAGACGTCAGAATGCTGGTCGAAAACTACAGCTCCACGAGCTGGCGAATCCGCTGTCGCATCTCAGTCCCGACTCTATCCATGTCAACCGAACCATCTCCCCGTACAGTATAGAGCTTGGAGGCACTAGGATCGTGTGCCCCCCAAGGTGTCCGAGGTGTGCCAAGAGGTGTGTCGAGAGGTGTGCCTGGGTAAGACGGGGGTCGTGAGCAAGGAGGGGTCGAAGCATCTGTGGACCCTCCTCCACAGCAACCACCACCTCCACCTGACGATCGCTGAGATCGGCGAGTGCGCCTGTGCTGCGGAGATGAGGACGTACTCGCCTCTGCCCCACCCCTAGGTGTCGAAGCGGCCGTGATGGGAGAAGAAGGCGTCGTACCCATAGGCGTCCTGAACCCCGTAGGCGTCCCCCCCCTAGGCGTTGGTCCCTCGGGTGTGAATCCCGGAGGCATAGTACCCGTGCCTCTAGCTACCCAGTACTGAGAATCCTCTGCCCTCTGAGCAGGCGTTATCCATGTAATGAAGCCCATGAATGCATCTGCACTCATGGAAGCGGGATCTGGAATCTCGTCTGCCATACTAAAGTCCTGCACAAAGAAAGTAAAATAAAGCATCAGAACACAGTTGTTTAAATTAACTTTAAGCTTAATTTTAAATCAAAGTCTTCACACAAACACTTACAGGCCTAAACCTCGACAAGTGAGGCATCATCGATAAGATCTTGCACCGTATCATCGTCTATCTCTAATTGCAAACATAACTCTGCCCCAACTCGTTCTGGCAGATTGTCTTCATCCATTGCATCTTCATCTACAAGTGTCAATTCTGGCTCGTCTGCGTCATCCCTCGTATATCTGTCAGCTTCCTCTGCCATACCTTCGTCCATCTCATCTAATGTCACAGTAGTATGGACGTCGTCTGACTGACTTTCCTCCAGGAGATCTTGCCCTTCAAATACTTGTTTATTTCTTGGAGCAACCTGAACCACAAACCACCATTGTCGCTCTCGAGGGTCCGGTACAAAGACCACTTGCTCACAATGTTCGGGGAGAGCAAATGTGTCACTCGCATCTGTCCAAGTCTTTGTAGAATCTATTTGCACAAGTTTGTTTCCATCTCTGCGTACCGTTGCATTGCGACCAGAAGTAATCACCTTGAACCACTTCACATCCAACAAAAACATCTCAAACTGCCTGAAGCTTACTTTCAGGATATTTGGCACCAGACCACAGTAATCCAGGTTGCTAATGCTCTCATTCGTGTCTCTAGCACTGGCCCTGCTCTTTTGCATGAAACTAACCATTACCCCACTGTCAAACGTGTTTCTTCTGCTGTCAATTTGTTGTGTTCTAAAATGCTTTCCATGTGACCACAGTGCCATGTATGTATGATACTTCCAGTCACATCCAATAGCCAGCTCTTCCTCTTCTAGAGATATGGGTTCTCCGATCTGTCGAGCTGCTCTCACTGTCTTGTCCAACCATGCCATTGTAGGGAATTCAGGTAGAGGAGCGAGATAGTCTGGCAAGGGTAAGCCTCTAGTCGTTCGACTTCGCCTGAAATCCTGTCGCTCTAGATTGTGTCTCTCTTTCTCTTCTTCGTACCTTTCAAGCCATTTTTGCATCAGCGCTGAATTTAGTATACAGAACTTCATGATCTTTTCTCGCATGGCCAGGTTCATTTTATTTGGCACCCCTTGCCCTTGCGGCTCCTCTCCCACCAGTCTTGCATCCTCCTCATTGCTCCGCAGTCGAGGCATTTCTGGGTCAGAAACGGATAGAAATTCGGTCGTCAATACAAGAGACTCTTGCACCAGCCATCCTTCTGCCATGCTCCCCTCTAGACTCGCTTTTTGGTGAACAAAACCCTTAAGTGTTTTCATGAACCGCTCTAGAAAGAACATCCAACGGCTGTGGACTGTACCTGCCACTGCAACCTCATCTATTACATGGACGAGCAAGTGCATTTGGATAGTTAGGCAACTCGTGGGTAGATACTTCTCAATCATGCAAACTGCCTCAATGGAGTTAGCCCTTGCGACTGCAATAGATTCCTCCCGTATCTCCTTGGAAGAGATCCACTGCACTAGCTCTGAAATCTTGTATATGTAGGTCCGCACTTCCTCCGTTAAACATCCTTGATCGCAACTGGAAGAATGAATTGCAAGAACTTATGCCAGTCATGCGATTTCAACCCTGACAGTTGATCGTCACGGGTGAATGCTGTCTTGAGACATCGCATATATCCTGTTGGCGTCCTGAACTCTGAAATCACCCTTTTCACTTGTCGCTCTTCGTTTTTTAGCAATACCCATGGCGCTCTTGGAAGTTTTGTTTGACCAGCTGCATTGGTGAAAGGCCACAACTCTGGCATCTTTCCAACCGACTGCAAATCATCTCGTGAAGCTCGATTGTCTTTCATTCCCATGATTGTCTTCCAGAGGAGCTCTCCCACATTCTTAAATATATGCATTGGATCTAGCAAATGGTTAATTAGTAGATCACCCCAGTACGGCAACGTATGGAGAATGGACAAATGTTTCATTCCTGGAACAGGTTGCCCCTCATGTTGCTCCCATCGGCAACGCCACTCTTGTACATGCATAGGACGACATTCGACGCGACCAAGCTGGCCTTCGCGCAAGTGATGGCCATTTGGAAGATAACGGTGGTGGCCTTGATAAATTGTCTTTCGAAGAGAGGTAGAATAGCGCACATCCAAAGACTGCCCGCAAATTGGACATGCATTGTATCCCGAAGTTGTTAGTCCTGCATATATCAAAGCATGAATCAGGCCAAGGCAAAGGGCTTGCGAATAGCAAGAATTTTGTAAATCAATAACCATTACCAGAAGCTTCTCCGTATCCTGGCCAATCATGCATAGTCCACATAAGAAGTCCATGGATCCTTGCATGCTGTTGTCCTACTGGTTCAACCACATCTGCTATGTCGATCCCATGCCATAACTCCGGGAGCTCGTCAACTAGTGGAGCTAGATAAACATCCATGTTTTTTGCCTTGAACTTACCAGGTACAATCAAGCTTAAAATCAAATGACCCTTCTTGATAGCAAGCCACGGCAGGAGGTTGTAATTGATAAGGCACACAGGCCAAGTGCTCCATGACGAGCTTCTCAAGCCAAATGGATTGACTCCATCCATTGCCATGCCCAAACGCAAATTGCGTGGTTCACTCTTAAAATGTGACCAGGTATCTTCAATGTGCCTCCAAGCCTTCAAATCAGCGGGCACCCTAAATGTTGCGTCAGTGGATCTATTCGTAGAATGCCACCGCATCAACTTTGCAATGGAACCACAACGAAGCATGCTTTTTATCCTAGGAATAATAGGGAAATGCCGCAACACTTTAGTTGGCACTGTCTCGCCAACTGCATCTTGTTTGTAGCGCATTGCTTCGCACTTAGGACACGACAGACAATCTGCGAATTCATTGCGAAGGATATTATGCCTATCCTGGTGTTTTTTTCACCACATGCACAAGCCATGGAAGTTCTTAGCCCAATGAAAGTTTTCTACCTGATTGTAAACCGGACGGGGCCTCCATGTCCAAGCCAGAAGATAATGTGGAGATGGATGAGCAACTTGAGAAAGATTCAGAAGCCTTGCATGGTTCTTGCTCAAAAAAGCGATCTCGATCTCTCTTTCTCTCTCGATCTCACTCTCGCTATCTCTCTTTCTCTCTCTCTCTCGATCTCGCTCTCGCTATCTCTCTTTCTCTCTCTATTTCCTTATTTTCCTATCTCTCTCTCTGTCTCGCTCTTCACTTCCCTATCTCTCTCTCTCTCTCTCTCTCTCTCTCTCTCTCTCTCTCTCTCTCGCTATTTCTCTATCTATCTCTATTTCCTATCTCTCTCTCTCTCTATATATATATATATAGAGAGAGAGAGAGAGAGAGATAGGAAATAGAGAGATAGAGAAATATTTCCTATCTCTCTCTCTGTCTCGCTCTTCACTTCCCTCTCTCTCTCTCTCTCTCTCTCTCTCTCTCTCTCTCTCTCTCTCTCTCTCTCTCTCTCTATATATATATATATATATATATATATATATATATATATATATATATATATATATATATATATATAACTCTTGTTCTCTATCTCTCTATTTCCTATTTCTCTCTCTCTCTCTCTCTCTCTCTCTCTCTCTCTCTCTCTATATATATATATATATATATATATATATATATATATATATATATATATATATATATATATATATATAACTCTCTTTCTCTATCTCTCTAGCTATTTCCTATCTCTCTCTCTCTCTCTCTCTCTCTCTCTCTCTCTCTCTCTCTCTCTACTGATCGAATGAGCGACTGAGCTAGGGAGATCTAGACGTCCATGACTGCAGAGGACTACACAACATCGACAGAGGCTGCATCAGAGGATCTAGCTAGGTCACTTTGGCTCGACATGTATAACGCCCGGTCAGACTACTGACCATGGAGGAGATTGATGAGATCCGCCAGCGACAGCTGCTGGATCTCCTATGATCTACCTATCCCAGCTAGCTGGTTTAGCCGTTTAGTCCATACCCAGCAGTTTAGGATTCCATAATATTTTATTTTGTCATCTTCTTACTCTGACTTTGTATCAGATTCATCACATTATAACTTTCTTGTCTCATGTCTCATAGGTCACTTTGGCCTTTCGAAGACATTAATATAACATTTCATTTCATTTCTTTCTTTAATTATTTTTCTTTAATTTTAATTTCCTAAGCATACATTAATTCTCTCTCTCTCTCTCTCTCTCTCTCTCTCTCTCTCTCTCTCTCTCTCTCTCTCTCTCTCTCTCTCTCTCTCTCTCATCCGAACTCCGATTTAGGTGATCTATAGCCTCAATCGAAGAGCACGAAGCCCTCTACGCATTGATGTAAAGACAGAATTTTTCTGTGTAATGAAAGGCTTTGTTGTAACAGCATCTCAGAACTGAAAAAACTGTCAAAACTTTGCGTTTTTGTTGCCGACTTGAAGGCAATGTCAGACAAAACTCGCAAGGGTGGAAAAGCCACACTCGCCATGGAGAATGATGCAAAATCTCCAAGGAATTTGGATGCTAATCCAACCACATCGTCTACAACAACGGAAGCAATGATCATGGCTTACTTGATCTCGTTACAAGAAACCGTCAACAAGCAAGGTGAAGAGTTGCGCGCACTTGCAATGGAGAATGGTACTTTAAGAGTTCTCGTTGTGGAGAATGAGCACCTCAAGAAGGTTCTTGAAATGCAAACAACACGCTTGATGCATCTTGAGAATGAAGTTCAAGAATGTAAACGCTCTCTTGTGGACATGAATGTAGTGAAAGAGCGCTTGAGCAAAGTTGAGAGTGATCATGTATTGAAAGAGAAAACGATAGATACAATACGACATGATGTATGTGAGATGAGAAATGCATCCAAATCATGGGCTGATATATGTAAGGATAATGTGGTTTCTACATCTCCTATCACGCAAGCCGTTGTCCAAGCAAAGAATGTAGAGAATGTGGACACTCAAGAATTGCAAGAACGACAAAAACGCTCAAAGAACATCGTCATTCGTGGAATCAAGGAGGAAAGCATGGAAACACCCCAATCTCTTGCGGTTGCTATTGAAGAGTTTTTTGCTACACACTTTGGCATGTCAGGAATCATGGCTTATGGTGCACATCGAGTTGGAAAACAAGGAGTCCCTCGCTCGGGAGAAAGACCTATTGTATGTACTATGGCTGATGAGGTAAAGAGAAAGATCATCCTTGACAATGGTTGGATCTACCTCAAAGGAACGGGTTGTAATGTATATGAGGATCGCACTCTTATGCAACAAAATGTACGTCGCAAAGCATACGAGGAAAGAAGCAAGAAGGTTAAGGTATCATCTCAAGAAGAAAAGTCACTTGAGGAGGATGCAAGTCCACCCAACAAATAGGGACACATGATCTATGAGACCAACTCACGCTTGCGAATAAGCTTTTGGAATTGTAACGGGTATCCATGGAATGCGGGAATTGGCATTGATGAGCTTACCAATGACTCCGATGTGATACTTCTTGTCGAAACATGGGAGCATGATGCGCAACGAATTCTTGGATTTGACAAATACGATGTACATTCTTTGATGTGGGCCAAAAATGCAAAGCAACGAAGAGGCCAAGGAGGCGTAGCATGTATGACCAAAAAGGGTTTGAAAGATGTTTCCATTGTCAAAGAAGATAAGTATAAACGCTACTCATGGCTGAAAATCAGCCCACCAAATGGTCAAGTCATGTTTGTGGCCGGCTGCTACATTCCTCACTATGACTCCAACTTTTATGCTCGCTTGAATATGGATAGAGATCAGCCCTTTGTTGAACTAGAGGAAGACATTGCTCATTACAAGGATCAAGGTGAAGTCATTGTTTTTGGAGACATGAATGCTCGCACAAATATGTTACAACACGACACACAACAAGTCAACATGCCGCATGTATCAAGAAGAGTGGATGACTCATACATGTATAATCGAAGTTCTAATGATGCAAAAGAAGTGGATCACTATGGAAAGTCACTTCTACATATGTGCAATAGTACCGGAATGCTCATTGCAAATGGTGTATCTCTATGGCAAGGCACCAATGACTTTACATGTAGAAAGCACAATGGTGCTAGCGTGATTGACTATATGTTGTTCTCAGAAGCCACTCTAGAATGCATACAAAGCTTTACACTTGGTGAATGGAATCCGGAATCAGATCATAGGATGTTATGTATTGACCTCAAGTGTGGTAAACGGCCCGAGCATGTAGCCTCCAATCATGATGTGAATCATTTGTACCTACGTCTAGACTTCAAACGAGCACTTATATATGCTGATATGGTGGACCAAATGTTAAGCATGATAGAGCATCAAGGGAGCCCAACATTAGAATGCAAGTGGAAAGTTTTCAAAGAAGTAATTTTCTCTTGTGCGAAGGAATGCTTTTCGGTGAAACACATGTCTTGCAAAAGGTCTAAGAAGGGTAGCACCAAGAAGAAATGGTTTGACATGGAATGTAGTCAAGCCCAAAAACACTTGCTAAGATTGGATGCAATCAAAGAAAAGGAAGTTTACTTGGAATGTTCACACACATACAAAACACTTGTTCAAAAGAAGAGGAGAAGGTGGGAAGTCGAAAAACAACTTCTTTTAGCACAAGAGAAAGCACATGCATGTGGCAAGTTTTGGCAAAATCTAAAAGGCAAGCGCGTTGAGAGCTTTGGTGACTTGACTCTTGAGGATATGTATATGCATTGTAAGAACCTCTATGAGCAACCCAATGTTGATAAGATGGAGGGTTGTAGCTCCCTTCCATTTATGTCTCCCTTCTTTACCATTGAAGATGTATGCCGCGCGCTTGAGAAACTTGCTACTCGCAAGGCAGGTGACCTTCAAGGTGTCAAGGCTGAAATGATTAAATGGACAAGCAAGAAAACACGATATTGGATATGCGATATGTTTAACCTTGCACTTCAGTATGGCATGCCTCATGATTGGAGTGCAAATTGGATCAAACCTTTGCACAAAGGAGGAGATGTAAACAATGTGAACAACTATCGCACTATAATGGTTGGTTCTTTGATGGCAAAGTTATTTGGATGTATCATGGAGATGAAGATAAGTGAATGGGCTGAAAAGAATGGCAAACGTGCGCTTGGCCAAGCAGGTTTTCGAAAGCATCATAGCACTATTGATCACCTTGTCACTCTTCGAGTTCTTATGGAAGCGTCTCGATTGAAAGGAAAAAAGTTGTATTGTTGCTTTGTGGATTTCAAGAAAGCTTTTGACATGGTACCGCGAGGAAATCTTTGGAGACGTATGCAAAGCCTTCAAGTGCCGAGAGAATTTATGCATGCAGTCTTTCGCATCTACCAAAAAGTGATATGTCGATTACGTATGGGAGATGGAATTTCAGAATTTTTTGCAAGCACTATTGGTGTCAAACAAGGATGCCCACTTTCCCCAACCCTCTTTGGGCTACTCATTGATGAATTGGAATACATGGTTCTTGATTTTATGCAGCAAGAAGGCATAGAAGAGGTTAAGATTGGAAATGCGGTGATCATGCTTTTGCTTTATGCCGATGATGTAGTGCTCTTGGCACATACCTTAGAAGATGCACAAAAGCTTATGAGTGTCTTGGAACGCTTTTGCCTACATAGCGGGCTGATCGTGAATGGATCCAAAACCAAGGTTATGCTTGTAAAGACCCTCAATGACGAAAATCCATGCATTGTATACAACAATGAGAAACTTGAAGTGGTAGATCACTTCAAGTACCTTGGCCTTGAGGTTCCATCCAATCATAAATGGAAGGATTGTGCAATGCGTCGCTTGGAAGCCGGAAAGAGGGCTTATTATGCATTTGAGAACATGTGCAATGCAGGAGAGATCAAGTGTTGGGCTCTCAAAAAGTACCTCTTTGACACATTGGTGACACCGGTGCTTCTTTATGGAGTGGAGGTGTGGGGTGGAAGCGTCGGGAAGTCTACTTGGAAAGAGTTTGAGAATGTCCAAAAGCGTTTTCTCACCAACTTTCTCCAAGTCAAGACACAAACACCCTACATGCTCTTACTTCTTGAGTCCGGATCGCTTCCCATTGAGGTCTTGGGCATGGAAAGGGTTGTGGAGTACATGCGTAAGACACAACGTAGCCCTTTGCATCGACTTCCTAGAATCGCATATGAAGCAAGTCAAAAGGTTCAAAAGACATGCAAGAGCAAAATACTAAGTTCGGGGTGGATGCTTGATATCAAGAAATGGTTTGGAAGATGGGATGCATGTCACTTGGTCAAGGATGCGTCGATCGACTCCCAAGTTAATGAGGCCTTCTTACAACGCCAATGTATCATGGCTTGGGAGAAATCCGGAGGTTCTCGCTTCAGCCATTACACCACACACGTTGCCCCAAACTACAAATCTCTCTTCTTCTCGGAACGAGGTAACCGAACCCATTCCTACATCCTTGAGCCCATCTCGTTGAGTGTGATCCGCACCATTGCCTCCATTCGTCTTAGCTCCCATTCTCTACGCTGCGAGACAGGACGTTGGGGCACTGGCGAGGAGTGTCATCGACTTTGCACCTTATGCCCTCGTCAAGTGCGAGAGAGTGAGTACCACACACTACTTGAGTGCTCAGCTTTTGACCACATTAGGTCCTCTTTTCCCCATATATTCAGCCATGAGCTCTCCCTACATACCTTCCTCTCCCAACCACGATGTGGACTCTCTATTGCGACGCTCATTTCAGCCATTTTTGAGCATCGAGAGTCACTTATGAACTCCACTCACACCACGTGACATGTTCATTTGGTCCCATAGGTCATATTTGACCTCCCATGACGATAATAGAACTATCTATCTATCTATCTATCTCTCTTTCCTACACACACACACACCGCTCTCTCTCTCTCTCTCTCTCTCTCTCTATTTCCTACACACACACACACCTCTCTCTCTCTCTCTCTCTCTCTCTCTCTTTCCTACACACACACACACACACCGCTCTCTCTCTCTCTCTCTCTCTCTCTCTCTCTCTCTCTCTCTCTCTCTCTCTCTCTCTCTCTCTCTCTCTCTCTCTCTTACACACACACACACACGATGTAGAGAAAGAGAGGGGTTGGGGGGGGGGGGGGGGGGGGGGGGGGGGGGGGGGGGGGGGGGGCGAAAATGGCCCCTGCTGCTCGCGGGTTTCACCTTTTTCCCCCAAATTTTTTTGCGTCGATATACACGTCGCTATACGCGTCGATATACGTGTGAGAAATAAAGCCTTTCCATGTGTATATCGACGCACATTGCGACGCGTATATCGACGCCCGTTAATTTCATCGATATACACGCGTCGATATCTCCATGTAGTGTTGTAGTGTGTGTTGGCCAAGGGTTTCAATCATTTAGGGTCCAAGCTAACCTGTCTCGCTTTCTCTAAATTTGTCAATCGACATCGTGGAACCAACGGCAATGGAGTCTCTTGCTCTCCCTCCATGGTTTAAACAATGTTAAAACCCATACTTTTCTAGAAATATTGCTTTATTACACTCTAAAGTCTACTATGTACCTTAAGGTTTTTAAGATGTTTGGACAACGTATCTTGGTGTAGCGTAACATCTTCATTTATTAGAAATTCTCCTCCAACATTTTCTCTAGCCAACATGTATACTTCCATTTCCCTATCATTGATTTCCTCTTCGGAATCTTCAACATCTCTGACAATTTTAGAAGAGGTACCATCGTGCAATTTTGCCTTCCCTTTAGATCTCTTTTCTGATGCAGATGTAGATGCCGCAACTGGTGGCGAAGGCACAACAATGACATGCGTACTTTTAGGAAATGAAACACTAGCAAATGGAGTAGAGCCACTTGTTCTTTCCATTTTGTCTTTAAAACTTGCTACAATAATTTTATTCTAATGTTCTTGTCTAAAATGGGTATATGCAAAGCTAAAACAAATGTTTATATGCAAAGCCAAAACAAATCTATAAATAATACTGTGAGAAATCTCACCAGATCGCTTTTGGGCCATGCAATAAGATTGTTCTCCGCCTTTTTCAGGGTGGTCATTTCCTCAATTACCGAAGGGACATGAGGGACTAGAGCATCTTTGTCATCACGTACCTCAATCATAGCAACAAAATAACAACCATATGGCAATCTTCTTCCATGAAGACACGCTAAGTTTGAAGTATTATCAATCTGACATTGTCCAATTGCTTATCCATTGTAAATGAGCTCAATGTACGTTCCAACATGAGATTTCTTCACAAACTTCATTGATAGTTGCACACTAACATTACAATCAGTAATTCATATGTACGTGTCTACCCATCAATATCCCTAGATTCCCTACATCCCTCTATCTCACGCTCTCTTCCCATCATGGTCTACGACTCTCTCTTGTTTATCTTGAGTTTAATGCTCACTTAATGCATGACGAGAGAGAGAGAGAGAGAGAGAGAGAGAGAGAGAGAGAGAGAGAGAGGGACAAAGGGAGTGGGAGTGATAAAGAGGCTTGGAAAGGGTGAGAAATCAAAAGAAACATTACATGTATCATATTCTCAATCAAATGTTCTCAAACATTCACGATTATAGTGGCTTACATCTAGATCTTTATATAGTGGAATTTAGAGTTAAAACAAATAGTCCACAATTCAGATGGTCATTATTTTAATCCCCACTTGAAGCCACGGGTGGAGGGAGACAAGGCAATATGATGGAAAGGTATGAATTGAAGAGGACAAAAAGTGTGAGAACTTTAGAAAAGGCCTTCTCCTTAACTCTCTATCCATATCCCTCATATTTCTCTCCCTCTTGCTCTGAGTCTCTCTCTCTCTCTCTCTCTCTCTCTCACACACACACACACACTAAATCTCTCTCCCTTGCCTTAACTTGGCACCAGAGAGAAAGAGAGAGAGAGAGAGAGCTCTCTCTCACACTAAATCTCTCTCCCTTGCCTTAACTTGGCACCAGAGAGAGAGAGAGAGAGAGAGAGAGAGAGAGAGAGAGAGAGAGAGAGAGAGAGAGAGAGAGAGGGAGCAACTCAGAGCAAGAGGCAGAGAAATAGAATCATCCATGCAAGTATATGTAAACACAATAGTATAATTTTTCTTCTAAAAGTCCCTATCTCAAGGGGAGAGAGAGAGAGAGAGAGAGAGAGAGAGAGAGAGAGAGAGAGAGACAGGGAGAGAGATAGGTTGAGAGAGAGATTTAACTTCTGATACAAGCATGATTCTCTGAAGACAATTGCCTAAAAAAGAGAGAGGGAGTAGACTCGGAGCGAGATGGAGGGAGAGAGTGAGGGTCAAGTTTTGGCTTTAAGATTATAATTTGCAATAATAATTTAATCTATTACACATAATTTTTTAAACTCTCTCTCACCTTCCTCCCTTCTCTCTCTCTCTCTCTCTCTCTATCTCGTTAATTGGGCGCCCAATTAACGAGAGAGAGAGAGAGAGAGATGGAGTTCATGGAGGTAAAATTTTGGGTTCTACAGTAAGAAAGTGCCCCATATTAAATATATATAAAAATCTCTCTCCTCCCTCCTCTCTCTCTCTCTCTCTCCGTGCGTGTGCGCGCGCGAGAGAGAGAGAGAGAGAGAGAGAGAGAGAGAGAGAGAGAGAGAGAGAGAGAGAGAGAGAGAGAGAATGAGAGAATGTGATTGTGAGAGAGAAGAGAGAGAGAGAATTAGGGGGAGGGATAGAAAGTTAGTGAGAGCGCCTTTTTTAAATATAAGTTAGCGCCCAGTTTTCTTAAGCAAGAGAGAGAGAGGGGGGGGGGGGGGAATAGACTTAGAGGGAGGGAAGGAGAGAGATTGTATACTTTCTAAGGGAAAATTTTCCAAATACTCCTAAAATTGTGAAAAATTTCAAAATACCCTTCAAATTTTCAAAATTCTCAATATACCAATGCATCTTTTTTGCCCTAATTTATGCATAGCGTAATGTTTATGACAATGAGTTTTTATCTTTGAGCTTCTTAGACAAAATTATTTTCCAATGAGCTCACAAATAGATGCATATGTGTTCAAAAATGATGAGCAGTTTCATTTGAAGATTCCTTGTACAAACTAAAACCCTAGTCATGTCAACTAATATGAGCCACATTTGATTTTTTTAAGATTTGAGAGGCTTTAGGAATTTCCATTAGTTTTAGGGTTAATTGGGTAATGATGAGAGAAGCAGAGAGAGGATGAAAGTGTGAGAGTGAGATTCATGAAGTAACTAAGTGAAGAGGGATGGGAGGACTATAGGAGAATAGGAGACACACTTGGAGGGAATGGTTGAAAGTGGAGAGAGAGAGAGAGAGAGAGAGAGAGAGAGAGAGAGAGAGAGAGAGAGATGTGACAATGTAGGAAGAGAGTGTGATATGTGAGAGAGGGTGGAGCAAGTGCGAGAGAACAAGGGGTGGAGAACTAGTGAGTTAAAGATGAAGAGATAAACAAGATGACCATATCGACAAATGGAAATGGAGAGAGGCGGGTAGTGACTGAGAGATGGCATTGTGAATTGTCTATAAATATACCTTTATGTGACACAAATTTCATCTAGCATAGCCTAACAACTCTCTCACATCAATGGCTTCCTCTTCCTCTTCCTCATGCAAGGTCGGTTTGTTTTTGGATACTTTTTGTGTTGTTGCACCAATATTACTTGATTGTCCTACAAGATTGGCTATGGTCAATCCTAGAGATTTTGGGGGCAGTAGTAACAACAAGATATTTGATATCATGTCTATTCTTGAGTGAGATATTCAAACTCAAGTGAAAGATGGTGTGACATTTGGTGATCAGTTTCAATTTATATTGGATTCAACCTTGTCTAAAAAATTCTTGTTGGTTATAAACAAGAGCACAACTAGCAATCTGGGTGTCGATATGTCCACAACATTGAATGTGGCAATGGTTGAGCTATCTGATAGCTCTTCTGAAGAAAAAGAAGGATTTGTTGATCAATGTACAAAAAAAAACCTTCAAGATTCTAGTATTTGTGTCGAGCTTCAATGGAAGATGTTTGGATAAAAGAAGAGAACAAGGATAAAACATTTCTTCTAGGTTCAAACAAGATTTACAAAATACAAAGTACATTGGAATACGTAGTGCTAAATAGCCACCAATACCCCAAGCTGAGTAGAATGATTTCTAGATGTTTGATCAAGAAGAAGGTTGTAGAAGTACAACAAGTGTATAATGGTGATTGCATTAATGAGCTAGATCTTGTACCAGATGGTGTTTCCAAAATAGTGGGGATAGAACAAAAGTACAAGAACCATTGTTGGGTTAATGTTGTTCAATCTATAATGAAGTATCCAGCTATAATCAAGAAAAGTAAATGTGGTGGACATATCTGCAAAAATAGTACATGCTCTATTAGACCAATAAGTGGACTCCCAAACAAGACGTCTTGGACTAGGAAGTTGTTGACATCAATTTTGTTCATAGGTATGTTAAGCTCAACAAGCAAAAACTTTGAGGTGCTTCCATTGTGGGCAAAACCCAGTTCCACTTTGAGAATGTCCTCGTACTATTTATCACTTACTCGCTAAGAATAGCTGGACCCGTTTGTTCATCCACCGTGGAAGCCATAACCACCCGGTTGCAAAGGGTGTTCTGCGATCAGCAATATAGCAGACGAGGGATCTTGTATCTTGTGTGGTGTCAGAAACACCTACAATTGGGTCCTAGGCATTTGCAGTTGAATCTTGCAAATCAGATGGTGATGGGAGCAATTGTTCCACGAAAATGGAGAACTGCTAAATAGCAACGAGCTTCTCTCTATACTCAAAGAGATGCGGCCATTAATCCATCCATAAAGGTAATGTTGCAACTTATCTAGGAACGTGTTTAACGTTCTTGTAGACTAACATTTAAATAGTGCCCACATTACTAGGTTTAAGCACTTGATGAGAGAAGCCACATCTACAAGGATTGGAGTTGGCGTTGGGTAACACTTGAGCACTGGGTAAAAAAGAACCTCACCACGACCTCCTCCGCTATTGTAAGTCCTACATCCCTAGCAATGACGCCAATGTTGGCAGACCACCACGATCAAACGATGCAGCCTAGTGAGAACTCAAAGCAACATAAATATGTCAATCCGAAGACGTAGCCGACCCAACTAGTGCATGGAAACTTTGAATGCAATGCCACAATGACAATGCACTCAGGAGAGAGGTGTCACTCTCAAGCAAAGAAGCAACTAAGTGGAAAATACCTAAGTCTCTTGTACAGTCTAACTAACACTCAAATGGTCACTGAGGTGTCAAATGATCTCCAAGTGACATGAAACTTGAGATTGGGGGTCTCTAAGCTATAGGCAATAGGTTCCCAACACCAAAACCTGCAAAAGTCACAGTCGGGTAGGTGAGCAACCACAATTGTTTCCACCTCTCAAAAACTACACAAAAAATGACAAAGGAGGGGTCTTTTAGCTCCTCCTAAGGCTTACTTACCTATGTCCATGCTTAGTTCCACTCAAAACACCATTAACAACACAAAACAAGTACTTAAACACACTAAGCGACCTAGAGCTAAAACCGCTCATTGCACGCGCACACACACACACTCACACATAGCACATTGAACATGTACATGATGCCAAGAGCAGGAGGAAGCAATACATGAAGTTTCATTAGCAATGCTTACCCGTACAAAGAGTAGTGAGCGTGCAAACATAGGTGTAGGCGTACTCTTCACCACGTGAGCTCCAAAGTAAAAACAACCCTTTTTAATTTACAAATTTTGGCTTACATACCTAAGGTAGAAAATTGGGCTTTTCAGCTAGAAAGGGATAGTTACTTCAAAAACGTGATGGGTATTGGCATCTAGCCTTCTCATTAAGCACATAATGGTTCGGAAAATTATTTGACTCTTTTGAGTTCACAATTTACAACACCAGCTTAGGTGGAAAATAAATGAATGCGAGAAAAATGTTTTGTTGGCCCATGATTGGGCTTCTTGCTTCAACACTCCCCCCTCCTAGTAGCTTCTTTTCATCCCTGACAAGACTTTAATCTTTTAGCAGGAGATTTCTTTGCTTTTGCTCATCAACATACTGCTGACTGCAAGCACCATCTGCTGCACTTGGTCTTCTTCTTGTGGCTTAATTTTGGTTAAAGGGTTTTCTCGTTTGTGTAGGGTGTAAGCCACAAATCTCAATGTGAGATCTTTGCAAATGGGCATGAACATGGTTGAATCCATTTCAAAGTAGCCCATATAGAATGCCTCCTTGAAGGTCTGCATGTAGTGGTTGGGCAGGAACATGATCCTTGAGAATAGTCCGTAAATTACCTTCATCTTGGGGGTATCATTCAAATTGAAGATCAGACCCTTGTAGCCCTCCAAGAATGAAGTCCATTTGAGTTTAGTGGCCTCTATGTTCTTGAAAGTGTTGATGCATGCTGAGAGCATATAGCATATCTTCATCATCCTCTTGCATGCGATGTCTAGCTTTCCTTGAACCGGGCTGATCATTTGCTTTATGGCCTTCCTCATGTAGGCGAGTGAAGGTGCCTCTCTTGGTTCAGGAAATGCTGGGTAATTCAGTCATGTTGGGTGAGATACAAGAAGCTACTCGAAGTCAGTCCACCTTCTCCTCTTGATGATTGGGCAATATGTTGGGACAATTTGAAGATGGGTGGGAGCAATTGAATTCATAGTGATTCATGAGTTGTGGTTCATGCCTATGACTAGGATTAGACTCTATTTGCTCTTGGTTTGGTGGGATTATTGGTGTTGGTGGGACAAGGATCACATCCTCAAGTTTTCCAAATGGAGGTTCTAGTAAAGCTTGGGTTGTTTGAATCATTTTCAAGCACATTTTCAGGCCTTTGTTGCTCTAGCTCCCCATTTGGATATGTCATCCACCTTTGTTCTTGGTTTTGGTTGTTTTTGAGCCGTGCTTTGTAGGCCTCAAGTGTCTAATAGTTCGTTGACCTTTTCTACCAATATGGATCCTCCTAAACTAGGACTCTTAGGTTTCTCAACTATGCCTCTGGCTCTGGAGTTACCTCTGTGGTTCCCTTTTCCCCGTTTGTTTCTCCTTCCAGTTTCTTAAGTTTTTCCTTTGTTTGTTTCAGCTCGTCAGCTAAGGAAGTTTGTTCACATTCCTTCCTAGCTCTCATTCTAGCTTTCCTAGCTTTCATGTGTTTTGCTGACTTTTCGGCTCAATGCTAGGTGCATCAATGTTTGGTTCTTCGATGATGGGTTCGTCTATCGCTTTTTGGGCTTGGGCTCTCGTGATCACCTGGGTTGGTATCACCATTTTTTTTTCTGACCCACTGTTAAATGGTATTTCTTCTAGTGTATTCAACGTTGCTTTTTTTCTCCTTTGTTAGGGTTCTTTGGCATTCGGGGATTAAATGAGTGATTCCACACTCTGGGAAATATGAATTCACCCTAATGATTTTTTCGTGAGAACATTCTCTCATCAGGTGGTCTCCACCACACATATAACACGGTCCCTTTGGTTGTTGAGGTGCTCTTTGGGCAGCCCTCTGTCCGCTGACCTCTCATTTGCTACAAATAGCAATGTGCAATGGGGGTTGTTGTCCTAAGACTGGTTGTGGTCTTTCAACTCCTATTGGACCTAGAAGAATTCTCGTTGTGTATCTAGGCACTGGTGGAGCTTGTGCTTGTGCTACTTACGCTTGCGGGGCATATTGGCATTCTTTTACGTATCCCTTGTTGTAATAGTACTCCTTGGTTGCGTGAGTTGTTGAGTTTTTCTCTATCGCACACCACTTAGGTTGCCTAGCCTGCGGCTTAGCAAACAGATTGATCCTCTTGAGCAATTCTTCAATGAGCTTCTCTTGATTTATCGGGGTCCGGATTTTTGTACTAACTTGGAGGATTTTGATCCACTATGCTGTGAAGAGGAATCATCGTTTAGATATTCTCTCCTTCCTTATAGACATCACAATTATCCACCAAGTAGAGAGCCTCTTTCATCAACTCATTCAATGTAGGGCTCTTTTTCATGTGAAGTTAGTCAACTCTAATGATGCACACAAATGTTGCCATGTGATCCTTGGGATCTCTATTCCCAGAATATTTCTTATTAATCCATTTTTCTAGAATTGAGATGGCCTGATTCTACAATGATCCATCAACCTAAGCATAGGGTCTCCCAATCCTCCTCTATGAGATCTTTCTGGCCTGGGATATGGTACACGTTCTTCTCCTAAGGGTGATCCTAACCCATAATTCTTGGTTGGTCTAGCTGGTGGTCGTTCCTCTCCTCGAACTCCTTCTTCTCTTTCTCGTTCTTGTTCTCGATGTGGTGCTTCTATCTTGGTTGGATTTGACATTCGTGCTCTACTCTCATCTTGGTACTAATGACGGAGTGGTGGTATCGGTGGTGCTCCTAGCCCTGTCATGGCTTGATATCCACCTCTATATGGGTTCTGCTTTGGTGTTGCATATTGTTCGAGTCATGTTTGAAATGATATTGGCGTGGCTTGTGAGTTGTGAGGGTTAGGAAATCACTGTCTATTTGTATGCAACGTGGTGTTGTAATCATTTGAAAAAGGATTTGTGGATTTGCTAGGGGTTTGTATGGGCTTTTGTTTCTCTTCAGAAGCATGTGCTAACAATTCTAGTGTTATCACTCTCCATACATCCTCTGGGTGGATTGACTCATACTTTTGTCCATACTTATCGACAAAAATGACATGGGTTCCTTGTGTAGAGTCATATGAAAACAAGTACAGGACTTTGTCTTTGCTTAATTCATTCACATGGGGTTCCATGCAATGGTAGTAAGAGATGACTCTCTTATCCCCGTGCTTATAAATCCCAATATTTTCAAAAATTGTATCCACTCTTGCCACTCTCTTGTCATGAATATAAAAGGCTCCAGGAAGGTTAAGTTTAGGAGGCAGTTCTTGGGTCTCCATAACTATCTTCCCTTTTGCTACATTGTCTCCATACCAATTGTAGTCTTTTGGATCTTTGACAATGAGGTAGTGTATCCCCTCTTCATCACAGAATCTATCACCATCATCGTTTACTAGGATTACTTCTAATCCTCTAGAAGACCATTGACGTCCTCGCACATCCGCATATACTAGGGCTCCATGGGCGTTTTTTCCTTTTAGAAAGATTGTCGTGTATTTTGGTGTATTTAAGGGTTTCTGGGAGGTGCTACCCCCACGGTACCTTGTTGTTAGAAGCCTCCTAGTTGGCTAGTTAGGCATCTAATGATATGATTTATCAAAAGAGGTGTCGATATCACTGTCCTCTTCTATGATTGGAGCCAAGGGGTCTATCTTGGCTCCTAGTTGCTAGTTAGCCATCCAATGATCTGATTTATCAAAAGACGTGTCGATATCACTGTCCTCTTCTATGATTGGAGCTAAGGGATCTATCTTGGCTCCTAGTTGCTAGTTAGCCATCCAATGATCTGATTTGTCGGAAGAGGTGTCAGTATCATTGTCCTCTTCTATGATTGGAGCTAAGGGATCTATCTTGGCTTGGTTTGCACTCTCTTCAGTTGATACGAGACTCCCTTGGCCAGTTGTTACTCTACCATCTCTTAGAAGATACCTTCCTAATCTCAAATACATGAAAAAAGACAGACACTCTCTTGCAAACTCCCAGCATCTTACCTATGAGGTCAGCTAGTTCCTTATGCAGCCTTGCTCTTGGTAACCTATATACACAAGATCAAGTACTTTTCTTAGTAATTAGTCTCGATATCTCTCCAAAATCTTCATTGAATTTCAAATTTTTACAATAATTATGAAATCTAGGTCAATAATTTGACATCAAAGCCTAATGTGTAAAAGCTCTTTAAGAGTGATTCTAGAGTTTGTTTGATTCAACCAAGGTAATTTCGGAATCCTGATAAGATGGCCTACACGCTGGTAGGGTCAATTTTCCCAGTTGAGCTAGATGACAACTACTGCGATAGCTGACACTAGAGAGCTTTTGAGCTTGTTCATTTTTTGCTGGTTTGTCTTCACCTTGTGAGTCTTTTGACACCATGTATGAAGTGTTTTGACATTTTTTGATGCCTATTGGGTCAATATCAGAGGTTGTCCTTGGACATTCAATTTTTGGGTGATTAGAGGGATTTCTACTAGTCCAAATGAGTCAAGAAAGGTATATTTGGGATCCTTGCACTGCTAGGAATCAAATGACACCAAGCTAGTCCCAATGTAATACATGTGGCAACTACCATGGTGGCTTTCTCTTACCTAAAGATAAATGTAATGAACTATAACACTTGGACATTGGGTAAAGAAGAACCTCACCGCAACCTCCTCTGCTAGGCTCAAAGCGCGGACTCAATGCACAATGCACTAAAACTAACAACTAAGGTCGTCCGAAACTACAAGGCAACCAAAAGAGAACACACGGCTCTTCAGTCTACCTGAGAAATCAGCAAGCTTCATCGCCCTACCTAAAGATAAATGTAGTGAACTATAAGACTTGGGCACTAGGTAAAGAAGAACCTCACCGCGACCTCCTCCGCTAGTGTAAGTCCTACGTCTCCAGTAACGACGCCAATATGGTGGGCTGCCACGATGGGATGATGTAGCCTAGCAAAAACTCAGACCAACATATTTATGTCAATCCGAGGACGTAGCTGACCCGACTAGTGCATGAAAACGTCGAATGCAATGCCACAACGGCAATGCACAGAGGAGAGAGGTGTCACTCTCAAGGAAGGAAGCAACTAAGTGGAAACTGCCTATGTCTCCTGTGCGGTCTAACTAACACTCAAATGGTCGTAGAGGTGTCAAATAAACTCCAAGTGACATGAAACTTGAGATTGGGGATCTCTAGGCTATAGGCAATAGGTTTCCAACACCAAAACTTACAAAAGTCACAATCGGATAGGTGAGCAACTGCAAGTGTTGCCACCTCTCAATTTCACAAAAAATGACGAATGAGGGGTCGTTTAGCTCCTCCTAAGGCCTACTTACCTTTGTCCATGCTTAGTTTCACTCAAAACACCATTAACAACACAAAATGAGCACTTCAACACACTAGATGGCCTAGAGCTAAAATTGCTCATTATGTCGCGCGCGCGCACACACACACTCACACACTCACACACTCACACATAGCACATTGAATATGTACATGATGCCAAGAGCATGATGAAGAAACACATTAAGTTTCATTAGCAATGCTTACTCGTACAAAGACTAGTGAGCGCGCAAGCGTATGCGTACTCTTCACTATGTGAGCTCCAAAGTAAAAACATTCCTATATACCTAAAGCTGGGGGACTAGTGCGCACATGTTCTATCATCCACTTTATTGTGCACAATCGTTGCCCAAGCTTGGGCGTTGGAACTTGTTGTGTAAACACCCTTAGGGTGCGTTCAGACTACGCACGTGCCCTTGCCTCGACGCCTCTTTTCCACGATAGAAGCAGCGAATGGAGGCGGGCCGGTTGGTTACACTATTGGCTATGGAATCTCTGGTTCTTGGATCAACACATGCCTACGTTTCTCGTTGCGAAAGTTTTGGACATCCTTTTGTTCCAGGGGTTAGAGACTGCCCACGTTCATGGAGGGTCTGGAACTCTGTTGAGCTTTTCTGGCGAATCACGTAACTCATTGTCTAGGCAGTCTGAACGTTGCCTTAGAGCTTGGGTTATGGAAGAGGACGAACCTTTTGTGGTAGTTCAGTGAGCAGCCAACTCAGTTCTTTTATTCACCCTCTCTTTGAGATTAGCGGTCAGCTCAGCTATTTCATTCACTCCCTCTCGCTCGCGTGCGCTCTCTCTCTCTCTACTTCCCCCTCAACACTAAGTAACATCTATATTTAATGCGGGAGAGAGTAATGGGATCGACGGCGGGGAAGTTCACGCACGAAGATCGAAAAGATCGCAGCAGCAGATTTCTGCTCAAAAACTAAACCTGGACTGCTAAAAAACTAAACCTGGACAGACACTAAACTTGGACAACGTGGGCAATGCACCCCAAACTCACAATATTACAACGTCAAAACGGTTTGGGATACACAATGTGCGCGCGGGTAACGTGGTTAGCTCATGTGACCTTAAATGTGGACCCGAGGTCCCGGGTTCAAATCACGTCAGTGTGCCTCTTTTTTTGTGCCGGCCAAGTTTAATGCCCCCCATTTTTTTGACAATGCGCCTCGTTTATCGCGCTGACCAGGTTTAGTGTACCTCGAGATCCCGCCCCCAACCCCGACCGTCCCGACCGTCGATCCCATTACTCTCCCCCGCATTAAATATAGGTGTTGCTTAGTGCCAAGGGTGCTCCCCCAGCTCCAAAAAATGTGTGATGGCTGACGAGTCGAGGAAGCAAAAGGAGAGCGTGGTGGTGACGGGCGCATCGGGGTTCCTTGGAGGGAGGGTGTGCCATGCGCTGGTGGAGCAGGGCGCCTATCACGTGAAGGCCTTTGTCAGGGCCTCCAGCTCGCTCCAGGAACTGCCCTCCACAGGAGTGGAGCTCGTCTATGGCGATATTACTGACACTTCTTCTTTGCTCCACGCCTTCCAAGGCTGCTCTGCTGTTCTCCATTGTGCTGCATTAGTCACCCCCTGGACACCCAACCCATCCAAGCTCTTCACGGTCAGTTTTGCCAGGTTGTGTAGTTGTTTACTGTATGCTAGTGCTATGGATATCTTCTCATGAAGGGGGGCGGGGGGATGTAGAAAACAGGCCTTTAGCTGTACTCCTACAAGACCAGGCGTCTATTGGCCAAGATGTTATGTGTAGATGTGTCACTTGGCATGCCAGATGAAGACTATTATTTGGAGTTGCGCTTAACAGGAGTAAACTATATTCTTAGTGCAAAGAAACGATCCGATCACCTATCACCTAATTCCCACCATGCTGTCCGGACCTGTCCATGGCTGTAATCGCAGGTTTTTGACCCAATTTCGCCAGCATAACGACGCAAAATCCTTGTAGGTCAAAAGTACATGCCTGCAGAAATTCTGTCTCTCTCAATTCTGTGTTTTGGACCGTTTCGAGCGGAGCGAGCACGCCTACGCGTGTCTCAGATGCTCCCGCACGCAATGGAATAGTTCCCCTTTGAAATGGACGAGTTTTCACGCGAGAAAACTCTCCGTTTTCGCAATCCTTTGTGATGGAACTGTGCGTACCTGTGGAGGATTAGCAATTAGCTAATCCGGTTCGTGTTTAGAGGCTCTTGCCTTGGCAAACGCGCATAAACCCATAGAACTGTACATAGTTAACTGAGTAGCCCATCTAGTGGAGCATTACAATATGTGCCAAAGGGGAGAGAGAGATACGCGAGAGCAAGTCATCGCTTGCATGAGACAAGGGAGGAGACAAGCTTACTATTAAAGCTGTGATCACCTGCACCCACTACTCACGCACACATTGTAAGTCAAAGTGAGTTGCAAATCAGCCTCCTCTCTCAATTTGGGTGCCCTCTCTTGCTGATGCTTCTGGCAAATTGCTTTGGTGCCGCCATGTGTCCAGTTTGCCTCTTTAGGGTTAATTTCTAGTACCCACCAACTTAACAATGTAACGAGGGGGCCTAAATGACTTTGAACTGAGCCTAGACACCCTTTTACTATATATCATCATTCCCTGTCGGCATTTTTGGAAGCGCCTCCATGTGGCGGGATTGGATTGTAATTGAGAACTCTCCATTGCCTCTTAGGGATCTTCTAGCGGATGGGGTGATTCCTAACCTGCGAAGATTCAACCTCCAAGTAGATGAGGTAACTCGTCCCTTGTGGGTTTTTGAACGCACTACACCCAAGGGTTTTTCCAAGGGTATTGAATGCATTACGCCTTATACCTGGGCTTAAGGTAGGGATCTTCCACCTGATGGGGTGATTTCCAACCTACGAAGATCTAGCTTCCAAGTGGATGAGGTAGCTCACCCCTTGTGGCATTTGAACGCACTACACCCGAAGTTGGTCCTATGGGTATTGAACGCATTACGCCTTGTGCCTGGGCTAAAGGTAAGTCTCTAGAGGACTTCAGGAGGGTGGGATAACTCACCTTCCTGAAGTTGGCGAAGAGCCTCGTGAGGGGAGGTTTTGGACATCTCGGGCCCACCCCATGGGGTGCTTGGGAGGGAGGTGTAAAAGCCTTTCTCCCCCTAGACTTGAGTCAGAGATGCTCCCCCTATTGGGCCACGGGAGGGGAGAAAGGAGTGGTGGCTCTCCTTGAGCTGCGGAGGGATGAGTCTCAAGCAGTCGCCCCCAATCGAGTGCGAAAGGGTGGGTGTGTTGTGAATCAAAAAAAGTAGGACTCACTCCATGGTGAGATCCAGATTCCAAACTCCACTTTTCAATGTGCGGAAGTGGGGTATGTTGTGTAAACCTCCCCCTTGCCCGCCAAGCAAGGGGATGAGGGGAAATAATTGGTGCCCACCCTTGGGACCACGGGGGGATGGGAGCCAAGTGGTCTCTCTCCCAGTCCCCGCGGGAGAAAGTATTCAGGGGCCTCCTAATGAAAAATACAACCATATATATAAACGCTCTTGCTTTCTAGCGCTCATTCTTTCAAATTCTCCTATTCTCAAACCTCACTATTCTCTCAAAGCATACTATACTCTCAAAGCGATGATGAACTTGTATTCAGTGAGTGCTATGAGCACACTGCACACCTCTACTGGAAGGAACGAACTCCAGCGGCAACCACCGACAATGCCTACTAGGAGGAACGAACCTCAGAGGCAAACAGGTAGGATACCCGGGAGGCACGAACCCCGGGAGCAATCAGGTACGCTAGCTCTTACCATGTGAAGCACCTCGAGCAGAGGGATTGGACCCTCTGCGCCTGGGGTGGATAGACCGCCCCGCGGGGTGGGGGATTTTACCTTGTGAAGCACCTCAAGCAGGGGGAACGAATCACTGTATGAGGTGGGGGAATTTACCTTGCGAAGCACCTCAAGCAAGGGGAACAAATCACTGCATGAGGTGGGAGAATTTACCTTGCGAAGCACCTCAAGCAGGGGGAACCAATCACTGCACGGGGTGGGGGAATTTACCTTAGCCTCCGTTGAGGCTGCTTCGCAAGGTAAATTCCCCCACCCCGTGCAGTGATTCGTTTCCCCTGCTTGAGGTGCTTCGCAAGGTAAATTCCCCCACCTCATGCAGTGATTCGTTCCCCCTGCTTGAGGTGCTTCACAAGGTAAAATCCCCCACCCCGCGGGGTGGTCTATCCACCCCAAGCGCAGAGGGTCCAATCCCTCTTCTCAAGGTGCTTCGCAGGGTAAGAGCTGACATACCTGATTGCTCCCGGGGTTCGTGCCTCCCGGGTATCCTACCTGTCTGCCTCTGAGGTTCGTTCCTCCGAGTAGGCATTGTCCGTGGTTGCCGCTAGAGTTCGTTCCTTCCAATAGAGGTGTGCAGTGTGCTCATAGCACTCACTGAATACAAGTTCATCATCGCTTTGAGAGTATAGTATGCTTTGAGAGAATAGATAGCTTTGAGAATAGGAGAATTTGAAAGAATGAGCGCTAGAAAGCAAGAGCGTTTATATATATGGTTGTATTTTTCATTAGGGGGCCCTTGAATACTTTCTCTCGCGGGGACTGGGAGAGAGACCACGTGGCTTCCATCCCCCCGTGGTCCCAAGGGTAGGCACCAATTATTTCTCCTCATCCCCTTGCTTGGTGGGCAAGGGGGAGGTTTACACAACATACCCCACTTCCGCACATCGAAAAGTGGAGTTTGGATCTCACCATGGAGTGAGTCCTTCTACTTCTTTTGGTTCGCAACACACCCACCCTTTCGCACTCGATTGGGGGTTACTGCTTGAGACTCATCCCTCCGTAGCTCAAGGGGAGCCACCACTCCTTTCTCCCCCTCCTGTGGCCCAATAGAGGGAGCGTCTCTGACCCAGGTCTAGAGGAGAAAGGCTTTTACACCTCCCTCCCAAGCACCTCGTGGGGTGGGTCCGAGATATCCAAAACCTCCCCTCACTGGGCTCTTCGCCAACTTCAGGAAGGTGAGTTACCCCACCCTCCTGAAGTCCTCAAGAGACTTACCTTTAGCCCAGGCACAAGGCGTAATGCGTTCAATACCCATAGGACCAACTTCGGGTGTAGTGCGTTCAAATGCCATAAGGGGTGAGCTACCTCATCCACTTGGAAGCTAGATCTTTGCAGGTTGGGAATCACCCCATCCGGTGGAAGATCCCTACCTTTAGCCCAGGTATAAGGCGTAATGCATTCAATACCCTTGGGTGTAGTGCGTTTAAAAACCCACAAGGGACGAGTTACCTCATCTACTTGGAGGTTGAATCTTCGCAGGTTAGAAATCACCCCATCCGCTAGAAGATCCCTAAGAGGCAATGGAGAGTTCTCAGTTAGAATCCAGTCCCGCCACGTGGAGGCGACTCTCCGTAGGGTACAATATTTTGATTAAGTGGTGGTACAATATTTTGATCAAGTGCCCTGCGGTTTCGTCCCTCGAGTGCTTGATCAAGTGGTACCACCAAAAGTTCAAAATATTGTCCAACATGGATCGCTTGTCCAAAATATTGTATCCTACGGAGAGTCTCCTCCCTGCCGTGATCCGCACTCGAGGGACAGAACCATAGGGCACGTGCCTGTGGCGAAGTTCCTCGGTGAAGTTGTACCCCAGTATTTGGGTGCTTTGCATAGGCGAATGGGGAGACGATGCTCCCCTTCCTATGCTGTTATTTTTGAATCCGATCCCTTTCAGTGGAAATGACGTAATTCTCCCCAAGCCTAGCCAGATGAGCTACAAGAGCGCCCAAGTTCCATTCCCCCTCGGGGGGGTCAACTTCACCTAAAAGGGGTTGGGAGGTGCAAACGGGAGACATCACCAACCTCAGCGGACGCCACCTGTGAGCCAACGCCCTTCCAAGCGGGTATGGCATTTTCTAGGGGAAAACCGTCGGGTTTCAAAGGCAGTTTAGTGAGGTGAGCAATAAGTTACCTAGAGGAGGCAATCCCAAAGGGAAGACCGAAGCAAGTTGTGCAGTACCTGGGCCTCTGAACAGAGGTACTTGGTCGCTGTCACGCCCAAATCCAAGTGGCGAAGTGGGTCTCTCAAGGGATTAGTCATGGCCCTAAGAGTGAAGATAATTCTGAACTCTCGTAGTCCAGAGGAAACTAATGACAAAATCGTTTGCCTTCGGTTTCTGGGTGCATAGTCCTGGTCGTTCTTGTATACTTTTCTGGTGTATGAGGGGAGCGGCCGGGCGTGCCCTGCCCGACTCCGAAAACAAAACAAAACTTGATCAAGCAGGAGTTGGGGAACACTATGGTTCACTTCTTTTTGAATTTGGATCATTGGTTGGGATTTCATGTCAGATTTTGGATTTTTTCTCCGACTTAGGGATTTTGGCATCTTGGCATAGTTTTTGCAATCCAAATGACTTGAGATTCTAGGGTTAGGTTGTCTTGGGTAGTTGGGACTCGATGATGTGGTTTTTACTTGTACAGCTCTCAGGGGGTCATGGATCGCGATCCATGTTGGACAGCCATCTGGGATGAAACTTTGGGAGCTTGTTCCTATAGTCTATCTTGACACATTGGTGAAGTTATCTTCAAATTTGGACAAGTTTATTTCTAGTTTTCCAAGTTATGGTCTAATTTGGTCCGACTTTGCTATATGTGGTTTTGGATGACACTTTTGATTCTTGATTATGGTCAATCTGTGTGGTATTTGGCTTTGTCGATGATTTGAAGTTGAAGAGGAACCCCAACCCCAGCTGCTGTTGAGTTGCATCTGATTTGGAGTTTGTTTGGACACTTCAGGCCCTCCGGCAAGTCTGGGTCCATTCTCAAGCACTTTTTAGCATTACTTTGGTCAAAACAAGTTTCCAAACTTTCTTTTTGTGTTACGTCTTGTTCAAAATCACAAATTCTGTACTTTGCACTCTGACTTTGCTCACTCTGACATGTAAGGCTCTTGAGATGAGAAAACAACCACAATTTGACTCACATTCCTACTTAAGTCCACTGAAAACATTCTGCACTTGTTTCCTGACCAGTCTGCTTCAGGGGGTCATGGATCGCGATCCATTTTTTGGCACCATTTTTCATAAGACTTACAGCTTTGCTTCCGGGCATCTTCCCTACGCTATTGGTGCACTTTTCATTGGATTTGTGTCAATTTTTCTCATCCATGGGTGTAAATGTCCATTTGTAGACTGAAAATCCCATTTCCATTGATTTTTGTGGATTTTAATGTCCATTTTATGCCAAACTTGAAGGACACATTCCCCAAAGTAGCATTAAACTGTGTGTTGTCAGTTCCCTGATTGGCCATGTTGGGGGACATGGATCGCGATCCATGTTCTGCAACATTATTTTTCTTTGATTGTAGAAGTGCAAAGGTGACTTCATCTGCATGTTTTTGTCCGACTTTTTCTTGCAATTGAAGGTGGGGGGTCATGGATCGCGGTCCATGTTCCATCCCATTTCCAGATTGTGATTACTTGGTTGGATTTTGCCAAGTGAGGTGATCATTTATATGCACTTGTTTTGAGATTTGAAGATTTGACTTTGGTTTGCCTTCCGTAAAGTCCTCTCCCAATTTTCCTAAATCCCTTTCTTGATTTGATCAATGCAGTTTTTCTATCAGTTTTTGTGCACTTTTGACCATTCAAGATTGCTCATGCATTGATAAGGAGCATACCTCTGAAATCTGGTGTGGTCTGAAGGTTCGGGGTGGCTGTAGCAAGCAAGAATGCGGCAAGAACTCTAGGTCAAAAAAGCTCTCTTTGTCTCTCTCTCAAAGTGTCAAGCTATAATGAGATCTAATTTGCCCATTTTGCCTATACGTTTCTGACTTATTACATACTTACCTTGGTTGGTCACATTTTCCATGTCATACCTGGAATTCTGGTCGTCATCTGCTATTGATTTTGCAATTCTGATCAGTTTGAAATTAGTTTGAAATTTGATTTATGTCAAATCACTCTATATTTGTCATGCTCGAAGCTCTTGCTTTGTAGATTTGGCGTTTGCTTTCAGAATTTGATTCCGGATTTTTTTGGCTCTGCTTATTAATTTTTGATGATTATTAGGTTAAAAAGCAAAGAAAATTACTAAAAACTATTATTACTTGGTCAAAATTTTTGCCAAATTATTCCTACATACTCTCACTCTCAGCATCTCTTTTCGTCGAAATTTGATGGCTTAATATTTTGCCAAATAAGAGTAAAAATATGCTAAAAGCTTGTCAAAAAACGAAAAGTGAAAGCAACAATACACTTTATACACTGTAAACATAATCTCTCAATTATCTTGCAACCTATCATCTTGCAATGTGCTGCATCGGCTACTATAGCCACTGTTGTTACTCTTCCCTTTCCATTTTGAGTCGCGCGGACGAACGTCTGTGCGAGGTGCATGGGCGAAAACAATGTGTCTATGCATGGCCGTGTAAGGTGGCCTATCATGTTTAACGAGGAGATGGAGGGAAGTATCAAGAAACTCATCATCAACTCTAGTGGGAGCTTACCATTTGGTGTGCAAGACAAATGATCAACCATGGCATGTTTTCTGTCAGGTCTCACACGCATCGTAAAATCAAATTCAAGGAGAATGAGTAACCATCTTATGATTCTTCTCATGAAACATGGTTTGTTTACGAGATATAGTAATGCTTGATGATCAACATAAAACAAAAACTTGGAAGCTAGGATATCATACCAATTTTTTTCTACCACATAAATAATTGCTAGCCCTTTTAGTTATGTAGTATTGTAGTTCATCTTAGCATCATTCAATTGGTAACTAGTAAACCTAATAGGGTAGTCCAATTTATGTTGTCACAGCAACGACTGAGTTAGAACACGTGAGTAGGGGATTGAAGGAAGCTTTATGTGGGAGCTTTTGAGAAAGATTGCGCGTTTTCCGAATAGAAGTTGCTAAAGCTTAGATGCCCTTTCTTTGATTGTTGGTTTAGTGATTAGCCGTTGTGTGACAGAGAGATTATTGGTTTGTTCTTTCGGATCCATTTAAGGTTGTTTCCGAAGGTTGCGTCAAGATTGGGTTGTTTGTTGGTTTTCATCGTCATTCCCATCTGGATGCTATTGATTTCTGTGGTAGCTCCACTTTGGATTTTGGTAACCATCTGTAATTGGTTGGTCCTGTTGAAGTATGAATTGGTCAATTAAAATCGTGGTGTTGTGTTTGGTTTAGCTTTGTTGGTTTTGACACTTAAGAATTTGTTTGGCGGTGATGCCAAGGATCGAGTTACAAGCATTGTTTTTGGAATCCATAACTGTTTTGGTTTGGATGCCATGTTTGATTTCTGGATCCAGACTTTGGTAATTCGGTTTGCTTGACTACTGGCAGGTAGTCCAAGTATAAAAGCAAGCAAATCTGCCTCTTTTCCATAGTCAATGAATCCTTCTGTTCATCCTAGACGTGATCTGTTTGAGCGAATGCTGTAACATAAGATTGATCTTTTAGGCAATAATGAAGCGCGTCATCCTTCTGATCTGGAATAGCTTTGTAAGTTCGCATCCATGAAACCTCCAAAATGATGCGCTCGTTCAGATCTGTCTCAACCATAATGTGGAACGGATGTGGCCAATGGTTTCCATCGATGTTATCGAGACATTGGCTTGTCCCAAACTAACCATGGTTTCCTTATTGGGTTCATTGAGTTCTATCTGTGTTGCTTTAATCATTGACTCTGATAATTTGAGGTAGGTTAAATATTGCATTGTATTGACACGTGCTCTGTTGTCGACAAGTGCTCCGTTTGTTGTGTCATTGGCTAGCCGGACATCGATCCGAACATCCATACCGTTAAGCAAAGGTTGCTCAACTTGAACTGCTGCAATAGGAGGTCGTGGTTGATGTTGTTCCTTTCGTTTTAAATTCTGCAATTTAGTTTCCTCCTGTGCTTGATTTTTGATTGTTTGAGCTCGTTTGCCGCTCCTTAGCTAAATGTATCTTTTCCAGCATGTCGGCAGTGAGAGGTTGTTGATACTTTTTCAATCTACAACCGTTTATCCAGTTAGACATCACTTCTCCCTCTAATGTTGCAAGTCGGACTGCCTCACTTGGTGATATGTCATTAATCACAAATGAATCGTTACTCTTCTTTTTAAGCTTCTTGGAATTTTGCTTAAGGGTGTAGATTAGTACGTAGTCATCCTTTTTGAAATTCCTTATTTTTCATATGCTGGTCATGGAATTGTTTTATTTGTCATTGTTGCATATACGTTGCTATAACTGATTGGAGTCAGGTCTTGTCCAACTGTACTAGCTGGTCCGATTTTCAGACAACTCATGTCCAGTCCACTTCAAGTTTTGAGCTACACGTAGTGTAGGAATCAAGAATTCTAATGGTAGTATTGTATTTATTTCAAACACTAAGTTAAAAGGAGCTGTATTTTTTGTGGCGTTTTATATGCTACTTGATATGCCCATATGGTTGTGTAGCTTCAGTTCCCAATCTGGTTGAGATTCACTCACAATCTTTGTTAGCACTGTGCACAATATTTTGTTGGTGCTCTCGGCTTGTCCATTCGCTTGAGGTTGATATGGAGCTGAAGTACCATAAATTCATGCAACAGAAAATTAATCATATCATTGAGGAAATGAGTGCTTCGATCACTCACAATCTCAATAGGAAGGCTATATCGTGTGAAAATGCTTTCGTACAAGAATTGTATTGTGGTTCTAGCATCATTTTTTTGTGTTTCCTTAGCCTCGACCCACTTGGTCAAATAATCCGTTGCCACTATAATGTATTGAGCATGCGTCCTATATGCCGGTGGCGAGATAGGCCCGACAAAGTCTATTCTCCATTTGGCAAAGCGTGTGCTTCCATTATTGGTCTCAGCGGCATGTCATCTCATCGCGTCGGTACTTTAGTACGTTGGCATGCGTCGCATCTTTTCACATGATATTCAACATCCATGAACAGAGTAGGCCATCAAATCCCTGCTAGGAGTATCGCTTTTGTGGTTTTTTCTGCCGAAAAGTGTTCTCCTACTGGACAGTGTGAGCTTGCTCAAGGATGGGTAGATATTCATGTTCTGCCGCACAAATTCTTAAGTTGTCATTCCCTCCGTTCCGATAAAGTTGGTTCTCAATAATAGCATGGTTTTTGGCTTCGTATTGTATCGATCGTATTCTGGCTTTGCTCAAGGTCTCTGGAAGTCTACCTTGCTCTAAGTACTCCACAATGTATTTAGTCCACTTGGGTGCTATTTTTCCTAAACAGTGTAGTGTGCTTGATTGGCTTGTTGATTGCACAAACATCACAGGAGCTAACATAGTTGTGCACACTTTTTTGCATGTTAGGCCAATACACTCCAAGTAGCATCAATCTCTGATATGTTTGCGTTTTGGCATTATGAATGCCCGTAATTTGTACTTGAGCTTGCTGAATTTCGCATGGCTCAATGCATAACCTAAGTATGCCATCACGTCCTTGCTTGTATAGGTGTCCTGCAATTAGCACTAAATTGCGGTTTTGCTCGATAAAGGATGGTTGTCTCTCGATTTGCAGCGAATCGATGGTGAAGAAAGGTATAACCTGTTTACTCCATCTTGGTACCATGTGAAGGTTGAAGAGATATAATTAGGCAAGCATCCTCAACCCCTAAAGGAGCTTCCCCATGTAGCATTCATGACAAATGGTCTGCTCTTTGGTGTAGTCCCTTTTTTACCTCTACTGTGAAGTCGAACTCGAGCAATATTAGGAACCATCTAACGATGCAACCCATATTGCATGGTTTGTTCACTAGATATTACAATGCTTGATGATCCACAAAGAACACAAATTTGTTCGCTAGAAGGCAATGTCTAAATTTTTTGACAGAATAGATAATTCCTAAGCCTTCTCTTTCTGTGGTAGTATAGTTTCGTTTTGTGCCATTGAGCTGTCTATTGGAGTAATAGATTGAGAAATCCATGGTGTTTCTCCAAGTTGAGCCAAGATACATCCACACGATGGCCCATAAAGGCTTGCACCTCTATAATTTTTGTTAGTTTTGGAAGAGCAACAATTACTTGTATCTTTTCAAGATCAGTGGAAATGCCGTTTTTACTATTTGGACACAATATGTCCCAGAATCTTGCCCTATCTCACCATGAAAACACACTTTTCAGGGTTTAGACAGATACGATACATTTTGCATTTCTCAAAGACTTTCTTTAAGTGATCGACATGTTCATTCCTGTAAATCTCTAAGAATTGTCTTAGATATTCTTTGAAGGCATGACTCATCAGCCTTTGGAATGTGGCAGGAGCATTGTTTAGACCAGATGGCATTACCCGATATGCAAATATGCCCCATTCTGTAGCAAAGGCAGTTTTTTGTCGATCCTTCAGCTTGATCGTAGTTGGTTATAGCTTGAAAAGTCATCTAGAAAGCTGTAGGCTTCTTTTTCAGCAACTGTTTCAATCACATGATCAATGATGGATAAGGGACAATTGTCTCTGATGGTGGTAGTGTTTACTTGTCTGAGATTTACGCACACTCGTAATTTATTGTTTTTCTTAGGCACCATGACAATCGATGACACCCATTCCGTGTGTTCTATCTCATAGATAAATTATCCCTCTTTCAGTTTGTCTATCTCTTCCTTAATTTTCTTCGCAAAGGTTTTATTATAAGTGTATGGACGTTGTGGGTGCGGTTTTGCATCGCTTTTAAGAGGAATTGTGTGTTGGCAAATGCTAGGACTAGTACCCTTCATATTTTTTTGTAAGACTAGGCAAATACATCTTTATATTGTTTAAGACTGGCTATCAACAGGTGTTCCTCTTCTTCAACAAGATTGGCTATGTATGTTGGCCTCGGTGTTCCCCCTGGTTCTGCCAAATCAATCTTCTTTGCAGTTTCAGGTCCATCATACGATGTTTCCGGTTCCTTAGGCTATCGCATCGGTTGCTCCACCATGATACGTCGATCCTGAATTGTATATTTTTTGTAATGAGAGGGTGCGTCAAATTTTTTTGAGTTAGAGTTTCCCTCACTTTCCATTTTTGTAGTCCAAACCTCTTTCAATGTCCGTTTTAACTTCTGATATTCATTTTTGCGTTCAATTTTGGACATTGTTGGTTTCTTTTAGGTTTTGTCTTTCGATTGGTTTTTGCTTTTTTCCTTTGACTTTGCTAGAAAACTTGTCAACTTCAATGTTTTGTGTTATTTTGTTTCGGACACAATCATCTGTGCCCCAAGCATGAGATATTGCATTTTGGTTAGCAACTTTTGGTATTGGTTTCTCAATTTTGTTTTGTTGTTTCTTCGTTCGCCTTCTCTGATATTTCTCGTCTCCGCGTTTTTTGGTTAGGAAACTCGTAGAAAATTGACTCATCCTCTCTTTTTACATTTTCGTATTCAGAATGACCTGACCATTCGTCTTCAGTATCGTTTCGTAAGTCCTTGCTCCTAGAATCATGGTGTTCGGCTTCATCATCGTGTGAAAGGTCTTGTGCAGAAACTTCGTCCACTATCCGTTCACAATCGCTTATAAGTTTTGTTTCAATGATTTCAAAAAGGTTTCAGTTTCTTGGACAACGGAATCCATTAGAAAGGGTCTTATATCATAGCCATCTTTGTCGCAAAATGTAGTGTTGGTCACTTCATTTACACAGACATCAAGAGTCGCTAGTATTTTCTCCCACCCAAAGGGTTAAAACAACTCCTTTAGAAATAATTCCTTCATGTAGTAGTCGTCTTCTACGGCACGCTCCAGAAGACAATCCTCCTTTTCAAGACTCCCCTATTCTGATGCTCCGTACATCCAAATGTGAGCATCCTTCACTAACCAAGTAGGTAACTGTGTTCCGTCGTTCGTGGTTACAACAAAGTTTTCTATCGAAGTTTGATTTACGTCCTTGTAACTATGGTCCTTGGTATTTACCTTGGTTATGACTCCCTTGTGCCATAGATAGAGATGGTAATAGCCCCAGTCCTGAACCATTTTGAGTTAACGCATAAAAGGTCGTCCAAAAATAACTTCAAAATTGTTTCTTTTTTCAAAATCTATCACCGCAAAGGTATGTTCGTATTCTATCTCGCATGAGGATACTATCACTTGTTTCGACATTTCCAAGGGTCTTTCCACATACCTGGCGGCTAATTGCAATTTCATGCGCGTTTTTCTGAGGGCTGGTCTTTCCCATTTCTCCCAAATTCCTTTTGTAGAAGTGGCTACTCCAACCTCACTGTCGAGTATCGCAACGATGGTCACTCCCTTATATTCCAAAGGTAAGGTGGTGTTTCCTTCTTCTCCTCCACTATAATCGCCTACTTTATTCACTGGAAGAGGTTCCACTTTTGGTTTCTCAGGAATTTGTTTTCTTAGTTTCCTCCACGAGTTGGTCTATTGGCTGGACCTTCACTCCCATCTTTCCAAGATTTTTGCTCATTTGTCTCCACAAATGTGATTCGATTTTCAGCAACTGTGCGAGAGTTATTGTGCACCTTATAGGAGAAGACAATAAGTCAAATAGGCTCATTGTGTCTGTCCCTTGTGGAATAAAATTCCGATATGATGGTATAACTCTTACCTTGGATTTTGTCTTATATTCGTTTAACAAGAACGGTAAAGTTCTTATGGTTGCGGGTTTGCTCTCTACAGAAACTTTTGTACAATGACTGAATATCGCCTGAATAGATTTCATGGTTTATATTGAGTTGAGGGATTGGTGTTGGCAGTAATGTACATAGTTGCCACGGAGTTTCGAAACGTTTCGTTTGAAACGAGTTTCAGAAGTTTCGAAACGGTTTCGTCCGAGAAAGAAACACCAAAAAAGAAGTTTCGTGCAAACTAAAGAAATGTACGTAAGTTCAAGTGGTATAAGCTGAGATCTATGTTTTAAGCATTACCTTACAATTAGACATGAAAAAGAGGGAGAATAGGACTAACTTTCATCATTAGAAGCAAGACAGAAGCTACATTCATGACATTGAGGATTTCATGACCGAAACAAAGAACAAGAGACTTCAAGGTTTACATGTAACATGAGCCTTGACTTTACCTTTGAAACATCCAAACTCATACAAATACATTTCCGAAACGTTTCGTACGTTTCATGAGTGAAGAAACGCGTTTCTTGGCAACTATGGTAATGTAGCACTTCCGTCTTTCGTGTTTCTGATCGTTTCACACATTGATTGTGGCCAAGGTTTGTCTACTCGCGGAACTGGTTGCTCTCTAAGGATCTATTGTTTTCTATTGTGTTTGCCGCCACTTTCGTGGTACCTGGTTTTTCCTTGTTTGCCGTTTCGGGTTTGATTTTGTTGTTTGGATTCTGTGCACAATTCATGAGCACATGATCTCTTCCACATTAGTCACACAATCCTTGAATCATATACTTCTCACCTGTGTTTGTTTCTTCTCGTGTTTCCGTGTTTCCTTTTCCCAACTCATGTGTTACAAGCTCAGGAAATGTTGGACCTCCAGGTTGCATCAAGGCTTAAGCAATTTCTATAAGTCTTCTCCAGTCTTTTGGTTTCGTCCTTTGGATGCGGATAAGTCAGTATTCTTTGTTCTAAAGTGTAGTTGTTATTGAGCCTTGCCGCATAGGCTTGCAGTATAGCATTTAGTTGCTTGTTTACTTTTTCCACCAAGACTGAACCGCCCGAGTCAATGTTTGACTCTTTCGGTCCTTTTGCGTTTTTCTTGCTTTCTTGCTTATGTTTAAGCTGTACAATCGTGTTTCCAAAGTTGTTCTCTTCCTCAACCTCTTCGCTTTCATTTTGTCCCTTTTGGCTTTCCATGATTTTCTTTGAGTTCTAATTGATCGGTTTTCAAATTCAGTTTGTTCTGGAAGTCTCAAATCGTCAGCTATAGGCCGATTTTTAGCCGCTCCCTGAGCTCGAGCTCGAGTCACCACTTTGACTTGAACTGTCGGCGATCCGCTCGTGCATAGTAAAATCCCTATGACGTCGACAATTGCCTTCTCCGGATTGTCAGGGTTCTTTGTGCAGATTTTAATCAAGTGATCTCTTCCACACCCATCACAAAATCCAAAAAGTTTCGTTGGTTGACCTTTATGTGGACACTCGTGCCCAATGATCGCCTCCATATTCATAGCACGGGCCCTCTGGTTGGGTTGCTAGTGGTGCTCCAGTTGGTTGGCTTGCCCTAGGCGGGTAACCCCTAGGCTTGTAGTTTTGGTTTGCTAGGAACATGAGTGACCTTTATGTGGACACTCGTGCCCAATGATCGCCTCCACATTCATAGCACGGGCCCTCTCGTTGGGTTGCTAGTGGTGCTCCAGTTGGCTGGCTTGCCCTAGGCGGGTAACCCCTAGACTTGTAGTTCTGGTTTGCTAGGAACATGAGTGTATTTTCGTCCATCGTGAACTGATTTCTAGATGTTTGTGCCACATATGGAGGTTTAGTTGTTTCGTTAGTACTAGCCCAAAATGGACTCTCATTAGGTGTATAAGCTACTCCCGTTGTCTCCCTCGCGTGACTCTCGATTGGTTTCTCATAATACATAGTCGGTGGCATTATTGGCTACTTTAGAGAGGTTCTGCTGGCTGCGCATAATGCATAATTGCTCGATTTTCATGAGGTAAAGGCGGATGTTGCCCCAATATTGGTTGCGGTTTGTCCCCTCCCTGTATCGGGTTGTTTGGTCCAATCTGGTACCTTGGAGGCGGTTGCAATTGTTGCATTGCCGACGGTCCATATTGCCTTTCCGCACGAGGTTCCTCTATAGAAACACTTACTAGTCTCGTGGTTCGTACATTTCTGCTCTATGGCACACCACTTCTAAACTCTTGGAGCATTGGCTACTTGTGGCTGTTGCGGCCTCATGTTAGGATTTTGCCGGTAGGTCTGATTCATTCTGCAGACCACTTCTTCAACCAACTGCTCCATGTTTTGTGTGATTGAAGCACGAGCACTCTGTTTTGCAGTAGATTCACTGATGGTAGAAGAGGCAATGCTAGTATTGGTCTTTGAGTCCTCAGTAACCTCGTTGTATGTTTTACAATTGTCAAGCAGCAAAGTTGAGATCACATATTGTCAAGTTTGGTTCTTTGCTCTTCGTAGGTTTGTAGTAGTATTCATTTTTCGATTTCGTATTTAGCTTATCTGAGGACTTAAGAATGTGTTCCATTAGAAGTTGTTGTGTAAAGTTTGATTTCTAGGATTAAGTTTTTAAGATGTCTTATCCTTTTTTGCTTAAAGTTGAGTACTTGTTTTAAGCCAAGTAAGTTGCGTCAACTTATTTTACACATGCCTTTTTTAAAAACATTTTTAAGTTAATATTGTTTTGTTTTATCTAGTTTTGTTTCGTAGCAAACAAAGTGATTTAGTTTGTTTGTTTGTTTGTTTGTTTGTTTTTTTTCTTTTCTTTTCTTTGTCCCTTGCTTTTATAATTTTATGAGTGCTTTATTCCCTCTTGTAATTCGTGAGTTCAGACTATTCTGAACTTATGAAGGTATATGTTTTACAATTGTCAACTAGGTGCAATGCTTCCCTAGTGACTTGTTCAAATGTTGTGCATGCTTTTAAGTGCAAGTCTTTTTTGAGAGTTCCGTTTTTCAAGCCCTCAATAAAGAGAACCGATAATCGATCGCCCTGTGGCAACTTTCTCACTGGACATCTTTCAATGTATTGCTTGAAACGAAGTGAAGGTTCCTTTACGTTTTCATTTTCTTTCTGTCTGAAAGCATAGATTTGGAAGACAATGTTATGCTTGATTTTCCTTTTAGAGAATTCCTCCGCAAACTTTCGTAAGAGTTGATCGATGTTCAGGAAACTCTACTATTTAGTGGTTGGAACCAAGTCAACGCTGTTCCCTCCAATGTGAACCTAAACCCCTCGTATTGTGTGTGGAAATCTGCTACTTGTTCCGCTCTTAAGACTTGCTTAAAAATGAAAACATGCACGTATGGATCTCTTGATCCGTTGTACTTCTTCAACACACACTCAATCACTTGAGAAGGTCGCAGTTTTCGAGTTTCTACAACCATCCTCATCAATCTAGGTTCTCCACCCATAGCATCTCTCATCTCATAACCACTGACAAGTGTTTTGGAAGGGACTCATTCAGACACCCTTCCCTCAGGTCTTATGTTTCTACTTTCCGTCTTGAAATCCAACACCCTTGTACTAAAAATCGTGTCTGGGACTGCGCTTCCTCTATGTGTTGACATAGGAACACAGGAATCCAGGAATCCCATTGGTCTTGGTTCAGACAGATGAGGTCGACTAAATGAGTCTTCCACATGAGATTTCAGAGGACTCACTCTCGTAGGTTCCGGTCTTGTTGTGTCTGAGACTGCAGGTCTGTACACGCTAGGGGTGACATAGTACTGATCGAGTGGGCCCCCGAAGTACGTATATCCCTCGAGCTCATTACGACTCACTGCCGAGTACTTCGGACCGTACTTGTCTAACATGCTATTTGTGTGCCTCTCTCAATCTCAAACATAAACACGTACCAAGCATTTTTGTTCTGTTAACTCTCTCACATTGGGCTCTTTGCACCTATAGTAGAGCATTTGCTCCCCGTTATCATACTTATATAAGCCCACATGCGTGTTGTCGGTGTTGACGCGTGTAGCCACATTTATTCATCTAAGCTTGGCATTTGGAATATCTAGCTTAGGAGGTTTCTCTTCAGGCTCTACGTCAACCTTTTCTTCGGTACTTGTTAATCCCCATTTGTCCACAATAAAAGTATTAAGCACAACGATGTACATATTTCCCTCTTCATCGAAATAGCGATTGCCATTGTAATCTACGGGCACTACGAGTTTAAGCTCACTATGCGTCTCTTCAATTTTAATACCGTCTTTATAGATTTGAGCTCCTTGCTCGTTTTTGAAATGATAGTGCAAGTGCAAAAGTTTCTGGTTTGACGCAAGCTGCAATGGTCTTGCTCCCATTTTGGTGTCTTCTTTGAAACTCACACTTTTCTATCTCTCAGTCATACAGGTGTATGATCTCTCCGAAGAGATATCAGAAAGACTCTCCTCCAAGATAGTCTCTAAGGAGGGTATAGTCCCTTGATTGACACCACCCTCGGTCGAAATATGGCTTGATTGGTCTCTATTAGTAGGGTTTCTACTTCGATAAAACTTGCTTGACCGCAAATACATCAAGAAAACGAAACTTGCAAAACCTTGACCAGCTACCCTTTTATGGTGCATTCGACCTCCCGATCAAAAGCAAGTTACTTCAACTCTGATTCACAAAACCTGTACAAAATTCACTTGGTGGCTATAGCTTTACAGCCGTTGGGCTAGTCGAAATCTGCTAATATTAAAATTCTGTCTAACTTTTGACACAATTCCTATTTTGTTTGCAATTTGCACATCTCAACTCCAAGTTGAATTTTGAAAACACCACTGTGCTCACACAGACTAGTGCTATCACTGATACCAATCTGGAGACTTTCTGTGTCGGGGATAATGAATTCTGATCCATGTATCCCAGTGTTAGAAGCACTAGAAACTTGGCACACAGGTTTCTCACAGCCTCTTTAAGTGAACTTTAGATGATTTAATTCTCTCTAGGTCTTCCAAAAGCCAGTTTATTAACCTGTATTGCAACTACTTGCACTTGACAGACTTCTCCTTGTTTGAGCCTCTTTGGGATGTTTTTTGCTACCCTTGTTTTTGGATAAAATGTTTGGGTTGGTCTCTGTACAAGTCTGTGAGGTTACAGCCCCAGAAACTAGCAAGGTGGCATCCATGTTTCACCATGTCTTGATCCCAAACTTGGTCAGTTTGTTACTTGAAGTTTATGGGGTCCACCTACCCACTTATTTTTAGATTTGAAGCCCTTTCACCTTGACAAAAGAAAAATTTTGTGGCTGCCTGCGGTTTTTGGCTTACAGTTTGTATTTTGGTGTTTTGGTCAACTTTTTGTTGTTTTTTACTATGATGGCCTTCGCCAAAGTTGCCCCAAGTGGTATCAGCTTTTCACTGTTCAAATCTCAGGCTCAGATACTTTAGGGGGTCATGGATCGCGATTCATGTTCCACAATATCTGGTCATGAAATTTGGTCAGTTGTATATCTAGACACTGTAGAGGTCAGATCTTCACTTATTTTTGAATTTGGAAACCAAAGAGCACCAAATTTTGTCGATTTCCAAGGTTTCCTATGTCTTTGTCCAATTTCTTTGATTTGATGGAGTTTTTGTGTCAATTTTTCCACCAAAAGTGCGTATCTGGAGATTTAGACCCCAGTAGAATTCTTTGGTATTAGTTCTTGCTCAGTTTGTGTCGGGGTCATGGATCGCGACCCATGTTCTTGCACCAAACAACATGAAAATTTCCAGATTCACTGTCTATGGTCTGGTTATGTCCTTTTTGCACTTATTTTTGAATTTAGATCAGCTTTGAAGTTCTGACCATCAAATTTTCAATTTTGCAGAGTTTATGGTCGTTTTGCTCAAAATATGGTTTTCGTCCTTTTTTCCTATGATCTTTTTACCCAAATTTGATGGAGGTAGTTTCTACTTACCCTACTTCTAAGTACTAAATTGAAACATGAAACAAAAACAAACAAAATGGTATAAATTTGAATTGAAACGGAAAACGGTACAACACTTTGAAAGTAACGAGAAAATCGAAGAATGAAATGCTTTTGGCTATCTCATTCACAACCCTCTTTATCTCTCAAAAATAGATCTAGTACATCCTCGACTTCTAAACTCTACCAAGCACCAAACCTCGTGTCTAGATGCTCTATCTGCTCAAGTGTAATGAAGTGGAAATCAAAATCAAGGTTTCGAAGTAAAAAAGCTATGACTAGGTCACTCACCACCTAAGGATCACTATCCCCAGCAACGGCTTCAATGTTAGCGGACGCCACGATGGACGTCTATAGCATAGCTTTCTGGCACTAACATAATGTGAACACTCAGGGAAGCGACTTGGATGGGACACGAAGACTCGTTGAGGGTGTCAACCTCAAGAAGTGAACCTATGGAATAACACTATCTCTAGCACATGCAAATCCATTGCTCTCAAATCTGGCAATCTGCCTATGTCCTATGTCACCGCACTCAATCATCAACGTGTTTCGGCACTCAAATGGAATCCAAATGCTACAAATCTTTAGGATGATGTCCCTAACACTTAGGGGCACTAACCTACCAAGTTTGGTCACATTCCAAGGAGGTATCAAAATCACAATCCATTATGATCAAGGTCTTGGAAACTGCAATAGAACATACCAGAAAGGTGGCCCTAGGGTTTAGGAACACTCTCTTATGGTCCAAATGTCAAAAAAAGTCATTAACGTCCTCAAATCAGTAGATTAAGTCTACGAACGCGTAGTCACAAATCACAGCGGAATCGACAATGAATGTACTTGAATGAAAGAGCGTTAGACAAGGAACACAATGCAAGTTTCAAAATTGAAATGCCATTATCAGAGCTCAAGATACGATGATTACAAATTGCAAGAGAGTAGTCACTCTCAGTCGTACGCTTCAATCTTCAAAACTTGATAATGATAATGTGTCCTCTTCCCACTTTATAAAATAGGCTTTATACCTAGGCTCTTTTGGCCAATGGCCGACTTACAAGACTCGGACCCCCTTGCAGACTTTACAACTTAGCTTTTCAGAGCTTGCCCGTCTACAAATAATTACAAGGCTTTTCAAAAATTAATGAAGATATATGAAAATTTTTAGGGCTCATGGAAGAAGGGGTCGACTCGAAGGGCACCCGTCCGTCTTGACTATCAACATAGGTCTCTTGTATACCGATTATTCCCAAGCTCGATCAATGCCCAATTATGTCTTTGCTTTATTTAAGTGAATCGGCTCAAAAAATTCTATAAATTGTGCCAAGCGTCTTCTAGTGCGGATCGTCCACCAATTATCTCTTTCGAATGTTATTCAACAAATCTCCAAAAGAAGTTATTTAAATTACACCACACCAATGTACTTGCAAAGACGCAGTAGCGAGATGCACATGCTTGCACACAACATGCTCCAATTTTGGCTGCCAGGTTACTGTGGATATGTGTACTACTAGTTTAGACTACTAACTAACATACTTGGTTGCCACATTGCACCTTATACAAAAAGATATAGGGTTTCAATTAATCTAATGGCTTTAATAGAATATGCAAGTCTTTCAAATAGGCTCACAAAGGTACCGGTACAGAAACTTGTTGCGCATACAAGGAAGCACCCATTATTTATATACCCCATAAGTGGCTAAAAGCCTCATATTTGCAAGCGACTCTTGAAGTTATGTTGTCACTTCTAAAGTACACGCAAGTGTGAGGTTTCAAGTTTCATATTAGTGCACATCTCATGCGACAATTCTCTGATTGGCCGGAGACCAAAGGCAAGGGTCCTTCAATCCTAATGTACATGTGGATGCCCATCAAGCTGTAACAAAGTGAAACTATGCCTCATGCTCTTTTTAATAGAAAGAGGGTTAGAACATTAACGTATTGGATTTGTTTGGGCATGCAAATCTTGTGAACAGGCTCTCAAGGTTGCCAGTTCATAGACTTAACTTAGAGTAGTAGCATGTCAACACAAACCAGGTGTGCATGTGACATATATAATTAGTGTTATAACTTTATGATATCTAATATACGATTATTTAATTTGACAGGTGAATGTTGATGGACTGAAGAATGTCGTGAAAGCAATCCGTGGCACTTCTACAGTATCCAAGCTTGTCTATGTTTCATCCTTTTTTGCTATTGGTCCTACGGATGGGAAAGTAGTTGATGAGAGCCAGGTACTTTTTTGACCCAAACCATGTCCCAGAAAGGTTAAATAGAAAAAATAGGCAAATTACTCTGTTTTAAAATATGTAAGTCCTTAACAGATTGGACTCTAGTGAAATGAATGAAGGGGTGTGTTCACAAACCATGTCTCACAAAGGTTAAATAGCAAAAGTAGGCAAATCACTCTGTTTTAAAATATGTAAGTCTTTAACAGATTGGACTCTAGTGAAATGAATGAAGGGGTGTGTTGTTTGAATATATCTAACCTCATTTAGACATTTTAATTTTTAACAGACAATGATGCTGAGTTCCGGGGTTATGACAGAAACTCAGTACGCTGACCTTTGTGTTCATGTATGCTCATGTGTGTGCGTGTGTTGTGTGTTGTGTGTTGTGTTGGGGAGCATATGTTAATACCTAGTTCTACACCCACTATTGGGCACTAAAGACGTTAGTGGGGATGTCGTGGTATTCAGTCAATACTATGCATGATGGAGCTGATGGTTATATTGTCTTGTGGGTGACTGCCATGGGGTGTGCATGTGTGTGTAAAGCAAGTTTGAGTTGTTTTGGAATTATTTAGGTATAAGTTGTGTTTTTCAGTTAGTGGGCATACATATCTCGCATTAAAAAGTCTTTATCTAAGTTGCAATCAATTGATATATCGTGTTGATTACCTTTGCCTTTCTTGGCACAGATGCTCTATTAGGTACCTTATTGTTGTGTTAATTTTGTCTAACTCAAGCATTGTTTAGTGCTACGCTTAATTATGACCGAGTCTTTGTGCATCTCTAGAGTCACGATAGAATTTTTTCAGTAATTGTGGTGTATGTGTGTGCACACGTGTGCTAGTACTACTCATGACCGTGTTATCTTTTGTGACTATCATGGTAGTCTATATTTTGCAATGGTGAATTTGGGTATTTCTAGGATTGATGTAGGAATATATAAAGCACAAGATGGCTCCAAAACAAACCTTAGTTATGCTATTTTGGTATAAGCGGATTTCAATACATTGATGGCATTGATGCCAATAGATGTATGCAAGCCATGGCCACATATGCACACATACAGTTTCACATATATAGACTTTTTCTTGTCCATTAAAATAATTACGTTCACAATAAATAGAAATATACATGAAGTGCATGCACTCAATGTGGAGGTCCGATTTTGTAAGAATAAAAAATGACAAAAATAAGATTTCAAACTAGTCAATGTTTTTCAATCTCTCGTGGTAATCAAGTGGGTATCAAAACAGGCATACAAGAAGGTAAGGTAAAATAAATTTGTAAACAGTGTTGATTGCCTTCTTTGAATGAGATTTCCTATCCGAACACGACTTCAAAAAGAAGCAAGCTATCATCCAAAGGATGGATGAGAATGGATGATTAGAAACACGCTTGTTGCATTGAAAGCTGCAAGGATAAATGGCATAGTGTTGATCATACAAAATCTTAAAGACTTCATTTTTGAATGTGGACAATGTATAAGAGCCGTTTCAAACCAAGAGGAACATTTTTTCACCCCTCCTCTTCACGTTGAAGCTTGTCATAGCCATATCCATATTCCAACTTGGGGATCTCTTTTTCTTTTGCACAAAGCAGATCTTTGTAATTAGTTTTTGAAACTGTCCAATGGCCTATATCACATCTAGCATGAGTAAAACTTTACGCAGAGGGGAGATTGTCACAAATCATTGTTGTGTCAAGCCACTGAAGACTTGAGCCAACCTGCAGATCCCGAACGAGAGGTCTAAACCCTAGAAGAAGTAGAAGTTCTCACCAACTTACATATCCCCGCCGAGTGGAGCAAATTAAAACAGTTCTACCAACTTATGGACCCTCGTCCGATGGGGCCAAAGTGACACTAGACATTAATAAAGCAGGACACACACAGAAGACGTTTTGCGTAGCCGCTGATGACGTGGCATGACTGTATGGACAATCCAAAAAGCGTGTTGACAAGCTGACTGCCATGTGGCAAATTGTACGGACCGTTCGGGTTTTGCATTGTAGAATTGTTGACGTGGTAGGTGTACGGACGTCTTGATTTTGCGCTGGATGCTTTTGGAGGTCAGATGCTTTTGGGATGTAATTGCTTTTCATGGCCAAGGGCTTTTAAATATGTGTGAAGGGCTCATTCTCTGGCATGCTTCCGCGTGAAGATATAGAGGAGGGAATAACGGCCTTGTACTGAGTTGAAGCAGTACAAAGAATTGGCACTAAAGCCCATACTTCATTGTGAAGGAAGGTCCTTGATGCCACAATTTAATGAAAGCTTGTTATTGTTTCTTAGCCCTATCTGACCTGCCTTGCGTGTTGTCATATTGTCCTTTGAATACATGTATTATCTCAAGCCATAATGCATGCACCATCACTATAGTATCTTCCCTTTCTCCTATGGGCGGTCATGTAAGGAGGCTACTTTGCTTTGAGGATGTCAATTTCCTCTCTCATCGCCTCCTTCTCCTACTTCCACTCCTTTTTGTCGTGGATCCATTATTGTCGTGCTTTTTTCCAATCGTGCTGTTCCCTTCTCTACTCCATCTCCTCCATCTTTGCCATGTGAGCAAGGTCACGTTGGATATGTTGATATCGCTATCAATCATGGGTTTGTTTTTCTTGACCATGTCGGTCAATTTGCACTCGATCTTCTTGTCCATTGCGTCGGAGCCCTTGAAAGCCATGTCTCGGTGTTGTGGGGGTCTAGCCATGGCTTTCAGATATGCACGGTGTATGTATGTGTCACGAGGACGTGGCAATTGCTAACTTGAGTTGTTGGTTTCTTTCCGATGATTTTTGTTTAATTTTGGGACCCTTCTTTGTGAAGTTGCAAATGGTCGGACATTGTATGGCCCGTGTGAAACGGTCGATGGCCGAGAGTTTCACCCGCAATCGAGAAGGGCAGGTCACCACGAGTTGGTCGGGCCAATCGGCGCTGGAATCTGAGCAGTAAAAGGATGTCTAGGCTCAGTTCAAAGTCATTTAGGCCCCTCGCGACATTTATAAGTTGGTGGTATAAGTTGGTGGGTACTAGGGAATCAACTCAAAAGAGGCGAACTGGACACATGGCGGCTCCAAATGCAATTGCCAGAAGCATCAGCAAGAGGGGCGCCCATTTCAAGAGAGGGGGCTGATTTCAGCCCATAAGTGAGTGCTAAGGTGTGTGTGAGTAGTGGGTGTAGGTGCTCACAGCTTTAATGGAAAGCTTGCGTTCTCCCTTGCTCTATGTAGCGCGACGATTTGCTCTCGCACATCTCTCTCTCCCCTTTGCACATATGGTAATGCCCCTCTAGATGGGCTTCTCAGATGACCATGTACAGTTCTGGGGGTTTATGCGCGTTTGCCAAGGCAAGAGCCTTCTGTACATGAACGGGATTAGCTAATCGCTAATCCCCTTCCGGTGCGCACAGTTTCCATCGTGAAGTAACGTTGGAGAGTTTTCTCGCGTGAAAACCCGTCCATTTTACAGGGGAACTGTCCCATTACGATCGGGAGCACCTGAGGCATGCGTAGGCGTGCTCGCTCCGCTTGAAACAATCCAAAACAGAGAATTACAGCGTGCTGTGTTTTTCTGCAGGTTAAGGGTTTTGCACCTAAACTGCAGGGAATCGCCAGGGGAGCCTCGGAAAGGCCTTGGGATGCGTGTACAAGGCAGTAGGCACCTAACAGTGGCAAAATAGAAAATTACAGCATACTGAATTTGACCTGCAGCTCACTAGAAAGCTTCCATACCGCAAGGAAAAGTGTCCTTGACGTGTACTACAGGGATTTTTGCTCCGTTATGTTGGCGAAATCGGGTCAAAAACCTGCAATTACAGCCATGGATAGATTTGGACAGCTTGGTGAGGGTTAGGTGGAAGCGTTCGGATCGTTTATTTTTCAGGGGAGCCTCGGGAAAGCATTGGGTGCTTGTACAGGACAATTTAGAGAGATTTCCCGCGAGGAATCTCGTCTAATTCAAGGGGCAAGTGACCCTACAATTGCGAGAGCTCGAGGGCTACCCAGAAAAGCGATCGGCACGTGGATCGGAGCGCAAAACAGAGAAATCAGCGAGCTGCAATTTCTCGCCAGGTTTTGTAAAGAGCTCTAAAGTGCGTGGAAAGTCTATGTTTGCTTGGGATTTTGTCTGTGGAGACTTCTACTGTGGTTATTTTGCCGAAATTGGGTTCGAGTAGAGGAATTTCAGCCCGATAAAAGTGGGACAGCTTGTAGAAGTTTATAGGTTTTTGTATAATAAAATAAAAAAATACCAAAAGGGGCGCCAGTCTTTGGGGCCAACAAGGTGTCGATGTTTGCTTGGTAGCGCTCTAGCTGCTAGGCCGTGGTTTGCCTTGAAGTGTTGAATTCCAGTCACAGGCTTGTTCGTGAAGTTCCTTTGTGTCCTAAAGTCTAAAGTAAAGTTATCGGGTGAAAGCCTACGTCTACCGGCCTATGGGCCGGTTTCAGTATGCATGCGTGTATGGTAATGCATTTGTGACTATGCGTGCGCATGTGTATCTTGGTGTATGTGTGAGAGAAAGAGAGAAGAAAGAAAAAATTTATGAATGTTTTCAAAGGGCCGAATTCGGCCTATGAGACAAATCAATATACATATGTCATCCCAAATATTGAAAACGCTGAACTTAAAGACTATAGCCAAAGCTAGTTGATAAACTGGTGATTTGGGGTGCACAATGGGTGGTGACCATGTGGTGCAACGTTGTCACAGATGTGTCAACCTGCAGTTGACGTTTGTATGTCGGATCTCTGGAGTACTTGATCAACCTTTTCACAGATGTGTCAACCTGCAGTTGAGTCTTGTACTCCGTTCTGGCAAATTTTCCACCAAGAATCTATCCAAATCTTCATTCTTTCTTTAGTTTCTGCGTCTGATTTCAATTGCCTGCCCACTGAAAGGTGTTATCTTTGTCAGATTCACCACGAGAACCCATGTGTAATCTGTCACGATGTGACTATGTTGCAGTATTACATCTACTCCTAGTTGCAGATAGCAAAGTGCCATGCCAAGGAGAACCCCTACGCTTGGATGGTCACGACCCTTCGCTCATGAGACGTGCCTCTTCGCTAAAAGCCACACTCCTTCGACGATTGGTCACACCCCTTCGCTCTACAGGTGCGACTCTTCGCCCAATGGTTGCAGCTCTTCGCCAGAAGGATGTGTCTTTACGTCTAAAGTCGCGTCTCTTCACCATGAAACGTGTCTTTTCATTTGTGACTTTGTCTCTATATAAGGAGCCTATTGTACTCTGTTTCAAGCAATTATTCAAGCAATCAACACAGAGTCTTCTAAGTCTTGTTTCTAAGTACAGTTCAAGTTTCTTAAGTCTTAATCATGAGTTTAAGTAATTAATGAAGGATTAGCAACTAGAATCCTTACAGTGCTATTAGAGCAAAATTTTTCCGGGACCTGAAGGTCGTGAGCCTCTCACCCTTGCTGCTACACTCTACCTTCTCCCGAAGTATCAGTTCTTAGCCTTATTCGGAGAAATAGTTACTTTCGCTGAGCAGTCGGCATGGCCGAATCACAAGATGTCGACGACAATATTTTACTAGAAGATCCGATAGTAGTTCTCAAAAAGCAGATGGCAGCAATTTCGACAAGTCTCGCATCAAGTCACATTCGCTTGGAGTAGATGCAGACGCAAACCTCTTCCCAAAGTCATCCTCTGCTTCTCGGACTACTCATATTGCTTCTCCGCCATCTTCTTCCGACGCTTCAATGGTCAACCAGGAAGAACCACTCAAACAAAAGCCTTCGGAACTCAAATTTTCTCACCCAAAGTATGGTTTCTAAGAGACAACTAGACACAAAGTACCTTTGTGCGAGCAACAAAAGTCTCACCATGAATATTCTTCAAAAAGCTACAATTCTAAGCAACCAACTTCTTATTGGAATCATCAACAACAAAAGCAGGAACATGAAGCTTCCAAAGGATCATCAGCCATATCAAGATGGGCTTAGTGGCACATATATCCGACCCTAGTCGAGTACTCGGTCGTGAATGCCGGGATTTTGAACAAGTTCCCCCTTGCGACCCATGCCCTACATTTAAGTCTTTCTTGTTTGATGGTGGTAAAGTTGAAGATTTATTGATCCTTTCCTTGTGCAAGAGGATCCTTCAGAGGTCTAAGAGGCAATAGCTCCCTCGACCTCCCCCTTCTCAATTGGAAGCCTTAATACCCGCTGAGAAAGCTGAAGATTCAGAAGATTCCAGTTCTTGTGGGACAACCAACAAGCACATAACCACTTCTTTGGCCGTGATCCAGGCAAAAAAAGTCGCCTTATCACCGCCCTTGCAGAATACAGTCTTCGTCTCTAAATAGATACCAGATGCTATGGTGAATGATATTTTTTTTAAACTTGAAGATTTCAGTCCTTACCTTAAGCGGTGCAAAGGATAAAACAGATGCAGACTCTTGCAGTACGACTTCAGTTGCTGCAATTGAATTTTCGGACACAACTTGTTCTATTGATAAACCTTTAAAGATGGATATACCCTCAAGCACTACTTAGTCTCAGTCTACGACATCCCTTCAGGAGGATTTTACTGTTCCAGACAAACCAATGGAATACCTTACAGATTTCCAACAACTGGTCATTACTCAACAGAAAACTCAAGTTAGTTTACCAATAATTTCTTTCGAAGCAGATAAAGATTCAATCTTTTCTTGGACAAAGTTGAAGTTACAAATGACTTTGACAAAGGCACTAATCAAGTTGCAGATATGATCAGTTTTCAGTTTCGCAAAATAGTCATGGGAAATAACAGTGCCATGACGTGGGACTTAACAGAAAGAGCTTTGGATGCAGAAGCACTACAAAAATATATTTCCTTCTCCCGGAGTTTTCTACAACTACCTTGGGTTTTATTTAAAGAGGGAGGGAATGTCACGATTGTGACTATGTTGCAGTATTACATCTACTCCTAGTTGCAGATATGCAAAGTGCCATGCCAAGGAGAAACCCTACGCTTGGATGGTCACGACCCTTCGCTCAAGAGACGTGCCTCTTCGCCAAAAGCCACACTCCTTCGATGACTGGTCACACCCCTTCGCTCTACAGGTGCGACTCTTCGCCTAATGGTTGCAGCTCTTCGCCGAAAGGATGTGACGTCGAAAGTCGCGTCTCTTCACCATGAGACTTGTCTTTTCATTTGTGACTCTTCGTCTCCTATATAAGGAGCCTATTGTACTCAGTTTCAAGCAGTCATTCAAGCAATCAACACAGAGTCTTCTAAGTCTTGTTTCTGAGTACAGTTCAAGTTTCGTAAGTCTTAATCATGAGTTTAAGTAATTAACGAAGGATTAGCAACTAGAATCCTTACATAATCTAGGATTCTTAATGGCTTTATGCTCTGTAAGACAGAGCGATGAAGACGGGAGCACGCCCGATTCGCGATGAAGTTAGGATTGGTGTGGCTAATAAGTTCGGGGTCTTGAAAAACTACCAAAAAGCATCAACGCAAATTGCAAAAATCCGTACAAACGTGCCACGTCAGTAGCCAGCGTGAAACACGGAAATCTGTACAATTTGCCACGTCAGCATGTCAAGGCAAAACTCTAAAATCCGTACTACTGCCAACCTGTCCGTATAACTCTTTGCCACGTCATCGCCTTTGCGGGTGGTCATGCCATGTCAGCGCATGTGTGTGTTTTTGTTCGGGTAGCTCTACCGCGTCACTAGTTTGTGACACACTACATGGCACCTTTTGAAAACGACTCACATTGCTAAAGATGGTTGCCCACATTGAGGCTTCCAGAAAAAGAACTCATGAGTTGGTTGCCACGTCAACAACGTCTGTACACATGCCATCGTACTGATGTGAGCAACATTGCCACGCCATCTGTTTGTACGGTATCGGCTGCCATGTCACCATTTGACAATCTGACTGTGTAGGGTGTGGCTCTATCGCTTCATCACTTTGTGTTAGGTGCAGCGGAGTTGAAATGGTGTACTTCTTTTCCTTGCGTTAGTGATTGCTTTTAACTTGAATGATGGCTCCTTTTACTTGTCCTTGAAGAGAGGGAATGAGAGAGAGCGGTAGAGATGTGTAGAGGGAGAAGGAGAGTGAGAAGAGGAGAGTGACACCTGATGGGATCCCAACCAACCCTCTCAAGGGCCCTCCACACCGTAGCGGATGTGGTATTTGCTTTAAATTTTATACATGGAATGTACACACATGCAATACCTCAGGTGCAGACACTACTAACTGGAATGCAGAATGTCGCCTTGGTAACTCTTCAAGATAAAGCACCTCTGGGGCTGATTTGATGCACCTTTGGATCCTTCTCGATGTGGGATTGCTGATGGCCACCAAGGGGTAGATCTGGGGCTGAATTGTGCTACCGATGTGAGAGGAATGAAACTGGCTGCAAAAAGGCAGATTTGGCACACAAAATGCAGCAGATCTATCGAGTAAATCAGACTTCCGGCGATGGAAGGGCTGAAAACTGAAAATGTTGGCTGCTTTGCAGGCTGGAAGGGAAGTTCATCTGCTGGCTGGAAGGGAAATGCTGGGCTGAAATCCGAAAACGCTGGCTGAGTGCTGCAAAAACAGTAGGCCTGACCTGGGTCTGCAAAACGTTGATGCTGATCTGCACTTCTTGCTAGTGCTCCTATTTCTGATGTCAATGGATGGGCTGATTGCTCTTTTATAGAACATTTTTACAGGTTCTAAACTCTTTTAGGTTGAGGTAGGGAAAATTATCCACCAAGCCAACAAATTAAATCATTAGATGATTTAATTTATAATTTTTGACGAGGGCTAAGTTTCGGGGTGAAACTATCGCACATTTGCTAATCTGGGTGTCACGGGGAGGGCGCGACGTGCCATAGATTGAATAGACTCTTAGCACTTCAATAACAACTGAAATGAAAGAGAGAGAGAGAGCACACGAGCCGCCTCCACCTTGACGAAGGATGATCCTCAGCACACTTACACACACATGCACGCGTGCGTGCACGCACATACGCACATTTTAGTAATATTACTGGTGGGAACCCCCAAGGTGAAGCGAAAGCCACATTGAAGGTGAATTCACAATGAGTAGGCCATAGCTCACTACCTGGATAGGGTAAAGATGGCATGCACCAAAAAACTGCAAAACAACATCTTGGATGTGTGAATACATATATCATTTATTGCAAAAGCACTCACAGAAGCGAAAGGAATCCCTTTGAGTGTGATGGAACATGCGATCGTTGCTAAAACTCAAAACGGACCATAGGGTCCAGTATTAAAATATGTAAAGAACATGGATGGGCGTGCATATGCACACACACTCTCACAAGGCCATGCAACATAATGCCCAGATGCTTTTAAGAGAACTGGTGTGCAGAGTGGATGTGCGATGGTGATGGCTTTTTTTGTTGGGATGCACCTTTTGGCCTTGGAGACCCGGGTGTGTTTTTGGCCCTCATTGGTGACCAGTTTTTGCTTCAGCTCTCTACTACAGTTGTCCTTCCCTTCTTTGTCCCTAGCCTTTGATGTATCACCCATCTTTTGTAACATTGTATCATTGGTCGTTTTTCCCCTAAGGTTTGTACTTGTCATATTTCTGGGGTTTTGTCAGTACCAGCTCCGTTTATTTTGTGATGCCTCCTGTCTGATGTAATGTCTATGGGCTTGTAACTTGGTTACGTAATACATAAGGGTACTGATATGGAAGGTGCCGAATCACATATGGAGCCCGGAAAGCATTTGGAAACAGCTCACATAGGTGCTCAAATTGGCATGAAGCCAACATCAACCATATGCCGAAGTTGGATGGGTACGGAAGTATGGAATAAGTATGGATCAAACCCTCCAAGGATTCCATACGGCACACTAAAATAGTCTAAACATGACTCTTAAACCAGAGAATGCAGTGAAACATCATAGAAATTTTAGAATCTAGCTCAATCCAAGATCATTTATCATAGCACATACCAATGACAATCATGACTGAGTCTCAAAGTAGATAGGGTTTTTTAAATCACCCAACCATTATTCGATCGGACTTGGACAGGTCTAGTAGTATGGTTCCCCTATTGGACGGGTCCGGAAAAAACTATGCATGAAGCTATCGCTGGATGGGTCTTACTGCCCCATGCAGCTCACTACAAACATGTGTAAGTGCAAGGGGTGACATGCACTCTCAGAAATCTGTGAAACTCACATCATATGCACACACACAGCAACTGGAGATGCCATTGCTGACAAGCAAACAAAAGCTTTGCAGAGAAATGGAGCTGGGGAAATACTCGGAGATATCCAACATACGCTCCAAAGTCCAAGTGGAACCGATGAGAGCTGGCAGGGTAATCAAGGAACAAGAGAGTGCGGCTTTAACCTTGAATGAAGCTCAGAGCTAGAGTATATATGCAGCTTAATACCCCTCAATGTTGAGCTTAGAGCTCGATAATGCTGTGCAAAGGCCCATTTTGATCGATGAAGCCAAGGCAAACTGCTGTTTTCATTCTGATTGTTTTATGAAAAGGTTTGTCAGATTGAGGTTTTTACCTTGTACTCTGGTTTCTTTCATGAAAAACACATATATTCCAGTTCGTTATCTTGTTTTGCTTTGACCTGCAGATGCACCCTGGTGATTGTTTTTGCACAGAGTATGAGAAGTCCAAAGTGCTAGCGGATGCTATTGCCTTAGAAGAAGCCAAAAATAACTTGCCCATTGTAGTTGTCTATCCAGGAGTAATCTACGGTCCTGGCAAGGTTACAGAAGGGAATGCTTTGGTCTCACTAGTAAGCTCTTTCTGTTGTGCTGATTTGTTTGCCCTGCATGGGCTTTTTACCAAAAGCTCGTTTCGTTAAATATATGCTAGTTTTTGAAATGAAAATAAAACCATGTCCAACATTTTTGTGGTAATCTTTCAAATTTGAAACTCTAGGTATGCCCTTATTAAGTAACTTTGGTGGTTTTCAAATCAGAGACTCATTTTTCTGAGGGGTATATCTAAACCATATGAGAATCTGAACACGAGCTTTTTGATTCTGAAACCTGAAGACGAGCTTAAAAACATGATGTACAATTCCTTTTAATGCATATGGCAGCTCTTGAAAACCAGGTCTTTCTGTAAAATTACCAAAATTTTAAAAATTTACAAAATGCCCTGGTACCAAATTTGGATGGATTGCTCCAATTTTGTGTGGTTTATTCTTCTTGACGATAGACATCTATCTTTACGTGTCTTAGAAAAATTTTCACCGACGAGCTCACAAATAGAGGCATTTGCGTCTACAAATAATGAACCATTTCATCTCAAGACCCCAGAATACCATCTAAATTCCAGTTTTATCATCTATTATTGCACGAGAACCAATATTTTCATAAAGAGTTGCAAAAAATATTGTCTCTAGTGATGCAACAAGGGGAAATTCTGAATAAGGACATTTTGAAAGTGTTTGGCAAAATATGATGGGTAGTTTGAAAATTGACAAAAATTTTAGGGGTAGTTTGGTAATTTTCTCTTGTTTTATTAAGTGTCCATGCTTTTTATTCTTGGATTTGCTTTGTTTTCCAAAGGATTTGAAGCAAAGCATTGTTTCATTAAAGAAATGTTTTGAATGGACTACACAATATATCTCTGCATCCTGCTTGTAACAAATATTTGTTCATCACCAGCATTGCATCCATGTGCTTTTAGCAGTAAATTTCAAATTTGAACCAAAGAAGGCTTGAAGGTTTAATGCTCAATTTACATTGGTGCCATTACCCAAATGTTTGGGCATATGGAATAGAATGCAAATTGGGTGAAACATAATTTATGCATGTACATAGTGTGCGTATATCCACCAACCCCCCCCCCCCCCCCCCCAACCCCACACACACACACACACACACACTCACTTTCTTCATATGGATGTATCTATCTAGACATATGTACATATACATATATAAATGTAATATAGTATATGCCTTATACCAATCTATGCACACATTTCAATGGTACAAGTTATGTCTACTTTGTTATCTTTTCATGTGAATGGTTCGTTGGTTTATCCACCCTAACTCAACATGTGGTATCAAAGCCATTATTGGATTAGTATCTCGTAATCCAATCTTACCTTAGTAATCAGAATCATTAGCTTAATTACTCTCTGATTCTTGATTAGTTGATTAAGTGTGGACAAGTTGTTGTGACTCCCAATGAGCCACTACCCTCCTTATATAATCGTTCTTCGATTAGTGGGTTTAAATCTTGCATCAAGCAAGTTAGAGTCTCCCTCTAATATCTCATTAAGACCTCTAAAAAATATTGGCTCATTACGTTCGTTCTCAATCAAACAATTTATTTGTGTGGGATAAACAATCAGAATAGAACATCATAAATCCACATTACAAGATACAACCAATGATGAAAAAACCCCCTCAATATCTTTAGTGCGATTCTGGGACAGGGCTGGATAAATCTTCCCAGGTGGTGCTGCAACCCCAAGCAATTCAAGACTGCCAGGGCATCATACTCCGCACCTTCTCCGATTAACCGGCAGCACACGCCACCAAGATAGTGAGGGCTGAAAATCTTAACTGTTTTTTTTTGTGGTGGGGGGGGGGGGGGTTTGGGCTGGGAGGGGCTCCAAAGACTTTACACCGCCTTCTCCTCCTCTCGACTATGGCGATCCCTTCCACTAGAAACCGAAGGGGCACCATAGCTAGGTCGTGGCTAGGATGCAATGAGAGCACCCCAGATAGTAAAATCTCTTCCACCAGAAACCGAAGGGGCACCTTAGCTATGTTGCGATTAGGACGCAATGAGAGCATCATCCTCCACAGATTTGTAGCATGCTTGACGTGTTTCCTCGAACCACTAAGAGGGAGAGAGTGCAAGAGATGCCTAATGTCTTCTCCTTTGCTAGGAATGCTATGGTAGTGCATACTTACATAGTGCATGCATAGCATACCACCTTATTGTGGTGCACATTCTCATGATAGTGTCTTCTTATGCATCATGGTGTGCTCAAGAAAGTATATTCAAGTAAATTGGCTGAAAGCATCCATCAGCAACATAAAATAGAGAGCTCTGCCCAAGGAGGGATTCTGTATAGGTCCACAAGGTCCATGTGAACCAACTCCAAAATTGCTGTAGCTCGACGTGTAGAGTGCTTCTAAAATAGACTCTCTATGTTACTTCCCACGAATGCAAGTGATGCATTTCCCATGCTTACTCCCAACATTTGGTAAGCCTTAAGCCGGCGGTTCACGAAAAGCACGAGGAAGTGCATCAACATTCAAATGGCTAAACCGATAATACCATAAATCAACTGTAGGAGTATCTGTAATTGAAGAAAGAGCGCGAAGCTTGTAGAGGCCTTGCTCCATTGTGCCCCCTCTGACCTCCTTGTCGGAGTTGAGATTTTGTATGGACACTACATCCATTGTGAAGACCACCTCCATGCCTAACTTGCACATTTTGTGCACCGACATGAGATAAAATCCTAACTTTGGAGCATAAAGAACCTTGGAGGTGTGCTGAGCGCCTCTGCTGTTTGGAGTCAACTCCATGGTATCCTCGTTGTGAACAAGAATCTTTGATTTGTCACCAATGAAAATGGAACCACAATGTCATCGCATGTTGGATAAAAAATCCTTTCAAGGTGTCATGTGCCATGAAGCTCTAGTATCATCCAACTTAGAGAATTTGAACCATGAGCTGTGTCAACCTCCAATGTCCCTAGAGTAGTCTATATCTCCAAATGAACAAATATAAGGTGCAGCAGAAGTGAATGTTGAACTTTGCTCAAGTTGAGTGCTCCGAATTGTGCTCAAGGGTTCCTTTTACTTACAGAAGGGAGAGCCTTCTGTTCCTTTAGTGAGAAAATGCAAATGATCACAAACAAAGTGAATGACGCTGTGAATGAAGGTACTGAGACTGAGAGATAGAGAGAGAAGAATACGACACCAGAATGTTGTCAAACCCTCCTCCAAGGGCCCCTCTCTCAATGGCGGGAGAAGTCTTTGCTATTGATTGCACAAATCTCTACAATGGTCTAAATGCAATGGTCTTGCCGACGAATGTCGACGACGAGACGGGCTGAAAACTGAAAACGTTAGGGGCTGAAATCTGCAAATCGTGTATCTGCTGAATTCTGACTCTATGTCGGTGATGACGACGATGCGACGGCGATGCGCTGAAAACGCAGATGCTGAAATCTGCGAATAGCGGGCTGAATCTGCAAACGCTGGCTGATCTGACTGTGCGGCGAGGCTCTGCTGCTGCGGGAAGGTGAGGTCTGCGAGGTTTAGGGGCTGCGGTACTGAGTCTGACTGCTGAAAATGCAAAACGTTGATGCTAATGGGGTACTTGTCGCCGGGAATCTGCAAACGCTGATGGTAATCTGCAAATGCAAAAACGCTAGGCTGATCTGCAATGGATGAAAAACGCTGGCCTTTCTTTATGGCTGAAAACGTTGTTCCGCGGGGGGTCTTGCTGAGAAGGTGCACTGCCAAACAATTGGGTCTCTGCCGCCTCTTCTGCCAGAAAGTGCTAGCGCTGGGTTTCTTATATATATCCTTAGCCAATTTTCCCTGCCCAGCTTCTAAGCAAAGTCACTTATTAATAATAAGTGAAAAATGGCTAAAATAGGGAAAATAGGTTCTGTGCACTGTAAAATGCTCTTGATGGAATTTGATGGTAATGCTGATGATCATGTTGTGTGCAACTAGAGGATATGCATCTACTCTAAGTGCCTGGACATGCACGGTCTGCGAAGAGACTCACAAAGGTGCCAGAACACTTTCTAAGCTAACGGAATCCTTGTCATGAAGTAGCTTGTCCACATGCACATAGGGTTAGATGTGCACGTGACAACAAAGGCTTGGGCCTTTACTGCAGCCAAAGAAGTAGAAGTTTCACCAACTCACTTTGAACACTTTCACCAATAATGGCCTTTTTCCCTGCAATGATTGCAATGCAGACCGGCTTTCAAAGGATCCTTTTCAGCATCTGTCTTATTGGTATTGTTGTTGCTTTTCTTCTTACCGTTCTCCTTCTTGTTGTTGTAGTTGTTGGAAGAATCGGCCAAGGCTTTGGAGTTCAATCGAATGTGACTGATGATGGATGGGATGATGAATGATCGAATCTGAGCATTTACACGCTTCCATAGCTTCACTTTTGCTGGATCCTTTGGCTTAAAAAAGTTGCTACTGACAGGCTAGGACAGGTTGGGATGAAGAGGGATCTTCAAATGAATTCCTGGCTACTTTGGTGGGGTCTCTATATAGGGACTCCTAGATTTGCCCTACTCTCATCCCAACAATAAATAACATGGGCGCACTATAGATATGCCATATTATTTCAACTAATAATAAACTGGCATAGGGGAACGAGGTCCGTGGCCGGGCATAGAAAGGAAAAATGTAGATAACTAGAGACTCTAACCTCGGGAAACCCTAGGAAAAGGGGTCCCACCTCATGCCAGCCTTACTAGGTGGGCACAATATGTGAGTGTTACCGTTGAGAAGATACCTTAGATATGGCCGGAAAGCCACAAAACTGCCCTCACTCCCTAAACTGCTCCTGGGAGATATTGGAGCCACCACCGGACAAAAGATGTTGGGTTGGGTCGTTGTTGTTTTTCTTATGGATGTGTACGTGGACATGCTTATAGGCGTGCAAGTCTTTCTAGATAATCTTGTTATGAGTTTTTACTTATATGTGCTCGTAGCACGAGTGCAGGTGTGTATTTGTGCATATATGTTTGTGTTCGTGTGTATATGTATTGTGTATATGCGATTGAGAGAGAGATAGTGAGTGTGTATAAGTTGCTACCATTTTTCTTATAGCATTGGTGTTTATGGTTTTGCTACACCGCTAGAGGCGGAGAGAGTGTTTCACAGATCTAAACCGCCTAGGGCTGCATAGGCACGAGTCAATCTAGTGTCTGCTGCCACTTTCATTGTGAACCTCGGTCCACTAAAGACCACCCCAAGATATGTGTATGCATCAGTGTACTCCATACTGTCCTGACCATATGTGAATGTAGGTGCTGATCTCCTAACCCAATGTGGCGTAGTATTAAATACCATGACCTTGGTTTTACCAAGGTTGACAGACAATCCACTATCCCTTGCAAAACTATGCAATGCGTCCAAATGTCTCTGCATACCCTCTGGTGAGTCTGATATCAACACGATATCGTCAGCATACAATAAAAGAGGGATCCATGTCCGTGCAAGCTGAACACCTCTATCTCCTCCTCTGTCAATATAATCAGAGATCTCATCAACATACATACCAAATAAAGTAGAGGACAATGGGCTTCCCTGTTTCACTCCGATAGTGGAGTGAACTATGTCGGGTATCCCTCTGATGTGTGTATATGACCCATCACTGAACTGTACAATGCCATAATCCCCCATATCAGCTGTGTGGGTACCCCCAATTCCATAAGTCGGCGCATCAATCTGGCCCTCAATATTGTGTCAAAAGCTTTGCGGAAGTCCACAAAGCTGCAATATATCCGTCTACCATGTGCTCGACCCTCCTTAATGATAGCTTTGAGTGTAAAGACATGATCCAGTGTGGAGAAACCCCTCCTGAAACCAGCCTGTCCAGGTGCTCGTATGCCCATAATCTCTGCCCAACTGCTCAGCCTATGCTCAAGATGGATGTATACAACCGTGCCAATGTGTGTCCTACCATGATAGTACGGTAATTCCCCGGCACTATGGAGTCTCCTGTCTTGAAGATAGGTACTATAGTAGATAATCTCCAAGACTCAAGAAAGCCCTCACACATGACACGGTTGAATAACCGTGCAAGCATCTTTGCCAACAAGTCTCCAGCATGTATAATGTGCTCTGCTACCAAACCCTCATGATCCTGTGCCCGTCTGGTCTTCATCCTGTCAATGGCCTCCTTTACCATCTCAGTGGTAAAGAAGGTGCTCGTAGCCGGACATGGCTGTGGTGGATCTGGTAGTGGTGGCTATCCAGGTACAGTGTATAAAGATGTTGCATACTGCCCCCATAGCTCTGTAGACGTAATCACTGGTGGGGGAGACTATTCATGGAATAGACGCCAAGCCTCTCCTGAATCTCTACTAAGGAAGAGCTGATATAAATCCTGCTCCATCTGGACCAAGAAAGCTCGCTTCTTCCGTCACACTAGTCGTCGTGTAGCAATACGGTCCCGCTGTATCTGAGCTCTCCTCTGTCGACACTCCTCATCGTACCAGCTGTTCTGGGGCATGTGCCCAGAACGACGTCTCTGACGAGGCTGAGTGTGTGGGTCTGCCTCTGTCGCTGCTCCATGTAATGTCACTGTCAGCATAGATGTGATCTCCTCCACTGTGTATACTGGCTCTGATGTGCATAAAAGCCTACGTATCTCCTCTTCATAGACTGAGTCAGTCTCTGGTGTAAAGTATAGCGTGGATGTCTACCACCCCGTGAGGCCTGAGATGTATTGTACTCAAAGGAGACTGATAATGTCAAAAGTGCATGATCTACTGCTATCCCAACAAGCCTGGGCCCCATTGTGAAATCCTGAATGTGAGATAAAGCTCGGATGCGTCAGAACATAGTCTACAATACTGGACCCATGTCTGTGTGGAAAACAAGTAAAACTTGTAGACGATGGGAAAGTCGGTAAGCCATTCAGTATGGCTAAACTGTGAGTAGTCGTCATCTCCTGAGGTATCTCCCATACTCTGTATGCTCTCTGTCGTGTGAGCATCTCTCAAGCCCCATCTCCTCTGGCTCTAGCTCTCTGAGCATCTTCTCTGAGGTGTCATAGAAAACCGTCTTTGAACTGCCTGTACGGGCATTGAAATCCCCCAAAAGTATGATGTCTCCATCCCTGGAGAACTCCCAAATATCATCATCAAGTACAGAGTAAGGAGACTGTCCTCTGGGTGAAGCAACTGAAGTGCTAGGAGGAAAATAGCATATGGCGATGTACAAGAAACGTCCAGTCTCTGCCCTCAGCCTCACCCACAAGTATGTGGCTTGATCATCTCTCCGAACTATGTGCAGTGGTGGCTGGAGCTCCTCTCTGAAAAGAACTGCTACACCTCTTGATCCTCTAGTCCCATGCTCAGATATGGTGCATGTCCAGCAAGCTGTCTCCCATCTGTATCTTGATATATGCGGCATCAATTGTCCTGGAGCTTGATGAGTCTCTGAGTAGAAAACAATGTCTTTGTCTCTGAAGCTGTCCTCAAAGGCCCCCACATCAAGTCTATACGAACCATTACAGTTCCAAACCGCCATCTTGAGAGTGGTCCCATAGGTCTCGCACCGTCATGTAGAGCGGTGCTCTGTAATCACTACTCGTCCATTTCTGTAGAAGGCTAACTTTCCCTTCTCCCTTGTTGCTATAATCTCCGGCATGACCTCTTTCATATGTGCAAGTTGTGAGAGGGTAAGGTCATCTCCTAAAAAGATACCTGTTTTCTTGAGGGTTGGCCTCTTCTTTAAAAAGTCTTTCTTTTCTTCCATGGAGGGAAAGCGCAAAATGAGAGCCGGTTCTTTTGAACTCTCCCCATTACCTTCATTCTTCTTGCCCACTCTCCAAGCTTGTGTGTGCGAGGGCTTCTCCACCCCCATCATTGACACCTCTTGGTCCACCTTATTTGAATCTTTTAGGCCGGTCACTCTCACGTGTAGAGCACGTACCCTTCTTCGTTGTTCCTCTTCAATTGTCTTGTTGATGATGTCGGGTGTAGCCGGAATGTCCTTGCCCTTTCCCTTCTTGACAACTTCAATCCACTTTTCAGCCTCTTCCACCTTTTGCGTTTTGGAGAGAACCTCCACCCATGAGGTCTTCTTTTCTCCTTCCTCCTTTATTTCTTTGACTTGTGCTCGAATACTATTCAGCTCATCTATCATTGATGGCTGAATTTCTCCATCTTCAAGGTGTCCTCTCTCTTTAGTTTCGGCGAGTTCCTTCCGAAGGGCTGAGATGCTACCTTTTAGAGCTTGAATTTCAGCCCGGAACTCCTTGCGCTCTAGTTCCCTCCCCGTTCCTCCCTCTTTTTCCATTCAAGAAGTGAGTTCTTCTCTTTCTTTCACTCATCCATGTGAGCTTTGCATTCTTTCAACTCTCTTTCAATGGCTGTCATCCTCTTGCTTGTGACCATGTAGTGGACCGCCATCTTTCTTGCCTATTTGTTTCACTTCCTGAGAGAGAGAGAGAGAGAGAGAGAGAGAGAGAGAGAGAGAGAGAGAGAGAGAGAGAGAGAGAGAGAGAGAGAGAGAGAGAGAGACTTGAAAAGAAATCGGAAACTGCTCCCGATAGCGACGCATCTATGATCATCGAATTTGTTTCAAAGTCAAAGTATTGGAGTTGTGGCTCATCATCCTCATGTTGTAAGTGATTGGCTCATTGCTGTGAGGTCTCCTTTGCGCAGATGATGACCTTCAAAGTGAGAGCGAGCACGCAAATGATGACCTTTAGATACAATAAACACCAGTGCAACAGAAAACGAGGTCAAGGAGGTTGCTAGAGAGATGCAAGAGAGAGAGCGTGAAAAGCCTGCGGCTCTCCCTTTGCCCTGCCCTACGCACGAGACAACTTGCGTGAGTTCTACCCTGCGCGTCCCCTGCTCCTTGCCGCCCTGTTGTGGCTCACGCTACTGCTGTATCAGAGAAAGAGATGCTGCATGTCCCCTGCTCGCTGCTGCTAGAGAGAGAGAGAGAGAGAGAGAGAGAGAGAGAGAGAGAGAGAGAGAGAGAGAGAGAGAGAGAGAGAGAGAGAGAAGAAGAAGAAAAAGAAGAAAATAATTTTTAACGTCGTGGGAAACTATCCCAAGAGACCTCAAAGATCTATCCAGAGAGAGAAATGAAATGAAATGTTATATTAACGTCTTCAAAAGGCCAAAGTGACCTATGAGACCAGAGAGTTACAATGGGGTGTTTCTGATAGAGAGTCAAAATAACAAGATGACAAAATGACAAAATAAAATACTATGGAATCCTTAACTGCTAGGTGTGAGCTAAGCAGCTAGTTGGGATATCTAGATCACAAGAGATCCAACATCGGTCGTTGGCGGATCTCATCAATCTCCTCCATGGTCAGTAGTCTGGCCGGGCGTCGTGCGTGTCGGGCCAAAGTGATCCAAATCCTCTGATGCAGCCCCCGTCAATACTGTGTAGTCCTCCGCAGTCGTGGGCGTCTGGATCTCCCCAGCTCGGTCGCTCGGTCGATCAGTGTGCTTCTGGTGTGAGGCGACGAGCTCTGCTATGGCAGTAGCTCCTCCAGGTGTCCGGAGGCAGCTCTTGTCACGTGACACATCCCAACCCTATGTGTCCATGGACAAGCTACACCACAGCAGGGTTCAGTCAGCTCAATCAAGTCTAGATTAGCAGTGATTTGGCACTCTTGTGAGTCTATTCGTAGACCGTGCATGCCCAGTCACTTAGCATAGATGCATATCCTCCGGTTGCACATAGCATGATCATCAGTATTCCCTTCAGAATCCATCAAATTCAGTCAAGGGAATTTTCCAGTGCATTTAGCCTATTTTCCTATTTTTGGTTATTTTCACTTATTATTTTTAAGTGACTTTCCAACAAAAGTAGGTAGGGCAATTTTGCTAAGTTAATATATAAGCAAACCCAAGTTAGCACTTTCTGGCGGAAGAGGCAGTAGGAGCTTCCCGCTCAACAGGCAACTTCTCAGTAGTACCCCCCCCTCAGCACCCACAGCAGATACTATCGCCACCCTCATCACATCTCTTGGCGTTTTTCTTCCACAGTAAAGCCTCGCCATCAAGCACTCTTCCTTGGCGTATTTCCCGCGACCAATAGCCCCCATCATTAGCGTTTTTGACAACAGCACCATCAGCGTTTTGACTTCATATCCCAGATCAGCCATTAGCGTTTTACTAACGCCAGCCATGCTGAGTTTCTCCAGCGTTTTCAGCCATGTACTAACGCCAGCAGATCTGCAAAAACTCAGCGTTTTGGATCAGCAATCCCAGCGTTTTTGATCAGCAAATTCAGCATTGAAAAACGCAGATTTCCAGCAGATGAACAGTAGCAGATCAGCCCCAGATTGGTTGCAGAAGTTCCCCCATCATTAGCCAAAGAAAACGCAGCCAAAACAGTCATTTTCAGCCACCGAAACAGCCCCCGAATTCAGCGAATAGAAGATCACAGATTTCAGCCTAAAGTCGTTGTCGTCATCGGCATAGTCCTATTGCATCAGTCCATTGCATACGCATTGTACACCTTCGTGCAATCAAAGTTAGACCACTCTCGCCGACGAGGGTGGGGCCTTCGGAGGAGGGTTTCACAACCTCTCGGGTGTCGTATCTCTTCTCTCTCCTTCTCTTAGTCTCATTCACTTGCACGCACAATATCCACTCACTTTGTTAGTGATCACAACACTCTACAAGACGGAAGGCTCTAACTAAAAGGAACCTTGAGCAATAAAGATCACTAATCTTGAGAAAATACAACATTCATTCCGCTGCACCTTACAGCTCTAAAGAAGTCTGTGATCTGTCTCTGAGACTGGCTAGCCTCTCCTCTCATCAAGCTCTCTGTGTCTGCGCAGCTCGAGCAAAAACAGACCCAGGCATCTCTGATCCTCGTACCGCATGACTCTGGAGAGTGGTCCAAAGCCCTCCCTGAACAAGCAATGGAAGTGGCCTTGTATCTCGTAGTAGACGGGGCAGTGGCATGTGTAGTGCAACTCTGTCTCAGGCTCGATGTCACACAGGGGGCATATCCTGGCCTCTGCTGGTACTCCGTTGTATCTCCCAGTCTCGATCTGCAGCTGGTGTGAAGATGTGCGTATCTGGCCAATCGCACATCGTATCCCATGAGACAAGTGGGTGTCCATGTATCTGGGCCTCGTCACAAAACCGTCCTCCGTAAGCTGGAGAAGATGCTCTCTGTAGAAAGCCATCTTCGTGCCCAACTCCTGTGCTGGCTATATCCATGTCCTCCTGGTGTCTAGCTGAGTCAGGTCCTGGCGGATGAGCCTAGTGATCTCGGACTGTGTAAGAGTCAGAGAGGGTGCATCCAGTGAGTACTGGAAGGGAGGCAATCTGTCTATGTTGAACCCATGCGCCTGAAACCATGATGTCATCCCCCCATACTAGCATGCTGTATCTCCCTGCATGGCTAACTGTCGAGAGGACTCAAGTGCAAGGCTGGCATATCTGTCTCTTGGAAGTTCCCCATGCGATGTATGAAGGCGACAGATCTGGTGACCGCCTCAACCACTAGTGGGGGGGCAGCTAGCTCTGCCCGGACAATAGCACGTGGTACTAAAGCCTTAGCTCTAATGAGCTGCGAGATCATAGAGACCAGAGGCTTCTCCATGTCCCCCCATCCATCAATGCGGCGTGTCCTCCCGTGATGATCCAATGAAGGTCCCCAAATCTCAGCTCCATAAAGCAAAGCAGAAGCCACCAAAGTGTCAAAGAGCCAGAGCTTTGTGCGAGGCTCTTGAAACTGAACCTGTCAACACATCCTTTCCAATCTACCCAATGCTGCATGGGCTCTGGTCAATCTAGTCTCTGCTGCCCTCCTCAATGAAAATGTTGGCCCACTAAAAACCACTCCAAGGTAAGTGTAGGCATCTGTATACTCCACTGTCTCCTGGCCGTATGTGAATGCAGGCGCTGACCTCCTGATCCACTGTGGGGTGGTATTAAATACCATGACCTTGGTTTTACCAAGGTTGACAGACAAACCACTTTCCTGGGCTAACCTATGCAAAGCATCCAAGTGACGTTGCATCCCCTCCGGAAAGTCGGAGATCAACACAATATCATCAGCATATAACAATAGTGGAATCCATGTCCCTGCCAGCTGTGCACCTCTATCACATCCCTCTCAATGTAGTCAAAAACCTCATCCACATACATACCAAATAGAGTAGGAGAGAGCGGGCAACCCTGCTTCACCCCAATAGTTGAGTGAACCGGTGTGTGGAGAGAGAGAGAGAGAGAGAGAGAGAGAGAGAGAGAGTGTCTTTCTCTTATTCAGCTATGCTAGACACTGAATTTTCTTCAACCAACCAAAAACTTTTGTATAGAAGTGTGATGATGCTGCTTGTCACATGTAGTTTTCAGGCTGTCCTTTGCAAACACAATTCCTTAAAGCATGACCTCAGCTATGCTTGTAGTGTATATATATATTATACTGTGCAGGTTTTGATTTGGTAAGCAACTAGTACTGCTTGTCCTGCACACCAGTCGTAGTGTACTGAAAACGTTTAGTTGCACTCTATTCAGGTGAAGGAACGTTGTAATGGGCGCCTGCCTGGAAAAATTGGGAAAAGACAGGACCAATTTTCTTTTTGCCACGTCGATGACGTTGCAAAGGGCTGTGTGGCTGCAATGAACAAGGGTCGAATAGGGGAGCGCTACCTTCTTACTGGAGAAAATACTTGTTTCAATGAAGTCTTCAGTCTGGTCGACAGTTTAAGAGGACAGAAATCTCTGCAGTTTGAGATACCCATGTGGTCCTTGGAAATGGTTGGCTGGCTTTCTGTGTTTTGGGCGAGAGTAAGTGGATCCACCCCAAATATCAGCCCTCCGGTAAGTAGAACATCTTTGCTCTGTGTCTTCTTTAGTATCTGTTTGAAAAGTATGGAATGTTATGGAGCGAACTAAAAAAATTAAAAAGTTTACTGAACTTATACAAACATCCATAATCTTAGAACAACTGAGTAGCACAACCTAGTAGCAACAAAATTAGTCAAGTCAGGCATGTTCTTTTGGGGACTCTGGAGGTGCATTACGGGCTGATGTATGCATGATGTAGGTTACTAGGCATCTGTACCGTCGATTTCTCACTGGCTAATAATGCTGATCTTATTGTTTTGTTTTTTTATGATGCACAAAAACTGTGTGATGGTAGATGGTTCGGGTTTTCAAGAAACAATGGTGTTACTCCCATGAGAAGGCAAAGCGAGAACTTGGGTATGAGAGTAGGCCTTTAAAAGAGGGTGTTGCACAGTTTCTCACTTGGATGGAGTCTTCTGGACACATCCCTAAGCAGTAGCTCTAAATATACAGTTATAACCTCGTCATTTTCAGTTCAAGGCTCAATGTTTTCTGCCTCAAGTGGTCCATCATAGTTTCAAGGACGTATATTAAACTTTTGAAACGAACCACTAATTACCCCCCCTTTCTTCGAAAAGGAGGTCTCTGTAAAGGTTATTTTCTTTGGGTCAAGTAAGGGCCAACTTATTGAACAAAAAGACATTGAATCTAGATATGATCATGCTGGGTTGACTTACTTTATTGAAAGAAGAAGCAAGCCAAAAGGCTTCTTTACAAAGGTGGGTCAAAATTTTCTATAAGAGCATCTTGCAAGAGTTGGCAATGTCATCTCACGTGTCAGCCCAAAGGCCTAGCCTCTCTCCTATATAAGGAGCTATTTTCTACCAGCAGAAATCAGATTATGGATTTTTCTACATTATGAGTGGTATTCTTGTTTATCCTCCAAAATTAGCAATGACAAAATGACAACAAATTATTATCATTAATTATTAGCAATAAGACTCATCTAGATTCTACTCTGTGATCTTAGCTTGAGTAGCTTAGTGTTGGGCGTGCCCTTGAAGCACCTCCTTGATCCAACACCCTTCTTGGTTCGATTGGCATTTACAAGAGTAAGTTTGTGTAGGCAATTTGCACTTTGCATAAGTACTTTCATCTGTCAAGCTTCCATTGTGCATTGTTAACAAGCTCCGTTTCTAATGACACAATTGAGCTTTGAGAATACTCTTGAATCAATTCTTGAGCTAATGTTTTAACTGGAGATACGTTGGGTTTGATTGGAGTGTGCATATTGGAATTATCTTAGTCAATTGATTAAGTTCACCCCAAGTGCTCATTTAGGTTCATTATCTCTGAGAAGACTGAAAATAAGTTGTTAAAAACTTTTTCTTTTGCTCCACTGTAGTTTGGTGTCTTGGTGAAGAGGTGATCTATTCTTGGAAAGATAAACTGGTGTGCTTGAATCTCTAGGCCTCTTCCTTTTTAAAGGGAAGACATGTACGTGTTGAGGTTGGTCACGGTTAATGAATGGAGTAAAGGTGGAGTGGATCATTAACCATATTGTCCGTCAACCACCGTCTACGGAGTGTCAGTGTGCACTAGACCTCGATACTTGTTGTTTGAGTTTTTGAGTTCGCTAGTTGGGTATAATTGCTCACTAAGGACTTTATTTGTCTTTCCTACTTTGCAGGAGTATATTCCCAACCAAGGCAATGCCCAAAACCTAGCATTATTCTTGAATAGATTTCTCACAAGGACAACGTCACTACCTCTTATAAACAAGTTTCACACGGAAGATTTGGTTGGAGCTCATTGTGATAAAGTGTCATATCTCTACACCTTCTCAGGTGTTCACAAACAACTTCAGTACACCAAAGATTTAGTTGGAGCTCATTTCAACATCAATAAAGTGTCATATCTCTACACCCTCTCTTAGAGGTAAACACAACAAACTACTTCAGCACCAAGACAATTATACTAGTGCAACTTGTAGCCAAGGATGAACAAGTCATAACGATATACGTCCAGCTTTTTACAACGGTTAACTTTTGGTGCTAGGTATCCAGACAGAGACTTACCTCTAAACGTAACTTCACAAAACAGTCATGGGGGATGCTTTGGACTTATCTTGCCTAATGGCTAGAATCAAGAGCACAATCACCCTACTAACATACAATTAGTATTTGATAGAAGAACAGTAGCACCCTTTTGAAAACATTGTCAAAAAACTTCTGGCGGGATGGCCTTGAAGAGGAAAGAGCATGAATCCTTGTGGCAAGTTGTAAAAGGCATATTTTTTAGCTGAAGTTTGTGTTAATGCATCTAAATAGAAGATATATCTTTGGAAAAAATGCAAAAACAAAGCAAACACACAAACAATCTTTAAAATTTCAATGCCTTCGTCATGTCAAATCCATCACCTGACCAATGTTGACATGCTATAGAGAGGTGGGTGCAATATGCCACGTATTCAATTCTTCAACACTGTTGAGAAGTGCATGCATCCTAACTCACCACTCGGCCATTCTAGATCCACCACTTGTCCAATACAAACTTGTTATATTAACATGTGGAGATATGGTAGCTCCACCACTTGCCCATTCTAGATCCGGTACATGACTATTCTAGATCTATACCTTTATATTGGATATATCCACCACTTATCCACCATTTTAAATTGCAAGATGGTGGACATGTCTATTAAAGCCACTTTTCCAATTTAAACATGCTACAAGGAAGTAAGGGCATGCTAGATTTGCCACGTAGTGAGTTGAGTCCACTACTTGGCCATTATAGATCTACCATGTGTCCAACCCAAACATGTTGTTCACGATTGATTGCATCCTAGCTCCATTACTTAGCCATTGTAGAAAAAACAATCAACCATTGTAGTTTCACTAGATAGCCAAGATAAAGAAGTTGAGAAGAGAATGTATTTTAGATCCACCACTTGGCCACTCAGATCCATTAGTTGGCCATTGTAAATGAGATAATGGAGATTGGATGCATATAAGATTGACTTCTTGTCCACTCTAAACATCCATATTAATCCACCATCTAGCTTTCTAAATAAGAGTTTGAAGAATGGAAGCATCCTACATCCATCACATGGCCATATTGAATAAGTTGTTAAAGAGTATGGGCATGCCAGATGTACCACCTGGGCCATCCTAAGAAAATTGTTGAAGAGTGGGTATATCATAGATCCCTCACTTGTCCAGGGTAAACAAGTTAAATATTGTAGACCTACCAGTTGTCCATTGTATGTCCACTAGAAGTAAGTTGCGGAGAGAATTCATCATAGGCAAGTTGTTGAAGAGTGAGGGCATTTTAGATTTACCACTTGGCCATTTTAAACAAGTTGTGGAAGAGTACATACATCTTAGATCCACCGTTTTTTCCTTTATAAACATATTGGTTTAGAGTGGGTGCAACGTAGGTCATCCACTTGACCATTCTAAATAAGTTCTTAAATAGTGTGTACATCCTAGACTCACCAATTGGCGATTCTGAACAAGCTCTGTTAATTGTCTCTCCCTTTTACATCACTGAGTTTGTTCTTGTCTTTAACTCTCTTTGTCTTCAAATTTGAATTTCAAAGGGCAATGTCAAAGACTGATTAAATAATTCTCACTTTTTCACTCTCTTTCTTAATTTGAAATTCTAAATACCAAAAAATTTGAAGGGTAAGGGGAGGAGGGTTGTTAATTTTATGGGGATTCTTCATATTGATTCAAAAGGAATGGAATTTGATCCATTATCACAAGACTTGTTTATTATGATTCTCTCCTTTTTTCTGTAGAAGTTCTCTCTCTCCATTTCCCCCCAAAAAATTCGCACACACACACACACACACACACACACACACACACACACACACACACACACACACATATGCATGCATGCATGTATGCAAAACTAGGCTTTTCTCAGGTAACTCAGAGATGGAGACAAATTATCCTTGGCTTGTGAGTAGTAAAAAAAGTTTGTCTTGAATTAGGCTCGGCTTGTGAGTAGTGAGAATGTTTGTCTTGATTTGGCCTCGCCTTGTGAGTAATGAAAAATGTTTACCTTAAGAATCTCAACGACGATTTAGACATGGTGTCTTTATGTTTGAGGCTAAATATTACAAATTTTGAGCTACAAGTTTCTGAATTCTAGGGAGAAAAAAATACACATTTCTAGTTATCATGGATGTTGAAGGCATCAAACAGAGCTCAAATTAAAAGACTATTAGATCGTTCAAGGAGAAATTTGTTTAACATCCTAAGCAGTACAACCATGCATGCAACACTTTGAAATTTTCACCTTGGCAAGCTCAAAACGAGCCCAGAAAAGCGCACCCAAGACCTAGGAAGGTATAGAGATAAGAGTGTCAAAATAGGTCATCATCAAACTTTGTCTATGTTCAATTAGAGCTATATATATATATATATGTGTGTGTTTATTTACTTATTTATTTATTTATTTATATTTATATATGTGTGTGTGTGTGTGTGTGTGTGTGAACAATTGTCAGTGAGGCCTATAAGATTGGCCAAGCAATACATCTAGACTGGACAAATTGAAATTGTGAAGCTCCCAATGCTTTGTAAGTGGCGATCTGGATGTTCTTGTGGTGGTTGTATAGCGTGGACAAATAGTTTTACAATGGGAAACTATCCATTCTAGTATGCATCTATCTCTTGAACACAAGTGATGGGTCTAAAAACAAGAAGTGATGAATTTAGCATACCCATCTACTAGCAACTTCTACAGATTGGACAAGTGGTGGACATCTAGCATACACCGTCTCCTCAACAACTTGTATAGGTTGGATAAATTATAGATCTAGAATGGTCAAGTGGTGGATCTAGGATGCACCAATGGCTCAAAGTCCTATTTAGATTGAACAAAAGGTGGATTCAAAATGTTTAAGCAATGGATCTAGAATGTACCCACTTCTCAATGGAGGTTTTATATTGAAGAAGTGGTGGATCTAAAATGATTAAGCGGTAGCTTAGAATACACTCATGTAGTAGTTACATGTTTGGATCGAACAAATGGTTATCAACAAGAGCACAAGTGGTTGACCTCAAATGGCTGAATGGTGCATCTAGGAAACACCCACTTATATGTGGGGGTTATAACGACAAAATGATGGACTTAGAATGGCTAGTGGTTGATCAAGGATGCGCCCACATCTCTACAAGAAGTTTACAGTTATTGTCCACCCGTGCTGTGTTGCTTTGACCTAAGCTTTGCTCATATGTGCACCCACTCTCTAATGGCTTGTTTAGGATATTCAAATGGTAGATCTTGGACGCACCCACTCTTCAATAACTTGTTAAGAAGGGCTAAACGGTGGATTTAAGATTTTTCCACTCTTCAACAACTTGTTAATGTGCATCTAGGGTGCACATATGCTCTACAACAAGTCTATGTTAGACAAGTGGTAAATATAAAGTGGCCATGTGATGGATTTAAAATAGCTAACTGATGGATCTAGTGTGCCCACCTCTTTTCATGTCAAGTTACATTGGACGTGCGGTGGATCTAAAGTGGACAAGTTGTGAATCTATGATGCACTTGCCTTTATCGAACATAGGCTAGTTTAAATTGACAAATTTGTTGATCTAGGATGCATCCACTCCTCAATATCTTTTCTAGATTGAATAAGTGTGGCAGTAGAATGGCAATTTGATGGGGCTAGGATACACAATTTTTAGATTGGAAAAGTGATGGATATATCTACTATGCATCCGCTTCTAAAACACATACTTAAATTAAACAAGCAGTAGCTCCAAGTTGCATGTACTTCTTCTAGCACATCTAAATCATGTAAGTGGTAGGCCTATAACAACAGTAGGGTGGCCCCACTGCAACACTTCTCAAGAACATGGATAATAAAAAATGCATCCTCTTCTAAGCAACTCGTTTCAATTAGATAGGGGATGGTTGTAAATTGTCAAAGTTGAAATATAAAATATAGATAACTATGTTAAATTTGGGAATTGGTGACTTTTCTTCTATCTAGGATAAAGTCCAATGTTTATAAAATTGCCTATTGGTGGATCTAGAATGGCCTAGGGGTGGTCCGACATTACATTCAAGAGAATGAATTTGTAATGCATCAAGAATGGATCATGATTAAATCCAATGGTGAATTTTAAATGTCTAGATTTAACAAGTGGTGGTAGACTTGAAATGAACAATTAGTGGAGCTCAAGTGCGACCACCTTTATATAGCTAGTGTAACTAGTGTGGTAGGACATACAACTTTGACTAAGGACAAAATATATTGTTTTTGAGTCATCTCATTATGCTTTTGAGTTTGAGAACCTCAAATTGGTGGGTTTCATGATAGATTTTCAATATGGACCAAAGGTGTTTACCATTTTAGAGAATGAAATAGTTGGTATTGGTTGCATTTGGAATAAATCCAAATTTAACTTATCGAGAACAAAGGTGGGACTTTGAAATGTGTTAGTGTTCGTGAAAAAATGTTTGAAGGATACGATATTACCATTTCCTACAATGGATGTGAGTCCATTGCAATGATATTTTTCCCTAAATGGAATGCACACTGGTGGATCTTGTAATTTCTCTAATGAGGGTAAAGGTTGACCAAAAAACATACATGCTATTCTTACTCCATCAAAATGTGTCAATGCTCGTTAAAATATGTTTAAAGGATATGATATTACCATTTCCTATAATGGATGTGAGCCCATTGCAACGATATGTTTCCCTAAATGCAATGCACACGGATGGATGTGGTAATTCCTCTAATGAGGGTAAAGGTGGACCAAAAAACATACATGCTATTGTTACTCCTTCTACAAAGAGGTGCTACACCTTTATAAACATGCAAGAAAAGGGGATATCTTAACCAGTTTTTAATCTCTATCCAGTTTTATAATTTTTATCTTTACTTAGAGTTGTAGAGAGAGAGAGAGAGAGAGAGAGAGAGAGAGAGAGAGAGAGAGAGAGAGATATTTTAACATTATTTTCAATATAATTCAATAATTTAATATTATATTCAATTGTTAACTCACCACTTTATTATTGTAAAGTCTTTAATTCTTATAACTTTTAATTATGAATTATTAAGTTGTTATCAACTTAATACTATAGCCTTTTTCTATAATAACTTATTAGCTAAGCCCTCTATTATAACTTAACAACTTTGATGTTATTAATGTGTATTTTGTTCTTATTATTACAAGTATTATTATAATGATTATACCCATAAGCTGATTTGTGAGAGAGAGAGAGAGAGAGAGAGAGAGAGAGAGAGAGAGAGAGAGAGAGATTTAAGGAGGTATGAAGAGAAAAAGAGAAAAAGGAATGTAGGGTTTTTTATTGTCTTGACAACTGAGGAGTTAATGAATATTCACAAGCAAGATATACTTTAATATCAACAATCCAAACACTCATTTCAACTCCATTAAAACACATAAAGGTGGAAACACTCCCTCTAGATCTTTGAGGATATGCATCATTTGGATAGCCTGCTTCAAGGTCCACATAGTCTTGTTTCTTATACGCATCCTTCTATTGCTTTCACTCATGCTTGTTTTCTTCATAGGCTATCTAAGAGAAAGAGCTCCACAAGCACTACAACATTGACATGGAGCAAAGGTGGAGATACTGTGAAGCATGAGGCCTTTTTGAAAAACGGTGAGGTTCTACTAAGAGCATACTATCTTCAAAGTTTGCTTCCTCCATCGTATAGATTTCTTGGACTACAACCTACCACCGAAGAAGAAGGCCCCATTTCACAAATCGACCACCATGAAGGCCATGAGCATTATTTTCTAAATATGTCAGTTTCGACCACATACGTCCAATAGTGCTTTCAAAAATCTAAGGCGTGCATCAAATGTAATTTTCATAGATTCTGAAGACATAAGCAACAATGACTCTCACATGCATTACTAGATTCTTCTTACAAAGTAACAACACATCAATAGTGACCACATACATTACAGTGCACTTCAAAGGGCACATGGAGGTAACATGTGTAGTGGTTGAAAAATAAGTCTCTCCGTGAGATTTTAGAAAACATCATTCTTGCAACCAGAAGTACTTCATACTTTATGAAGTGCTGGTAAGTTTTATAGTCATAAGGGCCAATATTGCACGATTTCTACTTTTTCAAAGGCCATTAAATGTCATTCTTAGATGTAATGTGATCCATGTACACGATTTTTTTGAAAAAGATTGACACATTTTTTTCATTATTGTAAGCTGCCTTATGTTCTTTATGCTTTTCAAGAAGTTTAGAGTAGATGATTATCTCAACAAGGAAAAGTCTCAGACCTATGCTTACAAAAAATTTCCATACATCATCGTGCTAAATATGACTAATGCTTTTGTGAGTCAAAATGGAATTGCATTAGACTCGTAAAGTTCAAAATGCATTGCATTAGACTCGTAAAGGCCAAATGTCACATTGATGGCTGTTTTATGGATATTCTCTAGAAAAATTGCAAAAGGCTATAACCACTTTAAGGGCTATCCTATTCTAGTAGTTAGATCCATGAATTTCATTAAATAGATCTCTTATGCGTGGCACCAAAAATCGGCTCTTTACAATGACCTTCATCAATGCTTAATAGTCCACATACATTGTGTAGTATAATCCATGCTTCTTTTGGATTCATAACATTAGAGAAGAAAAAGGAGATAAACTTGCTCTAATCAATACTTTTTCCATTAAATACTAGAATTCCAGATTATGGGAATTTTGTAATTCATTAGCTTTAGGTAATAAGGGACTTTCTCACTTGTTATGGAAAAGCATAGGGCAACCATGGTTGGGAAACTTTTTCAAGGAGATTGAACAATATTATTACAATAGTACTTTGTGTGCATTAACAACGTTGAAAGTAGATTTATAGACATGGAGTGTTTATGAACACTTTTTTAAGAAACAAGCAATTTAGGGTGTTTTACGAGGACTTTTGCCGAGGAAAGAAAGCAATGGACAAAATGTAACCTAGAAAGAAAAATATATGAATAGGTTTGGGAGGATAACATAAAAAAGCAACATACTAAAAAGTAAAAGAATTAGGATACTACAGTTTGTTCTTGGGACACAATAGATTCAACATCATGTTCATCCTTATTATCAGCTCATATCAACTTTTTAATCTCATTGATGGTCCAAAAACCCCTTTCAACAATCAAAATAAGCCTAGTCATTTGTGACACTGCCCTATCCTGCACAAGATGTATCAATAATTTCTTGTGGTTAGGTGACCTATGATCATTATCAACATAAAATACTACCCTTGTTGAGAACCATACTAGAAAGATGTTGTTTCATCTATGCAAAGGAAGACATATTCTTCTTGTTGATATTCATCATGTGATTGAATTTTTCTCTTGGTTTGTCCCCTCCACGATAATGTTAAGTTTTTTCTTCAAAACCAATGGATATATGTACCTCTTGTTTGAAAATCATGGTTATCCCATCTAGTTGATGAGATCCTTGAGATTTTGGCCAAACATATTTGTACAATATTTCCTTTGAAATAATTATCTTTCCAAATTCTTGAATTGTATTATTATAGTATAACTATCACATGTCTATAGTACCTTGGTACATTTTAACTATCTCAAACCTTACAAAAACCTTATGTAGTTGTTGAATTTGTGGGTATTGATTCCTTATTTTCCTTTACAAATTTTACCATGGGAACTAGAGATCGATTTCTTTGTGGTAGCATTGGTTTACTATTAGCATCATGCTTCCAAAAATGGATACCTCTCCATTTTGAAACACCTACATGTGTGTTATATTGTATCATTGCATCATCGTACATGAAGAACCTAAATTGGAGTGGTTTGAGTGACCCACAAGTGCTACTTGCCCATAAAAAATGTAGCCATCCTTAAAGGTACATAGGGGCAACAACTTCTAGGGAGGTCACCCCTTGTAGTATTATTTTTGTGCAACCCGCTTAATAGAGATGTTCCACAAATTGGTCTTGCCATCTAGACCCCAAAACTTTAAGGTGTCAAAGACCTCCAATCTAACCAATCCACAAGTTGGGCTTACCTCAACAACCACCTCCTTAAGCCAAGATTTGTCCTCCTTTGTACTAGAATGGTTTGCTTTCTTCAGAATTGGTCACCCATGCTCATCCAAATGTGACATGGGATGGGAGTGAAAGGATCAATGGAGGAGACATGGCCTGGACAAATCTTGAGGCGCAATGGTATGAAAAAGACTAGCACACGTGTCATAGCTACAGTCACACACTTGCAGCTCGACGAACCCTCAACCCGGCACATCTAAGACTGATAGCCTAGCCAAGACACGCATGCAAAGTTTTTGAAAACCAAATGTGCATAAGATGACTGTGTATTCATGGCTCACTCAGATGACGTGGCCACTCATCAATATCTTGCCCTTCAATGAGCCACGTGTCACATATAGATGAGGGCCACCCATCGCTTCAACATGTTCTTCACTCAAAGGTTGAATTCAAGGTCCGCCTCAAAATATGTAAGTGTAGCATGTGAGTTCACTCGGAAGGATTTTTTATATTTCAAAGAGTTACATAATTACATGTACAAGAGGGGTTAGAAATTGAAAGCATTACAAGTTTATGAAAGTAAAGGGGTCTTTTCATTCATGGTGAAGTGCGTGTGGGGTTTCAAGCCCATGTGAGAAAGTATTCTTGTGGTAGACAGACTGTGTCACTCTTTTTAGGAGCATGCATGCTGACCACAACTTCAATGGTCACTTTTAGATATATGTAAAAGCTCAAAAATAAATAACAGTCTGGAATTTTGTCTATCAATCTCTCTCTCTTCTCTTGTTCTTATTATGCTCGCTTGTTGCCTCTCTCTCTCTCTCTCTCTCTCTCTCTCTCTCTCTCTCTCTCTCTCTCTCTCTCTCTCTCTCTCTCTCTATTTTATAGGTTCAGATTCCATACCTAGAAAATCAAAGTCAAGGCATACCTCATACGAAAAAACTTTTAGAGCGTCGTCAAACCTCTTTCAACAGACAAAGCGGGAACAATGATTGCAGTCAGTCGAGCTTTTATATGCGGAACAACAAAGGAAAGGTGAGCAGACACTTGATATTATTTTGACTTCTCTTGAGGACAATTTTATTCATTATTTGGATGATATCACATCTTCGGGTGAAGCCTAGATAGAATTAGAAACTCTTTTTGGTGTCAAAGCTAGATACTCTAAAATGAGCTTAAATATGGAATTGTATTCTTTAACCATGCGTGTTGATGAAAATATAGCTGCACTAGCTAACAAGTTAAAGTGCATCCGAATCTAGCAGTATATGTTGAAGCTCAGGTACCCATCAAACCTCTTATTACCGTTTTACTCAATAGCTTACCTGCTAAGTTTTGTAAAGTTGTGACCATCTTGAAGGGAGGAAATCATTTGCCTTCTTTGGATGGTATGGTGAATTTGCAGGAAGAAGAGAAAAGAGAATTATGTGCTACTTCTTCCATGGTTCCCACAACATATGCAATCAGTGGATGCACTTCTACATCAACTTCAACAAGAACGTCCACTAATACTAGATTTTGTGTAATTTGTGGGTGAAATAATCATTAAACAAAGGATTGCTTCACCAAAAATCCTTGTGAATTCATTGTGGTAAGACAAACCATTCTTCCAATAAGTGTTTGAAGAAGAAGAAAAGTCAAATTAACTTTGTTGATGGTGTTGTTAAAGCACAAATGGTCCTCGTCGAAAGTGATGTCCTTTTGTTTTCTAGTTTGTTTATATTGTCATAGTCAATAAATCTTTTACAAGTTATAGAAATTGCCACGTTGATAAGTGGTAAGACCTTCCTATGTGTTGGTTTGGTCGAGTCCTTTTGTTCCCTCCTCATTCTTGTTCGAGGGAAGTATACACACCCCGATGTTGTTGCCGGCCGGGGGGGGAGGGGGGCTTCTACTCATGTTTTAGGTTGTTTGTTAGACTCTTCCATGTTTATCATGACCTTAGTCACTGGTTTGGGCTTGAGAGGGGGGTTGTTGGGTTTCAAGCCCATGTGAGAAACTGCTCATGGTAGACAAACACACACCACTCTTTCTAAGAGCATTCATGTCTATTATAACTTTAATGATCACTTTTATATATATGTAAAAGCTCAAAAATAGATAGCGTGGAGTTTTTTCTATCACTCTTTCCATCTCCTTACTCTTGTTATTCTTCTGCTCGCTCGTTCCCTCTCTCTCATGGTTCAGCCCCACTTGCACTTGCCATAGCCAAGTACTTAATTGTGTGTGTGTGTGTGTGTGTGTGTGTGTAGAAGGGTTTTAAAAATACACCTTGCATGTACGCGCTATAGGTATTTTTGAAAGGTGTACCCCTGTGGGGCTCTGATACATGCACTCGAAGGTGCACACACACACACACACACACACACATTGTATAGCTAGAGCTCCAATGGTGAGCTCCTCCAATCTTATTGTCTTGCATGTCGTGTCGTGCTCTCCTTGAGGTGTGGGTTGCAATCAGTTACTCTGGCAACAAACATGAGGTTTCCTTCCTCCTCTTTCTTTTTCGCTTTTGATTTTGTTTCGACCCCCTCCCTCTCTCCTCCCTCACAAATCCGGATCCTCAAGCCATGAACAGAGGAAAGCCCATGCATAGAGCTTAACCCATGAGCCGATCTGCATCATCTCACAGTGTCTACTTCAAACCACACCTCTAGTAATAAGTTTCATTTGAACATTAAGCTCAACCAACTCTATGCAACGACTAGAAGTGTTTATTAGAGACCTCTCAAGGATGCTAGAGAAGCTCAAGGGCTACGAAGAGAAGGACAAAAACACATGAATATTTGGACAAAGAGAAGCATTTACCCATTGGACCCACAAACCGGCACATATCCACCTTTTCGTACACGTCATGACCTTATGAGATTTGTTGGAGATAGAGAAGATGGGTTGCTAGGCTATTGTTCAAGGCTTTGTCAATCACAAAACTATTATGTCCAATACATAATCTTTCTCCAAAATTCTGTATGTGCTAAAGACAGAGATTAAGAAATTAGAAATGAAATAACAATTCTAACCCAAGAGAATGATAGTTTCAAAAATCTTATAGAAACACCAGTAGGCGAGTAAGGTCAACACAAAGAAGAGATTTTGAGACTTTAACAGAAGGATTTGGTCAAAAGAAAAAGAGAATGAAACTTGCTAGAGAACATGTACCAAGCATTTTAGGGTTTGATATGTTACTACAAATGAAAGAGTTAGATTTTCGAATGAGAATAATGAATAGAGGTTAGAACTTGTGCTTCTACGTACCTGGACCCTCATGTGTAATCAAAAGGTTTATCGACATCCACTCACTAGAGAGATGATGAGATTTCAAATGAAATATCACAACCAAAAACATTGTAACTAGGTCACTTTCTGTAAGTTATTTTAAATATTTACGTTCCGTACTTAATATTACCATGTGTCTTTGGTATCATGTTCCGCTATGATAAGAGGCTAGGAGAAGATTGCTGAGAGGTGGTTTCCAACGGACTATAGCTACACGCTGGATGATTGTTTTCCCCATAGAGATTGATGGTGTTACAACTAGAGACGAGGTAGAGGTGTCTTTTTTGTTCGTTTGGAAAACTAGTTGGATGTATGACACTACTCAATGTTGTAATACATGTGTCTGCAATACATTCTTAATTGACCTTTTATATGAGCGAATAGTTGCTAGCTACATTTACTTAGCCTTACGACTATCTTTTGAATGTGCTTGCAAAATGTGGTGGTTTGGGCTGAGTTTGAGCGGAGGTTATGAGACATTATATGTGCTTAAAGCTAGATGTGTGCTATATGAAAGATGTTTGTCCACATGGTATGTGGACCAATGATATGTTGATGCAAGGCCGCCAACTTACTATAGGAGACTTTAGACATTGCATTTTGATGTTTTGATTCAAGTGTTATATGTATTTGGTGGCCATATGACGAGACATGACATTTGGGTGATCACGTGACGAGATAATGTGATTGGAGGTTTATTACCATAGTATAAGATGCATGTCACACTACCATTTGAAATGTAGTTTAATTTTAAAGCTTGTTGAATTGATTTGGAAGGTTACTCTCTCTAGACATGGCATTTTGGTGCTTTGATTTGTGTCCATGGTGACAACATGACATTTTAGTAGAAGCGAGATTAAAATATGATTGGAGGTTTACTACGTAGTATTATATGCATGTCACACTACCACTTAGAATCTAGTTTGGTTTTGGGGCTACTTCAATTGACTTGGTAGCTTACTTCTACACTACTTGTGTTTGGTATTCTTCATAGTCCTCAAACTAATTACAAACGATGCTTTTTTATAAAAAAAGTTACGCTTCAATTCAATAAGAGAGTGCTTAAGCTTACATTCCCTCAAGCATAGACATGCATGCGTGTCACCTTTAATTGTTTGGTAATTGAAAGGATGCACAATCCAATGTAGGCTTTTCTCATGCCACAATCATATTTTCGGACTGATTGGGCTGGTTGTTTTGACATGCAAGTGTCCACAAGTCGTTTTTGTTTCATGCTTGGCAGTCCTTAAGTGTAATACAAAGGTTTAACTTGATATAAATTTTCAACTCCAACAACTCCAAAACGGAAGCTCGCAAATATAAAATCCGCTACCAAAAATACTCACATAATGTCTGTGTTTGGGGCAATTCTAAAGAAAATGAATCTCCCTCGAAAAGAATAGGAAAAACATGTGAAACAAGCTGAGATCTAGCATTCATCCAACACATAAGAATCAAGGGGTGGAGGGGAAGCAAAGACATCTTTCAAATTGGGGGGTGTGTGCGCGTGTGGACACACACAGGCAAGAGCACATGCTGTACGTGACATGATCCCTAATAAGCTGCACAATGGCTGCACGCTGATAAATGACTACATTGCAGCTGTACATGAAGAGCAGGAAAACTGAAGATTCTTGCCGGAACACTTTTCCGTGTCTTTAGTTCTTTGCATTGGGCAAGTTTTAAAAATCAGTTGACGCAGCAAGCCTACGAGCACCTGCAAGCAAACGAAAAGCACAAACAGAGGAAAGAAGGGAACGATGTAGCCCACATTGGGCCATTGGGCAAAGTTTAACATACAATGAACAAGCTTGTAAATGAGAATTCCCTTTTTCCAAAAGGGAATCTTAGCCTGCAATCTTTTTACACTATTAATAAGATATTGCAATGTGTTTTGGGGACATCCGACACACTTAAAGAAGCTAATTGTGTGGTATGAGTTTCTTTTCAAAACCTTTTCTTTTTACACAGGTCTACAAGATGACATGGGACGTCATGGATCTTCAAAAAAGAAGAGCCCCAGTCATGAATCTGTGGTTTAAAACTGCTTCCGCAATGGGACGTTGTCGATAGTCTGCATTTAGCATGGCCTGTTATAAAAGTTAAGGTTAAATAGTGTGATGTAAGTGTTCATAAGGTTGAAGTGCAATAGTTGGTTTCTAAGAACCTGGAGCAGTTCCCATCCGGCTCCCTCTCCCAAGTCAAGAAACTTGATTGCTTCTACCCAGTTGTCATCAGCCAAGCAATACCTGCACATGGATAGGCAGGCACATCAACCCTAAACTCACAGACTCATCCTGTATAAAAAGGGATTGCTTCATTGTCTAGTGCCAAGACTACTACTCAATCATTGGCGCAAGAGTCCAAGACACATAAATTGAAAAAAATTCCAAGGACAACTCAATATTTGTCAGCCACGGCCCACAACACCATATGGTGTGATTTGCTACTGGGCTTTATTATTTCTTCTCAGGTGCTCTGGGGCTTATGATTGGGAGACAGATGAGTCAACAAGGCAGCACGCTGAGTGAGTATGTGCTGTTGGGAAAGGAGATGAAACCTTACAAACATCCAGCCAAGTTGAGCAAAAGTTGCAAAGAGTAAGTTTTACGGGGCCAGCAAGGTGTCATTGTCCTTGGGAACACTCTGGCTACCAAGTCGTGGATTGTTTTGAAGAGGTTCATTTGTGAAGTTTCTGTGTGTCATAAAGTGCAAGGAAATTTAGACGACATAGTTTTTGTGTGAAAGTTAAAGTCTTACCGCCCTTTAGTAAGCGGTTTCATGGTTCCATTGCCAGAATTTGAACCCGGGTCACCTCGATGAAAGCTAGGTATCCTCAAGAAGTGAGCCTTGGTCTGTTTTGGGCAAAGACACAAAGGACAGGTACTTGGAATTCAACTATAGTTGACAAGAGAGATGACACTAGAGAAGAGGGCTCTTCTTCACAGGGTCGACAAGCTAATTCTTCAGCGAGTGAGGTTGGCAAAAGTTCACAGCTGCCATTGTCTTTACCCTTTACTGGTGTGAATGCGCCTCGGGATCAAAGAGCAAGGATTGGGCAACAAGGAGAGGATCTTTGCAGGAGGAACATCCTCAACTTGTAAAGCATGTTCAAGCTCAAGCGCAAGTCCCTTATGTGTCCTAGTAAGACAAGGAGCATTCGCATGTTGTGTAGTCACTTGAGACTCCAAGGCAAACCCTTTCTGTCCATGAATAGGTGGCTAGGACGCCAATTTCTCGGGCTATACCAGTTCAGCCAGCCACCTTTGAGCGCCCAAATGTTGGTCTAAATGGACACAGAACTACCTTTTAGGCTATGCATCAGGTATTTCCACCAACTCCGGTACATCCTGGGTATTTTGGAGGTGGATCTATGTTTCAAACTATGTCTGGTTATGCACTTGGAAATCAACAATATATGCCAGGAACACTGTTTGGGGGTATGCAAAGCATGATGCCAAACCCCATGCATGGTAATGTTAGCTTACAGCAAGGGTTTCAGGGTACTCGAGGCCAGTTTGGGGTGCCATAGGGCAATTTTGGTATGGTTGGTTTTTCCAATCAACAAATAAATATGGCACCAAGAGGCCAAAATGTTAGTGGCCAAGGAGTACAGATGATTCCAACCAATATACCCATGTTGTAGACACTTATGACATTTTGACATTGCTTGACAAGCCGAAACCATACAAAGAAGGTGGTGCAACTGTAAAGTTAGACATTTTCAGTGGTTTTGATGACAAGACGAAGGCTCTTTCATTACTCCAACAATCTGATATTGCACATGCAGAGGGGGATTTTACAGAGGCTTCGAAGCTTCGGAAAGCTGCCACTTTCTTAAAAGGAAATGCGCGTCAATGGTGGACAACTTTGCTAATGCATGGACAAGCATCGTCCACATGGGTTTATTTCAAACAGATTTTCACATCTGCATGGCTGTCAAATGAGTTTGAAGTTGATGTTATGACAGACTGGCACCAACTCAATGCGCCTAACTGCAAATATTTAGACGAGTACAATCAGAAGTTTTTCAAAGCGTTACTTCCAGTAACTTCCTACAAATTCATGCCATTGACATAGCAAAGAGAAAAGTATTGTTGTGGACTACCTAAAGGGCTCAGAAATTACTGCACAAAGACTATCGCCACCCTTACTCAATTGATTGAGGTCATTGGTAATGCTTTGTTGACACGTCGTTCTCAGAACGACTTGCCTTCCGTGCTTTTTTTACGCATGCGATTTTATCCCCTTTACGTTGAACTTATTTAAATGGCCTTTTAAAAAAATATATGGCCAAGGACCTTTTTAAAGTAAAGTATGAAACCTATACTTTGTTAAAAACTCTTACAAAGAGAAAACTCACTCAAAGAACTCACGTTTGAGTCACGTGTTCCTCTCTCAAAGCCCATCTCTCCCATCTGCTCGTGCTCATGCTCTCCGGTCGTCACCTGCCCACTTTCGGATAACGCTGACGTGCAGAGCTTCCCAAAAAATCGCAAAGAAATGGAGTACTAGGCAATCTATTGATGATGTGTAAAGCTACCATAACAACCTCTCCCCAAAACTCAGGAGGTAAATTCGCCATGATTCCTCTAGCTCAGGTGAACAACGTGAAGACATGCCAGGTAACACTCAAATTATGTTCACCCGTGCTTTATATACATGGATTACGAGTACTTTTCAGAGCTTGATCAACGCATATCTGCTTTGGAAAATGCAACTGTTCAGACGAACATTTTTGTATACCCTCTCGAAGGAGCCATACAAAGGGTTTAATGCTTGAGTTGTTGCTCTCGAAAATATGATTGAGTTGACGATTGTACGCGTTTCCGAGAACGACACCCATCTTTAGTAATTGTAGATGCAAATTGCTGCTTTTGGGCATCCATAGGGTGGCCCCACTGCAGCAATTCTGTACAAAACTACCAAATTCTCATGGGAGGAGAAGGAATGTACAGAATTAGCTATAAATAATTGGCTTCATCTGTGGACCACGTACTTTAATCTCCATGAAGAGCATGATGAACGGAGATTCAAACGATTCCTCTCTATTTTGTGCAGTAAGGCGCTTACCTTGTGGGGTGATATGATAGAGAAGCCTACGACTTGGGGCTGATTTTTGCGTCAAATTCAAGGACTCCGCAAAAAATGGGTCCTTTGAAAGCCTGTGCTAAGCTACAGACGCTTTCGATGAAAACTATGTCCTTTAACAAGTATACTATGACTTTCAAGAAAGCACTCACCTTTTGTAAGGTGGACTCTACACACGTTGTGCATATATATCTGTTGGGTCTGCATGAAGATTATCGTTGGGCCTTAATTAAGGATAAACAGAACGAGAACGGGGGACACATGAACGTTTCAAGAGCGGGATGCCCCCGGGGTAGCGGAATGGGAAGGGGGGGCCGAAACGGTAAACCTAAAAAGCTGGATTCAAACTAAATGTTAGTAGAGAGCCACACACACCCATTACTCCAAGTAGAGTCCTATTTGGACATGCTTTTCAATAATGCTTAAGGCTTACACGAGGGAGGGACGCCAGATGGAGCTTAAGACTCGAAAGTGAGCCTTGAGGGAGAGATGGAGCTTGAGCCTTTAGGCTTGAACTTCAATGAAGGCTTGGATTGGAGCCTTGAGGCCCGAGGGAGAGGGAGAGAGAGTTTGAGGGAGAGGGTGAGGTTGAGAGCTTGAGGCTTTGAGCCTTGAGGCTTGAACTTTGAAGCCTTGAGGGAGAAAGAGAGGAAGGGAGAGCCTTGAGGGAGAGGGTGAGGTTGAGAGCTTGAAAGAGAGACTTTCCGTTCCGGCCGTCCCGGATCGCATTCCGACTGCTATTCCGGTTTTGTTTGGAAAGGGAACGTTCCATTTCCATTTCCGTTTCCGTTCCGATGAGGTGTCCGGCTTGGGAACCTGTTCCGGGAACGGGAGGGCCCTGTTCCACGTGTTCTTTGTTAGTATGAGGATAAAGCCCCGACTGATGTTGAGGATGTTATGGCAAAGGCCAGAACATTCCATTTTGATAAATGGAGCGAATTATGAAAAGGAAAGAAGTTCTGATTACCAATCTGGTGAGGGCACTTTGAAGAAGCGGCCTTGATTCCAGCAAAAGTCGAACTCGCCGTCGTGACCTTCTCTCGACACCACTTTGCGTGGTGCCTAAGAGAAGAAGAAAGCCAGGAATTCTATCATTGCAGATGCAGTGAAGAAGGGACCTTGTTTTGGTTGTGGCTACACGGGCCACCATATTTTAGATTGTCCTAGGAAGAAGATCAAGAAACCACAAGGACGCCCTTCGGTTCAAATTCACGCAATCTTAGGCAACTCTGATTTTATTCATGTTGAAATCCATCACTTAGCACATAGCTCATGCACTAATTGTACGTTTAGCACCAAAGTGTTTGATAAGCATGATCTTCTCCATTTTCCCGAAAAGATCAATGGTCACGACGCAAACGTACTCCTTGATGATGGAAGCTCACATAATTTTGAGGGACAGTCACGACGTGACCGTACTCCTTGATGATGGAAGCTCACATAATTTTGAGGGATAGTGACCACGAGTATCATGTGAAGATGGGTGGAGATGAAGACATGGATGTATGGAATTAGATGGTTCAAAGCTTGGCGCTCGAGCTAGCTGATTAAAAAGGAAACCTGGATTTCCACACCGTGCGTTCAGACAGAGCAGATGTTATCTTAGGGATTCCATGGTTTTTTTATAAACAAGATACGTTGCATCTAGACTATGTACATCACCCTCTTGTTTTTGTTAAACAGGACATGCCTCATGTGTCTGTTTCGCTTTGTAATCAGATTTCTATAAATAATGAGTTTGCAATACAAATTGTCTCTGCTTTGGAAATGTGTAAGGATGCAAAGTCTTCTGATGTAGACTTTTGTAGACTTCTATTACTAAAGATGTTTCATGTTCTTCTGTTGAACTTCGGGATTCTGACGAGTCCACCCTCATCCAAGAAAGCATCACTAATTTCAAGGATGTTTTTCTTGATGATCTACCTCAAGGCTCACCGCCTTCGAGAGGAGAAGATCATGCCATTGAAGTGGTGGCTGGTAATCAGCCTTTTTTCCAAGCAACCCTATTAGTTTAGTAAAACTGAGAAGGACGAGATTCAACGACAATTAAAGGATTATCTCGACAGGGGTTTTGTTCGGTCAAGTAAATCTCTGTGGGAGCGCGCACCTATGCTACTTTTTCGGAAGGAAGATAACAGTATGCGTTTTTACGTGGATTACAAGGGCTTGAATAAGTTCAGTGTTAAGAATATATATCTGCTTCCACGTATGGATGATCTGATAGATCGACTCCATGGAGAGTGATACTTTACGAAGATAGACTTGCGATCATGCTATCATCAGATACGAATCAAACTGGAAGATGTTCCTAAAACGGGTTTCCATACGCGCTATGGTCACTATGAGTTTTTGGTCTTACCTTTTAGTTCGACCAATGCTCCTGCTACGTTTCAACGGATGATGAATGATCTGTAGAGATCGTTTCTTAGCAGCTTTGTTGTTGTATTTCTCGATGACATCTTGATTTACAGCTGAAGTTTATCCGAACATCTTGCACATATACGTGTTGTTCTCGAAGTACTGAGAGCTGGTAAGCTTTATGCCAAAGCCTGTAAATGCAAATTCTTCAAGAAAGAGCTTCTTTATCTAGGTCATATTATTACTAGCGATAGAATTCGCATTGATCCTGATAAGTTGGATACAGTATGAAATTGGCCCATTCATGCCAGGTAAAGTTCTTTTTGTTGGGGGTAAAAGCCTAGAGGTCACTCCCGATCTCCTCCGGACCGTTTCCAACACGTAGCTCTGCTTGAGAGCTTTGCAGATACTTTTTATATATATTCAGGGCTTGTATAGGCATAATACTTTATTTATTGGCCGACCACTTGGACTATTTTTAAAGGTTTCACGCATAGTTACCAGGAACGGGAAAACGGAATGGGAACGCGGAACGGGGAACGGGGAACGGAGACCTGAAAACGGCCATTCCCTGTTACTATGGTTTCACGTTGTCCAAGTGGCCAAATGGGCACATTTTAATAAAAGAGTCTCTAAAACCTCATCACTTAAGTTTTTTGGACTTCTAAAACTTAAGTAGCTCTCTCTTGCAGCAAGCGATCACCAAGGGTGATCTCATTGATCCTTTCCTGTCTATGAGTGATGACTTGTCCCAATCCTGGATAGTGGACTCGGGTGCCTCTTGTCATGTAACCCCATCTTAGAAGTGTTTTGTCACTTTTGATGCATGCATTTATGGTAAGGTTTATCTTGGAAATAATCATACTTGCACGATTGATGGAATAGGCACTATTCATTTGGCCCTTGATAATGGGCAAGAGCTTGTTTTGCATAATGTCAGATATGTTCCTGGCATCAAGAAGAGTTTGCTTTCTATTGGACAGCTTGATATGCATGGTTATAACACAATTTTCAGTGGTGTTACTTGGAAGCTCACAAAAGCTGCTATGCAAATTGTTAAGGGCACAAAGAAGGGGACACTTTACTTCTTGCATTGCAAAGCCTTGCCATGCAAGTTTGTTGCTATAGTAGAGATTGGGTCTCACTTGGAGCTTTGGCACAAAAAATAAAGCCATATGAGCGAGAAAGTACTTGATGTTCTTTCCTCTCGTGTTGGCACTAAGGGCTTAAAGCTTGATTTTTGTGATGAATGTCAATATGGAAAGCAAGTGAGAAATTCTTATTACTCTGGTTCCCTCGCAAATTTGATCATCTTGATCTTGTACATTCTGATGTGTGTAGCATGCCTGTAAAGAGTATGGGTGGTGCTGCGTATTTTGTTTCCTTTTGTTGACGATTTCTCTAGGAAAATATGGGTTTATTTGCTCAAGAATAAAAGTGACACGTTTGCTTCTTTGAAAACTTTTCATGCATTTTTGGGTACCCACACAAGTAGAAAGCTAAAATGCTTGCCTACAGACAATGGGGGTGATTTTTCAACTTCCGAAGTTGCTAAGTTTAAATGGTATCAAGAGGGAGCTAACATCCCCTTGGAGTCTCTCGTCTAATGGTATGGCTGAGAGATATAACAAGACATTGTGTGAGAGAGTTCGATGCATGTCGTCCACCGGTAATCTCCCTTGAGTTTTTTGGGGAGAGGCTTGGTCCAGCAAACCCGCTTCATATGACCACTTACACATTTTTGGTTGTCATGCATTTGTGCATGTAATGCGTGAGTTTAGGAGCAAGCTTGATGCTAAGTGCATGAAAGGAATCTTCATGGGATATGGGCATGCAGGAAACATGGACTATATAGTATGGCTACCTCAACTTCAAAGGGTTATATGCAGCCAAGAAGTTGTATTTAATGAGGCAAAGCTGCTAAAAAACAATGTCACCTCTGATGTTGACTCTAAAATGGTCGAATTTCAGCATGCACAGCCACCTATTATTTCTGAAATTGAGTCGTAGGATGCACCACAAAGGCCCAAAACTCTCAATGAGCAAGTGGTTATTGAGCCAGAAGATGTTGGACAGCCATTGCATGCACCTCAGGGCGATTTGCAGCCAAGAGAACATGCTAAAAATAGGGCTGCAGATGATGTACAACAGCCCATAAATGATGATGACATCCCTTCTGATATAGAACCTATGCAGATAATGTAGATCATTGGGTGCGGAGATCTAGCAAGGTGAGGAGACCGCAAAGATTTGACCCCTCTTTGCAATGCATTATGTCGACAGATGAGAAGAGCCTCTTATATATAAAGAGGCGATGTCATGTGATTCTAAGAGCAAGTGTATGCAAGAAGAAATCAAGGAACTTCATGCCAATGATACTTGGGATTCGGTTAATTAAGTTACCCAAGGGTAGGAAAACCATTCCTAACAAGTGGCTGTACAAAATCAAAACTATCAATGGCAAACCCAAGTACAAAGCTATGCTTATTGCCAAAGGATATGCGTAGAAGGCAGGCATTGATTTTCAGGTGGTGTTTTCTCTTGTTGTGAAAATGACTATCCTTCGCGTTCTTTTTGCTCTCATTGCTATCTTGGATTTGGAGATGGATTAGATGGATGTAAAGACAACATTTGTGTGGTGATCTTGAAGAAGATCTGTACACGATGCAGCCGGAAGGTTTTGTCATACCTGGCATGGAAGACCTTGTATGTATGCTGAAAAGAAGTTTGTATGGGATGACATTTTCATGCTAACACATGGGTTCAAACGCAACCATGCAGATCAATGTTTATAGAGATGTGGACAACAGCCCAATGATTTTTGTATTGTATGTGAATGACATACTGTTAGTCAGAGCACTCTTGACACTCTCAAAAACCAGTTGAATTCAGCTTGTGCACTGAAACATTTGGGTTCAGTTGAACATATTTTGGGCATGCGCATAACAAGAGATGATAAACAAAAACTGTTGTATTTGTCTCAAGAAAAGTACATTGAAAAATTACTTGACAGGTTTAATATGGCTGATGCTAAGCCTTTGAGTGTGCCATTGTAGCCACATGTAAAGTTGAGTGCAAGTGATTGCCCGAAAACTGATGATGCATGTGAATGGCATGCTGTTAGTTAGAGCACTCTTGACACTCTCAAAAACTAGCTGAATTCAGCTTTTGCAATGAAACATTTGATTCAATTGAACATATTTTTGGGCATACACATAACGACAGACAGGCAACAGAAACTGTTGTATTTGTTTCAAGAAAAGTACATTGAAAAAGTACTTGACAGGTTTACTATGGCTGATGCTAAGCCTTTGAGCGTGCCATTGTAGCCACATGTAAAGTTGAGTGTAAGTGATTGCCCGAAAACTGATGATGCAACCAATGCTATGAGGAAAGTAACTTATGCTTCAGCTTGGGGCTCTCTCATGTATGCTATGGTTGCTACTAGACCTAACATTGCTTATTCAACGGGAGTAGTGAGCAGGTTTATGTCTAAACCTAGTAGAGCACATTGGGATGTTGTAGAGTCCATAATGAGGTACTTGAAAGGGACCAAAAGCAAATGCCTTTGTTATGGAAAGGGTTTATTACAACTGCAAGGGTATTGTAATTCTAACATGCCAGGTGACGTTAATACCCGCAAGTCGACTAGTGGGTACATTTACACAGTGGCAAGTGGTGCTATTTTATGGTGCTCTAGACTTTAGAGGATAGTTGCACTCTCTACTACTGAGGCTAAATATATTTTAGTCATTGAGGTTTCCAAAGAAGCCATATAGTTAGCCCGCCTGATCAGTGAACTTGGATTGCATGATGAGACGCCTGTCCTTGGATGTGATAGCCAAAGAGCAATCTATTTGGCTAAAAATTCCATGTTTCATGCCCATACAAAACACATTGATGTGCCGTACCATTTTATCAGGCAGATGCTTGATGATGGTTTGGTCTCATTGATCAAAATCAACACGCATGAAAAAACCATGCAAATGCTCTTACCAAAAACCTAAGGCACAACATGAGCATTGCCTACAAATGGTGGGAGCTACCTAGCTTAAAGGCAACACATCCTTTCAAGAACAGGGGTCTCTGATCTGGTACGTCTTCGTATCCACAAAAGAATCAAGTGAAGAAGGTAATACAAAGAGAAAGAATATGTCACAATCGTGACATTCCCTCCCATTTAAAATAAAACCCAAGGGTAGTTGTAGAAACTCCGGGAAAAGGCAAATGTATTTTTGCTTGCTTCTGCATCCAAAGCTCTAACTATTGAGTCCCATGTCATGGCATTGTTATTGACCATGACTATTTTGCCAAACTGAAAACTGATCAAATCTGCAACTTGTCTCATCTTTGTCAAAAGTATCAGTATCACATCTGCAACTTGATTAGTGCTTTTGTCAAAGTCATTTGTAACTTCGAGCTTTGTCCAAGAAAGACTGAATCTTTATATGCTTCAAGTGTAACTATTGGTAAACTTTCTGTTGAGTGATGACCACTGGTTGGAAATCTGCAAGGTACTCCATTGGTTTATCTGGAACAGCAAAGTCCTCCTATAAAGGTTTATCTATGAAACAAGTTGTGTCCAAAGATTCAATACCAACCACTAAAGTCGTGCTACAAGAGTCTCTATCTATTTTATCCTTTGTCTCATTGAAGATAAGGAATGGAGTCTTCAAGATGAAAGGATTATCATTCACCACTGCATTTGGTATCTGTTCAGAGAGAGATTTTATTTTGCAAGGGCGGTGACGAGGCAAATTTTTCTACCTGGATTACAATCGAAGGAGTTATGTGTCTGTTGGTTGTCACACAAGAACCAGAATCTGTTGAATCTTCAGCTATTTCAGCGGATATTAAGGCTTCGAATTGAGAAGGAGAAGGTTTAGGGAGTTGTTGTCTCTTACATCTCTGAAGAATCCTCTTGCACAAAAAAGATCAATAAATCTTCAACTTTACCTCCATCAAACAAGAAAGACTTAAATGTAGGGCATGGCTCGCGAGGGGAAACTTGTCCAATGTCGCGGCATTCATGATCGAGTACTCGACTGGGGTCGGATATATGTGCCACTATGTAAGCCCATCTTGATATTAGTGATTTCTTTTTAAGATGAGATCCTTTGGAAGCTTCATGTTGCTACTTTTGTTGGTGATGATTCCAATAATGTAAGCAGCAGCGGAAGTGAATGTTCAACTTTGCTCAAGATGAGTATTGATTGACATACTGATGATCATGCTGTGTGCAACGTGAGGATATGCAACTCCTCTAAGTGCCTGGACATGCACGGCGTGCGAACAAACTCACAAAGGTGCCAGAACACTTCCTAAGCTGACTTGAACCCTAGACATGAAGCAACTTGTCCACATGCACATAGGGTTAGATGTACATGTGGCATCCCCTCCTTTTCAAAGTGAGGTACTCGTACCAAACTATATGGCGTCGAGGGAGATCGCCGACCACGGCTAGAATCCTTGGAAGAACTCTTCGCCAGCCCACTTTGATGCGTGGGTCGTGCGATACTTGAACTTCATAAAGGTCTGCAACTCTTGCTCCTTTGGGCCACGCCGTAAGCGACAAAGTGATCTAAGGCTGCTTCAATGCTCTAACTTTGGCTATGGAGGAAAATTTAACTTTCGACGAGGAAAAATTCTGAAACTACTTCCAACATAAAATTATGAACATATCCATTCCATGTAGAGTGAGTGGAAAACTACTATGTTTCCTAAATGAATGTGCATACAATTGAGATGAACCAAGTCATGGAGTGTCAAACCGTTCATTAAACACACGCAAAAAATGGAATCGAAACTTGACTTTTTGATCTAAATATATCAACTGTGGCAAATCAAAAAGGAAATGCCGATGCTTATTGGTCAATCTTTCTTGTGCTCTTTCTGAGACTGTGTCATGCCAAGGAAGAGACATCGAATGTGAATTCCTTGAATGCAAACATTTCTTCTTTTCGAGAGTGATCCGCATACATCCTTGCTCATCCATGAGTGAATTATGTGCATCGTACAATACGGCATGCCTGTGGAAAGGGAACATGTAAAGACGGTGACGAAATTACAAGAAACCGTCGCGAATAAAACACTTGCACAATGCGTGCTGACTAATCATGCGAGCACACATTACTTCCTGAGTGGGTTCTGTGGACCTTGACTTGAGAGCCAAGATCAGTTCTGCGTGATTGAGGTTAGCTTCATTGGAAAAACCATCATATAAACCATCATCCTTGTGAACAATCACATCTTTATCATGCAAATCATCATCCTTGTGAATAATCACATCTTTATCATGCAAAACATGTGTGTCGTGCTTTGGAGAAGAAAAGATTGAGAGAGTCTCCTTCTCCTGTTTCTTTTCAATCTTCGCCTACACATTAGAAATGAGAGGTAAAGAATGAACCTCTCCACGAATGACAATGGGAGAATCACTCTTGGCATTGAAAGTGAGAGTATTATCCGCCCAATCAATGAGAGGGTTATGCTCACGAAACCATCGAATGCCTAGAATCATATCACATCCTGAAAGAGGAGACACTACAAATTTTCTGCAGAAAGATGCTTGTTGAACAGTGAACAACACATCAAGGCACTCTCGTGTAATGTGAGAGTCCATTCCGGGAGCAAAGCCCGACACCTCGAAAGGAGATGTCTTGCGAACCTCCAAGCGGGCTCTTTCGACAAGAGAGTCATCAATCACATCAAGCATACTATCAGAATCAAACAAGACCACCATGTGTTGACCATTCACATGACCATAACACTTCATGAGAGACTCATCAATGAGAGGATCATGAGAAAATTGGGACATACGAGTGCTCTCATTTATGGCATTAACAGAGGATGTGGGTTCTGTGGGTTCTTTAGATTCGTTAGCTTCAATCTTAGGACATGTTTTCTTTATATGATCCTTCACTTGACAGCGATAACATCGACCTTCCCTAGAATACTTGACTTGTTGTTCTGCTGTGATGTATCCTCCTATGATTCCTTGTGTAGCTTTTTCATCGGGGGTGAGCTTAGGTTTAGCAAGTGTGTTAGCTTTACCCTTAGATTCATTTTGAGTGTTCTTTTCCGAAAGACTAGAGGAAGATTGGTTAGAAGAGTTACCATTCTTACCGTTCTTACCGTTATGAGGGTTCTGAGGAGTCTGAGAGGTACTTTGAGAAGACTTTTTCTCCTTAGGCTTTCCCTTGTTGTGCTTCATCTCTTGGGAGAGAGCAATTGCTACCCCCTTGTTGAGATCCACGGGGTCGAAAACTTCTACATCAAACTTGATATATTCGTCCAACCCAAAAAGGAATGCCTCTTTGTGCTCATCGTCCAATTTGCATAATTGGGTGCCGAGCTGCAAAACACGGTTAGAAAAAGATATGACTGGCATACCATTTTGCTTGAGATTGGGCCAATCTTCTTTCAACCGTGCTAGGTACTAAGGAGGCATAAACCGCGCCTTGAACTTGTCTTGGAAGTCGGCCCAATTGAAGGAAAGGGGCGTGTCTTCGTCGGCTGCCTCTAGGTGCGCGGCCAACTGTGCCTCTTGCCATGCGTGGTACCAATTAATGGCATCACCGGCAAGGTACATGGCTTCCGTCAGAACTTTGCTATTTCATGTTTTCTTAGTTGACACAAAGTAAGCATTAAATTGATGCAACCAAGAATGAATAATAGTAGCATCCATTTTATCGTCATACTTAATGAACGTCAACTTCTCTGTGACGGGGTTGTTGCAGTCGGAATCTCTGCTTGTGCTACTTGATGAACTACCAACATCTTTGACCGGCTCGAGCTTCAAGGTACTCTCTCTGCTTGTGCTACTTGATGAACTACCAACATCTTTGACCGGCTCGGGCATCGAGGTGAGTACCTACAGGACCAACTCTTGCATGCGTTGGTCTCTCTGCTCTTTACGCTCTAACTCCAAGGCCGCTCGTCTGTCTTCGCGCTCGCGATCCAATTCTGGCTTTCTTTCCTCGGCCGCCAAGCGCGCTTGCTCACGCTCACGCTCCAAGGCTGCCTTTCTTTCTTTGGCTGCCAAGCGTGCGTGCTCACGCTCACACTCTAAGGCTGCCTTTCTTTCTTCGCGCTCGCGATCTAAGGCGGCGCGTTGCGCTTCTTGTTGTAACATCATGTCCATTATCATCTTGACCAAAGCCTCCATAGGATTTGGTGCAAACCGTGGCGTAGATGGGGAAGAGGGAGGGTAGGAAATACCTCCTGGTGGGAAAATTCTTCTTCGCCACCTCCATGCTCATCACCTTCGCGCAAAGTATTCATTCCACTTCGTTGATGACCATACACTGAGATCTTGGGTACTTAAGTCCACAAGGAATTAGTTCTTGTGGTTCTTGGGTTCTTGAGGTTCTCGAGTCCTTGAGGTTTTTGAGTTCTTGAGGTTCTTGAGGTCTTTGAGTTCTTGAGGTTCTTGAGGTCTTTAGCTTGCAATCTGTGTTAGAGAAGGCTTTTCTCTTGCCCGAGCTCGACTCTTCCCTACGGGCGCACCCCTAGGCGGCCTTGCGCTCACACCAAGGTTGTTTTTTCCCACCTCACGTCAATTGGTCGGCCGCTAAGTGCACAGTCCGCTCTTAATGAGTGAAAAGAGGAACAAGGGGAGGCCGGACAAGCCCTTCTTTCTTGGGTGACCTATCACTCTTCAAAAACACGATTAGGAATCGACGCCCAAGTGGACTTGGGTTACGTGCGACCGCAACAAGCAAAAAAATTCTTGTGGTTCTTTCCTTGAGTGATACAGAACACTGTCAAAGCTCTGATACCAATGTAAGGTGCAGCGGAAGCGAACATTGAACTTTGCTCAAGATAATACTGACTGTCATACAAATATCATGTTGTGTGCAACCAAAGGATATGCAACTACTCTAAGTGTCTGGACATGCACGGCCTGCAAATAGACTCACAAAGGTGCCATAACACTTCCTAAGCTGACCTGAACCCTAGACATGAAGTAGCTTCTCCACATGCACATAGGATTAGATGTGCACGTGACAAATAAGAAGTAGGTTTCTTGGAACTATAAATGTAGCTGATTCCAAGTATATTCATACTGAGACTTTCCTTGCTCGCACGAAGATAATTTATGTCTAGTTGTCTCTGAGAAACCATGCTTTGGGTGAGAAAATTTCGGATGCAAAACCTTTGGTTTGAGTGGTTCTTCTTGGTCGACCATTGAAGCTTTGGAAGAAGATGGCAGAGAAACAGCATTTGTAGTCCGAGAAGTAGTAGTATGACTTCTGGAAGCGGTTTGCGTTTGCATCTACTCCAAGAGAGTGTGAATTGATGCGAGGCTCGTGAAAAGTGCCGCCATCTACCCTTTGAGAACTGCTATGGGGTCCTCGGGTGGAGTCGAGTTGTTGCCATCTTGTGATTCGGCCATGCTAATTGCTTAGAGAAATTAACTGATAACTTGGAATAAGCTCACGAACTAATACTTTAAGAGCGAGAACTGTTTTTGGAGCCGGTTCCGGCTCTGGCCGAGGGTCAGGAACGGGAACGGGACGGGGAACTGGAACTGGAACCCGTTCGGGCAATGAAAGTGGTTCCGGAGCCGGCAAAGGCAGAGGAGGATTTTTGGGAAGGATCTCTTCAAGTAGTTCGTCTACGTATGATAGGTACGGGACTTGAACATCATAGGCTTGATCGTCCATGGGAAGTGCAAAGCCGACACGGGTTAATCACCGCGAGGGCGAGTGTGCGAAGCAACTCTAGCGATGTGTGCTTCTCTGCCTGCAATTTAGGTTTCGTTGGCTGCCATGTTGTTGTTTTTCTTGTGTGTCCTTTGGGTTAAAATTATGCCAAAGTCACCCAATTTGGTCGTGCAACTAATTAGGTCCGGTGAACAAAACTTAAAATTAAGTCTCTAAGGTAAAAAATACTATGCATCGTAACTCTTCAGCCAGCGTAAATTGTCAACTAGCGTAAAAAAAGTTGCCACGTTGCCGTTTGGGCTATCGCTTGGGAAAGGGTGTGCTGCAAGGTAATTTGCAACCCAAGGGGTGCGACCTGCTGCCACGAAGGTGTCCGATCGCGATGGCCTTTCGACGAAGAGGTGCAACCCGAGGAAAGGGTGCACGTATTTCTCCGGGTACGCCGTATGCACATCGTTGTCATGTCTGTTATATATAAAGTATTAAGTAGAACAAATTCAAGTTACCTCATGCTCGTAGTAGTCGTGTGTGTACCACCTTTCTTCTGCTTCCATACAACTCCAGGAGACAGGTAGAGTGTAGCGGCGAGGGTGAGAGACTCATTACCTTCGAGTCCCAGAAAAAAAAATTGCTTCGATACCACTGTGAGAACACTCTTACTATGTGTGTTTATTCATAACTAAACTTAGATAAAAACTAAAAGTGAATTAAAACTAGAGACAAACACTCAAGAGATTGAATGTGTGTTGAATTATTGAATTCTGTTACAAGAGTGTTCTTATATAGAAACCGAAGAGACACGATGAAAAGACATGACCATAGGTCAAGAGACATCACTTTAGGCCAATAGTCGTGTCCTGCTATAGAGTCATGACCTTTCGACGTAAAGGTGCAGCCATTAGTTGAAAAGGCATGGTTATCCGCCGAACAAGTGCGACTCTTGGGCGAAGAGAGACATCCTTTCGAGAACAGGGGTCTCTGATCTAGTACGTCTTTGTATCTGCAAAAGAATCAAGTGAAGAAAGTAATACAAAGACAAAGAATACGTCACAATCGTCACAACACATCACTTCCACGTACACACACCGCCGCCCAAACTCACCCAACGTGGGTTCGCTTCGCAACTTTATCAAGGATTACTCCAAAGTTGTTTCTCTCCTTACGTAACTTTCGAAGGGAGGGGTGAAAAGACCGAAGACTTCGGGACCTCACCGTAAAGGTAATCCTCCTATCATCTGGAATGAGCGTCTCAATGAGAGATTTAAGACACTAAAGCACTTGGTGTCTACTGCACTAATATTGCATATTTAGATCATAGCAAGCCGTTTGTAGTTGAAATGGATGCTAGTGATTATGCGCATGGTGCAGCATTGTATCAGGATGGATGTCTTGTTGCGTTTGAAAGTAAGACATTTTCTGACGTTGAAATGCGTTATCCAATGTATGAAAAAGAGCTTTACGTTGTAGTCCACGCTTTGAGAAATTGGTGGCGAATTGGCAACATTATTTCTATGGCTCTACCTTTGTTGCATGGAGAGATCATCACTCTTTGCGCTATGTCTATGATCAGGGTGATCTCAGAGGCTGGAAGGCTAGTTGGGTTGAACTTATACAAGAGAGTGACTTTGTAATTCGCTACAGGAAAGGATCCAACAATCAAGTTGTTGACGCACTCAATCAAATTCATGAGGTTAATGACTTGTCTATGGTTGAAATCTCGATGGATTTCTATCTTTCTCTGAGGGCCATGTCGTTCCGATAGCCATTTTGGCAAGATATGGCACGAGGTCGAAGTAGGGTGTGACTCACATACAGGCTTGGGTGATCCGGAGACCCAAGTGAGTCGTGCTGGAGAGACAATATTCTATTAAAGGTGAATTATTGTTTAGAAATGGAAAAGTCTACTTGCCAGAAACCAATGAGGTTCGAAAGGATTTTTGTTTGAATGCCATGGTGTTCCGAGCACTGGACACCTAGGCATCCAAAGAACTTTAGCATCGACCAAATGATATTTCTATTGGCCAAGGATGCGCTCTTACATAGAGAGCTATGTAAAGAGATGCACTCAATGTCAGGTCAACAAGGCAAAGGGCCTTAGGAAATCTGGCCTGCTACATCCATTGGAAATCCCCGATACCAAGTAGCAGAGTATTTCTATGAATTTTATTGTTGGTTTGTTACCATTTAGGTTGTGGTTGATCGACCACAAAAATGGTAAAATGTATACCAACGAAGTCGACAATAAAAAGCTATGAGTTGGCGTTTATAATTGATCAGCAGCTTTATAAGCTATATGCAGCTTTATAAGCTATATGGTTCACTGGGCGATTTTGGCGAGATGTACTTGCTCACCCTTAGACGAAGTTGTGTATGTCGTTCTCTGATCATCCCGAGTCCGACGAACAAACTGAAAGGATGAATCAAACATTGGAGGACATGTTGAGCGCTTATGTCTCTCACAGGCATGGATTTGAGCTTGAATCCCTATTGCTATTGGCTTGGAGAAAGTCAAAGATCGCCAAGCTTGATTTCTTGTATGATATGTAAGTAATGCTTGAATTGGCTAAGGATAGTATAAGGACAACTCGTGATCGAGTTACTACTTATGCTAATCAAAGGAGATCTCCAAGGACTCTATATGTGGGACAATGGGTCTATCTGAAAATACCCAAGGATGCCTATCGCTCATGTATGGATTTGAGCTTAAATCCCCTATTGCTATTGGCTTGGAGAAAGATCCCCAAGCTCGTGATTTCTTGTATGATATGCAAGAAATGCTCGAATTGGCTAAGGATGGTATAAGCACAACTTGCGATCGAGTTACTACTTATGCTAATCAAAGGAGATCTCCACGGACTCTAGACGTGGGACAATGGGTCTATCTCAAAATACCCAAGGATTCCAAGACCATGCGAACTGGAAAGCATATTATAAGCTTTGAGCTAGCACAACTTGCGATCGAGTTACTACTTATGCTAATCAAAGGAGATCTCCACGGACTCTAGACGTGGGACAATGGGTCTATCTCAAAATACCCAAGGATTCCAAGACCATGCGAACTGGAAAGCATATTATAAGCTTTGAGCTAGTTTTTGTGGTCCATTCTTGATCACAAAGAAAATTGGCCAAGTTGCCTATAAAGTGGCTCTTCCCTTGGATGTTAGTGTACATCCAGTGTTTCATGTCAACCGCCTTAAAGAAAAACTAGATGAAGCTGACATTGTTGTGCCTATCGAGAAAAATGTATGGGAAGATATCCAAACTGAGTATATTCTTCAAGAACTAGAGGCCCTTTTAGATCACAGTACCTGTCATTCGTGTCGGTGTGCTTATGAGTACTTTATTAAATGGAACGGTCAATCTAAAAAGTCTGCTACTTGGGAATGAGTTAGTACTTTGAAAGCTCGGTATCCCCACTTCATTGATGAGGACATCGATGGTTCTTAAGGGGGGAAGTATGTTATGTCCCGCTTACAAGAGAGGGGATCGAGTCTATAACATCGTAAGGATGGGTGTTCAGTGTCCGGGCAGACGTAGTGTTGACCCGGCGAGTGTGGATGGTCACTTTTATAAAAGGAGGCAAAAAGTGACTGTTTTTCTGATTCATTACCGTCTCAGTTACCACCGGAGAGGCCTGAGGATGGAACGATAGATTTGGTGCCCACCAAATAGGCCTTCGTACAGGCTTAGCGCGCCCAACTGAAAGAGATTATGAGCCAAGTAGAGGAGTTGCTAGAAAAAAGGTTGATTCAACCTAGTTCTTCACCCTTTTGCTCCAGTGCTCTTAGTGCAAAAAGATGGTTCTTGGCGCATGTGTATTGATTACCGTGCATTTTATAAGAATACCATCAAGACCAGATTTCCTATTCCAAGGATTGATGATATTCTTGATCGCTTAGAGGGTGCGGCAATTTTCAACAGGATAGATCTTAAGAGTGGATACCATCAGATTCGTATTAGGCTAGAGAATGCACACAAGATTATGTTTAGAACGACATTCGGGTCTATACGAGTTTTAAGTGTTGCCATTTGATCTTAGAAATGCTCCTAGTACGTTCAATACGATGATGGGTAGGATTTTCTGTCCACATCAAAAGTTTGTGCGCACGTTCTTTAATGTGCATGAAAGTCTATTCAAAGGATGAAGAGGAGCATAGGCATCATTTGACCATTGTGTTCGAAAAGTTACGCAGTGACATGTTGCTCATCAACCACAAGAAAAGTGAATTCCTCTTAGAAGATATCCACTTTTTAGGGCACATAGAGTCAAAGGATGGTGTCCAAATGGATTCTGCTAAGGTTGAAGCAATCGAGACATGCCTAACTTTGAAGATTGTGCATGACGTCCGTAGCTTCTTGGGACTATGCTCCTATTACAGAAGGTTCATTCGTAATCTGGAAAGATTGCTTCACCTCTGCATGCTTCACAAAAGAAAGAGGAACTTTTAAATGGACTCGAAAAGAGATTGCAGCTTTTAATCTCTTGAAGGAAAAGATGACTTCGGATCCAGTAATCATTTTGCCAGATATAAGGAAGTCACTTGTGGTCCAGTGTGACGCCTGTGAAAATAGCATTGGTGCAGTATCAATGCAAGATGGGCAGGTACTAGCCTATGAAAGCAAAACCTTGCAAGGGCCAAAAAAAACTGTGTAAATCTATGAGAAAGAGCTATTACTGTGACTCTGTCACGTGACACATCCAACCCTATGTGTCCGTGGACAAGCTACAGCATGACCACGGTTCGGTTCAGTTCAGTCAAGTCAATCTAGAATAGAAAGTGATCTGGCACTTTTGTGAGTCTGTTCGCAGACCGTGCATGTCCAGACACTTAGTATAGCTACATATCCTCTGGTTGCCCACAGCATGATCATAAGCATTCCCATCAGAATCCTTCAGGGAATTTTCCAATGCATTTAGCCTATTTTCCCTATTTTTTGACATTCTTAACTAATGGAATCTCTAGCTATTAAAAAAAAAAAGAAACTTCCACTTCAAAGAATATAAGCGATCAGTCTTGAGTTCGAGCCTTCTCAGATAGATGTCTTTGAGGTCTCTTGGGATTGTTCCTATGACGTTAAAACCTCTCTTCTTCTTCTTCTTTGCTTAAATAAAAATGGCATGCTGTTCAGAAGATGTATTGCACAAGCAAAATGGACCCCTCTAACATCATCATGGAAAGTAACTCCCTTGATGGACTGTCAGGGCTGAGAAAGGGAAACTTACTCTCTGGCCGCTTGTAGATCCAAACGAAACGTTGTCTCAAACAATCTCTGTATGCACAAAGCACATAAAAAACCATTTCAGATAATCCCACTACCTGATCTTCAGGAACATATTCCAAAACAGTAACACAATACCTGAAGGGAAGGTCCATCTATAGACCCGGCCTTGCAGAAAGAAACAAAGATCATGTATGCCATTAGCAAGCCTGCTGCATATCTTTTGTAGAAAGCAGGTCACATGCAAGAACAAAACTTCAATTAAAAGCATTGCAAAGAGAACGAGGAAGAGCATACATTGATTAAAAGCCAGTCATACATATCATCAGAAATTCCAAAAGCTTTCTGCTCAAAAGGTGTCAAAGCCCCAGCAGCTCTTGCTCTTCGCCACAATCCCTCTGATAATGCTGCAGTTGCCGACCCTACAGAGAGATCATCTGCTCTGCCATCAATCAGTTTCTGCTTCCAAGGCAACCCACTTCTATGACTACGGAAAATTGCTTCATCACTGAAGAAAAAATTTCTTTAGCTCATATATCAGCACTTTCTGGTTGTTGCCAGACTCCAATCAATAGTCATAGTTGAATATAAAAAGCAACAAGCAAAGCTTGACTTTCTGAGATAAACCGTTGATCATTATTTAAATGTGCACCATTACATCCGTTATTTAAATGTGCACCACTACATTCATTACACTGACAAACTTGACAAGTTTTCAACTTAAAAGAAAAGTAATCTGGAGACTAGAACCTCACCTCCAGAGGTCTGACTAGAAACTCCGTAGAAGGTCTATCGCGTAGTTGAAATAGAGACTTTTATTTTATGATAAGCAGTTTCTTGAGCCCTGATCCGACTCTCAATTGCTTACATGCACATAGGAGTTTCTTGACCCATGGTTGGCCTCTCAATCATTTATATGTATGAAATATAGACCTGAACATGAAGCATGGCAACCTGAAAATCATGCCAGGTTGGCATATTTGGTAGATTTTATCTTTTGTGGTTTTCAAGACTGTCCCTGCCCTCCTCAAATTGTGGCCATATTAAACGGGCTAGTCCACTGTAAACACAAGGATATAAACTCTTCTTTTGTCCAGAAGAACCCCCTGAATTGTAGCAAAACCAGCCACTCCTCAAAATAGGCATTGCATTCCCAATTGATTCTGCCCAGAGTTGCTACAAGTGCGCTTCTATCAACATTTGGCACGGCTAGGAAGTTGTAACATAATAATCAGATTAAGAGTCTCTCTACTGTTGATTAGTCAGCGATAGATAGTCACATTAGAGAATAAGTCCAAAAACAAAGTCGTAATTTAGAACGAAAAGATGTTACTACAATAAGATTTTAAATGTGGAACCATATTCACAAATCTAGTCTATGACTGATGTATGTCGATGTGCACACCTTTAATTTTTCTCCTTCATTACAACTAATGTATGTCAATGTGCTCAACTTAGTATTGACAACTCTGCCCATGGTTGTGTGGTGTTGCACACCATTATTTCAGCTTTTGCAAGGTTCATTCTCAAAACTCCGTCGACAAAGAGGAATGCATTTGATTACAGTGCTCTTGCAAACCTTTTAACTAAGTCTAAAAGATGTGTTATATCAACATGTAGCCAAATAGAACTCTAAACACCAGCAAGGCTCACCCTAGTCCCATCCAACCTATGATGTAATGAGTAATTTCCTCAATGCATGGTCAAATGGGGGTGGGTGTAGGCACCCTTTCTCAACCCCAAACGGTGCTCGAAAACGCATTTGACATGTCCTCTAGGACTCACACTCTGCCTATCACTACCTCATATAAAGTATAGATGCCCCTATATCTCCTCAAGGACCCTATTGTCTTTCCTTCTTTTCATAAGTCTGACCTGTTGCTTCATATTAAAACTTTGCAGAACTCCACAAAGCAACAATGCCTCTTCCCACCATCCTCAATAAGGGCCCAGAGTGAACCTTAAATGTTGGCTAAAGCCTATCTAGCCCAACCATGTGTCTCTTGGGATAGTTTCCTAAGACGTTAAAATTCTCTTCTTCTTCTTCAGCCCATTGACTCAGCTCATGTTCTAAAATACGTCCGTACTATTTGGCCGAAGAAAAAAAGACTGTTTGAGCATCCAAAGAAGCTCAAGACAACTATGTGCAATTAAATTACATAACACCAAAGTTACATTCCCGTGCCTAGAAGTCACAAACACAAAATACCAACAGGCAAAAGGAAAAGGAAAACAAAGAGCAGTAATAATACAGAAAAAGTGGGGAAGAAGGGTGAATGATATCAAGAAAAGAGGTGCATGATGCAGATTGGAAATAATCAGCTGAAGACGAAAATAGATGCATTAGCAAGTAATTTAACTTTTAAACTGTAATAGCATTGCATGCAGTACCAAGAAGATTGAAAAATGCTATCATGCACACCTGATATCCACTGAAAATGCCATATCTCGCAGCTGTGGAACAAGAGAGTAAGCATCTTTCTCTGCCAATGTGCTGCAGGAATGACCAATAAAATAAGATAAACATAGCTCTACTTTGAACTAAAACCTTGAATGCTGCATCCCACTTTCATGTTGTGATATATTGACAGTAAGCGAAGGCAGAAGCTGCCGATAAGCAGCAGAAAACAAAAGCACATTATAATTCAGCAATGAAGCATCAATACAAGTGCTGCCTAAGAAAATAATTATACGCTTACCCTTTCCGTGAAGAAAAAATAGTTATACGCTTACCCTTTCCAGATGTTTCTTCACCTCTAATGATCCTACTAGCACTTTTTATCAACGGAGGAATAGCTTTCAGATCTATAAGCCCCTAATCTTTTGGTTTTCTTAACGGTCATTGAGCATATGCATAAAGTCATCAACACATCAGGCCTGCTGACGCTATAAAAATGTATTTCTTGTGGACTTCCAGCTTTACATAATGTTCATCACTTGTTGACGCAAGTTCAATATCTGCAGCATTTTTACAGCTTTTCATGCTTAAATTAATAAAAAACTTCCAAGCGCTTAGCACTAGATTGCTCTTGTGTCCTCTTAACTCAGCAACTTCCTGGAATTATTGCTTCAGACACCAAGGAGGTTATAAAGTGCTCTATATCCACGAAGCTAGCTTATAAACTGAAAAAAACTTGGAATTTTTTTGGGCTATTGATTCCACCTTCAAATTTTGGGTTTGAATTTGTTCAATTTGAGCTCCGTTTGATGCTCTAAAAGTTTAGTGAAAGCAAAAGAAATGCTTGATTTTTTTCTCTCTCTAGACTTTTGAAAATTGTCGGCTAATTTTGGAGAAAAGGAAATCAAAACTCAAAACTTTTGATCTCTCGATGGTCGTAGATCTTTTCAAGACAATCGTTGTAGATTCTCACAAGCCTCTCCAAATTCTTGTTAAAATTTGAGTTACAGGCTCTGGAAAAGGGCCGTTTTCCATGCCTTGAAAAAACCAACTATCTTCCTAATTTTATGTTGAATCATGTTTTTTGTTGACTAAAACATGATTTGCGCTTTTTAAAAGTCTTGGCCAGAAAATAGAAAGCACAAAAACTATCAATATCAATATTATTATAAAAGTGGCTTTGTAGCTTACATGGCCTTCTAGTAAGTAAACGCTACACAGAAAGAAACGTAAGCACACACAAATCACAAACACACTAAGCACACAGACAGTGCATACAGGTAGAGCATACGTGTGCGCATTGGGATTAACATCGCGCACAACGTAGGGAGGAGGCCATCATCGCGCACAAGATACGAAGTCGCGATCGCGCACAACACTGACAGGAGGCCATCATCATGCTCACGAAAGGCAAGCTACATTGCACACCTTACAGATATGTGTTGATGAGTGCAGTGTGGAAGAAGCAGCAGCCTTATGAAACGTCTCTCTCTCTCTCTCTCTCTCTCTCTCTCTCTCTCTCTCCATGTGTACTTAAAGGTTCTTTATCACTCTTTCTTGTGCACATAAATACAGAGTTTGTGAGCCAAAATTCTAGATATTGTTTGCATCCCTCACTCACTCACATGTACATACACACACAAATGCACATGATCTCTCAAATTGTCTCCCTGTCTTGCACATACATAAAAATAGTCAAATCTATCATTCTTGCTCTCTATCTTTCTCGAAAATTAGAAAGATACACAATCATGATCTATCACTCTTGCTCTCTTTGTCCTCTTTCCTCTTGATGAATCAGTCAAATCTATCATTCTTGCTCTCTATCTCTCTCGAAAATCAGGAAAACACACAGTGATAGTCCTCTTCCCTCTTGCATAGATTCATCTAAAGGTGTTGTTATGCTTCTAAAAAATGGAAAGCCTATATATTGGAAGCTATGGCCGATTTATATATTGGATCAAGGTAGGTCCATGCGTACGATATGTACAATACGGTGCAGTACAATACACGCTATGGTAAGCTCTCCTAGAAAATACGTAAAGTATGCCTAGATCTTCCTATGCTAAGTAACATTGATAATCTAGAACTAATAGGACCAAAGGAAATATTCCTTGCCACTCAATCCTTAATCCAAACCAAACACGTTTTTCCTTCAACAAACACCATATCATCGCTAAACTGTGTATATTTAATCATGAATTAGAGTGTGAGTGTGGGGAAATGAGTGTGGGGGGTGTTCTCTTTCGTTTTCTCTTGTTCTTGTGTCCTTTTCTCTCTCTTTTAACATTAAAGTCGTTGTGGGCTCTAGAAAGTTGGCACCCAAAAAGTTGTTTCCTAAAAATCTAAGAATCTGTCGCGAATTTTGAAATGTCCATATAGGTGCCACGTTATCATATTTGAGGTTTCAAACTGGTCCTTCATTTCGGCCACTTTTGGGCGCTTTAGACAATGTTCTCTTTCACTCGAATGCCACGTCATCACATTTGTGTACCCCCCTCTTTAAAGAACAGTAATCGTCCTCAATAGCTTTCAAAATAGACAAAGGACAAAAACTAGCTCACTAGACACTAACCCTATGCTCCCACGCACCAGAACAGTAATCGTCCTCAATTGCTTTCAAAATAGACAAAGGACAAAAACTAGCTCAATAGACACTAACCCTATGCTCCCATGCACCAGAATGCACACATCTAGCACTTGCACAAAGACACCAGTCATTGAGCAATCACATTTTCTGTCAAGATCCCATATATAAATCATGATCATTGTAATCTATTTAGCAATCACATTTTCTGTCAAGATCCCATATATAAATCATGATCATTGTAATCTATTTAGCAATCACATCTAAAATCGCACTAATCTTTTCACAGATGTCTTGATCCATTAAATCTTGTCACTATCAGATCCATATCCTTTCTCACATTTCAAGCAAATATGCCAATCACCGCCCCAAACAAGACGGTACATTCATAGAGCATGCATTTCACAAATCAAAAATTAGTTCTCACACAGAACACTGAGGTGCAAACAATTAATCTAGTCATCTGATCTAGTCCAAAACTCTTGATGCACCTAAATCATTGGCTCGCCATCTTATCCTTTCAAAACTCTTGATGCACTAAGATTAGTATCCAATCATCTCATCCAGATAAAAGTCTCGATGCACTAGAATCACATCCTTGACTCAAGTAGCCATCACATCCAGATCTCACCGATCTCTAGCACATATCTAGATGCAATAAATTCAGATCAATCGTCAGACAAAAAGCTGCAAACATTTCATCTTCCAACACATACTCTTAACAATACACACATGAAAGAGCACATTGAAAACAAAGGAAATTTCCAATTCAATGTACATCTTTTCATAAAGTCATTCCGCAAAGTACTTTCAATCTATCAATATACCTAGAATCTCATGGAGAAATTAGTGATTTTATTCAATCTAGGCAATCTGTGACAAAGGGTGGAGTGGCCCCCCTCATGTAGCACGCACCGCACCAAATTCAACCCATTGATTCAACGTGCACTTAAGGAAGAGAATGCTAAAATCAAAAACCTCAAGGTACAGCTCTAGTACTGAGAAGAATCTATGAAGTCCTTCTCCTCCATTCACTTTGCATCAAGCCGGATAGTTCTTGCCCTTGACCAAATTATTAGTGGATCAGCTTAACCTTCTGTTTCTTTTTCTTGTGCCCTAAGACCTAATGTTGCTACTCTTGCTTTTGCACATCGTTGTGAATCGGAACTTTCTGATTCACCATCAGTTGTTTCCTTTGGTTCTTTCTTTGGACGCTTCGCATAGATGTGCCCCCTTGCTCACCACAACCATAACACTTGCCCTCTTTGAGGTATTCAGCACGCTACTCTTCTGTCAATTTGGGCCCTCTGGATTTCTTCTTCTACTTCTTACCCTTTTTCTCCTTGGAAGACTCCTTTCCCATTGACTTGGATGCTGGCTCATCTGTTGGGTAAACAAGGAGTCTGAATGCAGTGGAGAAACTGTCATTCGCATGTTCCGTGAACTTATGAATGCTCTTCGACTTTTGCCTCAAGCAGTATCGCCGAACCTCTTTAGGCAATCCGAAATAAAACCACTCCACCTGCTCCAAAGAAAGGAATCTTCTGAAAAAAAGTAACTGGCAGAAAGGTATCCCAAAGCCGTTGAGAATATGTAGCCAAGGTATGACAATACGAGATGGTTCCAAGCGGTAATCACATCATGTTCATACTGCTTAGTCAACCATGCTCGAGTGAACACTTTCTTAAACTTTAACCCATGTGTTATCAAAGCTTTACCATGTTTGAGCATTTTTCTTCACAAAAGATGCCGCCTTTTGCACTTTGGAGGCTTCAAAGAAGTTGCCCCCAGAGAAAGCTATGTCAAACTGCTGAATGTAAGAGTGGACTCAATGGGAATCTTTGTAGCATGAAAATTTGTCAAACCTTAGTGCTCGGTCCCCATCCTTGAACTCTTTGGACTTCTTTTTCTTCTTTTCGAGGTTCTCGTACTGAGTGGCTCTCAACAGGTGATTCTGCTTCCTACCATAGATGGTACCAAAAGAGTGGGTATCATTGTCAGAACTGTTAGAAGAGGACAAGGTCTCCTCCTCTCAGCTGCTAGATTAGTTTTTGTGCTTTCTAGACTTCTTGGTTCTGCTTTTCTTGGTCTTTCTCTGCTTCTTCCGCCTTCTCTCATCCTACTAGAACTAGAGAAAGAGGAATCATCGGAACTCTCTAAAGATGAGGATGAAGATGCAAAAGAACATCCTCGAATTGAACACGCTTCTTGGATCCACTAGCTGCCTTGAAAGTCGATTGCCGGCCTAGGTAACCACGATAGTCCTCTCACTTGCTTTTCTTCTAAGAGTGCCTTTTGGCTTTTATCATTTGACTAAATTTCTCCTCAGCAATGTCATCAAACTCTTCTTGCGAGTACAATTTCTGTTTTTCTGCACTTGCTTTTGCTTTTGTCTTCATGGCCGAATGGATAGGTGAGTGGAGTGGACCTCATCAAGTGGGTGATTCTTCAAATACTTCATGAAGTTCGGGTCCTTGGAGTACTGATCATTCTCTTCGCACACTATCAACCTCTTATTGTGACGCTTGTACTCCTTTCTATCCAGATCCCTCGCCGGAAACTTGCCATTGTCTTCTTCTGATTCCTCGAAAAGAGACTTACTCCCGTTCGAATGTCCATTGGTTTGTTGACATATTGTGGTCAAATTATAGTGGTCGAGAGTTTCTCCCACTTTGGCATCTTGGATGCGGTTTATGGTTTGACAATTTGCATTGAGATTTTGCTCATTTTGTAGGGGAGAGGTTGTCCGATTTTCCCTGGATTTCTCGCCATAGTTTTGGCTTGATTGCAATACACTTTTTGTGGTCATTGGATTGAGACCGTGATTCTCTCTTGTTGTGGTTGACTTTGCTCCCTCATTGGCGGGCATATGGTTGTTTTTGGACACGAATTGGTGTTCTCGTAAACACTCTCGCAAGAGTGAGATTTATGTATGCTCACAGTGGCTACAGGTAGATTTATGGTATGCACGGTTTCCAATCGATGAATATTCCGATCGTAAGTCTATTGCATACAGTTTACATGAAGTCATTGGTTACAGGTTCCATGTACTTTTGGCAGTTGAGAATTGCATTAGTGTGACGATTGCAACGCACATTGTGGTTACACTACTACGGGGGATTTTATTCGTTGATGGGCTTGAGCACTACAAGTGCTGGTAAGCTCTTTTGAGAGTGTTTGTCACAAAAATACGGAAGCGTAAACTGACTTTTAATTGTACTTCAAATACTCAAGAGAATTAGAGAGAGAGAGAGAGAGAGAGAGAGAGAGAGAGAGAGAGAGAGAGAAAGCTTGACACTTCATTGGGGACCAGAAGATGGGCTGGTCCCCCCCCATAAAGAGATTATCTTTATTACTAAGGGGGAATCTTTACAAGCACAAGAACGGGGCAATAGCCCGTCCTCTATTCTTTCTTTTTTGCTTCTGACTTAGAGAGTCCAAAAGCTACTCTCTGAATATTGAGAGGATTTACCCTCTGCTATGAGATTTTGGGAAGCTCTCGAAAACGAGAGTCTATCTTCCACAAAACTCAACGGAAGCTCTCGAAAATGAGAGTCTACTTTCCGCTAACTGAGTCCCTATATGCATAATCATTTCTGCAACAAAAACAAGGGAGAAACACGCAAAATGCACGCACACATGCTTGCTGTAATTTTCTGCACATAACCTGAAAATGTTACCTGAGCACCTTCCAAAGCCGAAATAGAGACCTTTTCCGCGATGGAATTGCACGAAACTTGGTGTACGCGTAGTGTAGGTAGAGAAGAACTAGATTCTATATGTATTTTGCTGAAATTCAACCTAAAGGAGGTGATTAAGGGCTGAAAACAGAGAATTTACAGCCACCACACTCTACGAAGAGAGTGCCTGCTGCAACTTCTCGCGATGAAACCTCAGCAAAAGCTGGCTATGGCTATGAGAGCCCTTGTTCTAGGCAATGGGAGCACGAAGTCACCACATATGTCACGAGGGGCTGCTCTCAAGCTTCCATGGAGGGCTCCAATGCGTAGAGCATACTCACAATAGGGGGGGTAGGAGCACTGCCAACACTGAAAATGGGGGAGGGGGAGCTCCTAAATAGCCATCAAGGAGAGGGGGCGCTGGGAAGAGAGAGAGGGTGAGAGTGAGAGTGAGAGTGAGAGAGAGAGTTAGTTTGCATTGGTAAGTGTGCCACTTGGCACACTTACTTAATAACTTTAAAAACCCTTCAACTTTCACTTTAAAAATCCCTAGGCTATTAATGAGATGTGAAAATTAACTCACAATTGCACACACAGATGCTACTAATGAAATTGTTAGCTGCTCCCCAACGCAATGCCGTACCGACACTGCTCTGGCATTAGCTGTTCGCACTTGTCCGATCATTTGGTCTGGCATAGACAATTTAAAAATACATTAACTGACTTATCCTAAGGCTGTAAAATGATTCAGGCCTTAGGGTTATTATTCGAAGGACCCCATCTCATTCCTGTGCTTGCACTAGCGCGCGTAATTTTCTGAGCCTGAAATCTGAGGCTACTATCTACCCCTTCATTGAAGACCAGATTTCCCAATCACTAAGGCTTCAGGGTATTTTTCTGCTAGGGTCTCCCTAAGGTACTCTGGCCCAAACTTGGACGAACCTGAGGCCCCAAAAACTGCTAGATCTATTCTGATGTGCACACACTAATTAGATAATTCTTTTCTCGTAAATAAATTAATTATTTACAAAATCAGACATAGTTACAGTGTTTTCTCCCCGCATGTAGCTCCTTTCGTGCCAAGTTTGGTGCACTTCTCTTCGACATTGGTTTATGCACATTGCTCTTGTACATGCGATAGAGCCATAGCTCTTGCTTATCCCATTTAGACATTCACTTATGGCAATTGATATGTGTGATAGTTTTGATTCTACGACAATGACTCATGTGAGACAATAATCGTTCACGTTGACACTTAAGATGTTGGCTTTGTGGTCACAAAGGGCACATTAGACGTCTTTGCTTTAGACACATGAGATAGCAACACAGATGTATGCGTGGTGCAGACACGGTTTTGACACAGACTAGAGAGGTGGCTTTGTATCCTAGTGACGATGATGTCACGTCTACCTCTAGTAATCCTCTTGCTTTTTATGTCTCATAAAGATGCCACATGCTCTCGATGGCTACTAGATGAGTATGCAACGTTCTACGTTACATCATGTTGTGAGTGGTTTAGCACTTTTGCTAGTAGGAGCCTTGGTCGTGTGCATCTAGCTGACAAATCAGCATATAACATAGTGGGTGCACAAAATGTATGCTTGTCATTACCCAGTGGTGCATCTTATATGCTACAACATGTGTGTTATGTTCTTGAAAACGTTTAAAGTTTGATCTCGGTGAGATAGTTGAGAGACAGTGGATGGCAGGTACTGCTTAAAGAGCAGTTTTTCTAGATGCATTGCAGTTCGCTAGTCATTGCGAGAGGAGACAGGATTGGCTTGGTCTACCCTATGCATGTATTTGAGGTGCGAGCCGCCATAGTCTCGATTACATTACAGTCATGTTAGGGAGAGATTAGACATGTATCTTTCGCGGATGAGCTCCAAAGTGCTTTGCACGACATGTCTGTAGATGCAAAGTTAGAGCGGCCATGCTCTAGCAAGACACAACGGATTGATCCTCTTTGGACAGAGATGCCTCCTACCACGGAGATGAGCTCTTTGACATGCTCATGCTAGAGTGCTAGGACATGTGGATACAATCCCTATGGACGATGAGGGAGTGACGACTACCCTGGAGTCGAGATTGACGAATCCATGCGCGACTAGTTCCGGTGATGATGCAGTGAGGGTTAAGATACCTACTGCCGATAGATTGGTAGAGGTCGCTGCACATGACGTCGATGACATTGACATAGATATGCTGGCAAAGATTACACGTTTATCATCAACCTTTGGGACTCTCATGTATGAGCTCTTTGTGTCGAGACCCGATGTAGCAACTGAAGCGGGAGCGTTTGCACTTGGGATTGTCAGTCGTGCAATGACTAACACTAGTATGATGCATCATAGAATAGTGCAAATCATTACAAGATATCTCCAAGATTTGCATGTTGATTCTAATAGGGACATACACTTCCGCACACCTCTAGAGCCTATACAACGGCATGCATCGACTTCGCGAGAGCCAGTGGGCATAGGTTGAGAAGCGATTCCTCCTTATACCTCTTTTATATACTACTAGGTCTTATGCTAGAACCACTTATCAGCACATTCGCTTTTAAGTGGGAAATTGTTGGGGTAAAGGCAGTGTACCTCTTACCCCGGTCGAACACGCCAGAGGCGTCCGACCACCCATTACTTCTACAGACTTATTCTTTACTAAATAGAAGAATAAGGGGCTCTCTCTCACACACATTGGTGAGCTGCACACATCGTGGTGAGCTACTCCACCCACATCCTGTGTTCTATCTCTCTCCCCTTCTCCCTCTCCACATACGCACTACATTCGCGTACTCACAATAATTTGAAATACAACGTATTTTCCCATACAAAACCATACTGTACTTTACCGTAAGACCATAAAATGACAACCATGCTGCCATGCAGGCTTATGTTGTTGCTCAGGGATATACTCATTTACAAGTGTTTGCTCATACTTAGCATCTGCAACAACAGCCTTATCCATCACCATTTGCTCCATTCTCCCCTCACACTTGTGCTTCTCCGCAAGCATGTCTCCTTCTCTTGCTCCACTCCCAATGCAGCTTTCATCCATGAGAGCACATAGTAGTCCACTACTCGACAATGTAAGATGTCATGGTGAATTAAACAATGTAGCGTGGCTATAGGTTGCTGCCATCATAGTTACAGGGAATGTCCATTTTCAGGCCCCCGTTCCCCGTTCCCATCCCAATTTCCCGTTCCGGATTCCCGTTCGGTGTTTCAGATGTGAGTATCCGAAACAGAGAATGGCATTTCATGCATGTTGTCGTTCCCCGTTCCCCGTTTCGATTTCCCATTCCAGGTAACTATGGTTGCCATAGATTGGTTACTCACTGTTCCCGTGTGTCTACAACTAAAGTGAACCAGAAATCCCTAGCTAGGAAGATTGTTAAGAAAAAGAAATCTGAGGTGTGCGGAGTATGGAGGTTAATATGAGTACTGAGGATCCTTTGCACCAGAGGGATGGTGCCCGTTCTTTGATGGATGCTTCCAGTAGGTGGATGATGAAGCAAAGAATGGGTGCTGTGAGAGGGGGTAGCAAGGTCGTCGGCATGGCCTTGTGCCTACCTGGCATACCACCCTCCACACAATCTACATGTTCGCCTAGATATTTTGATCCTTGTATGTATGTCATCTATTACTACCTGTACATCTCAGTCTTGGCGTTGGTCTTGTCAGAGCGGCCTAGCCACTAGCGCGCAGTGTCCTCATAGTTTCCATAGAGCACACTACCTCACGTTATCTAGCCTGGGCACCCCCTTGTATCTGAGCCGCACGATCCTCGGTATGGAGCTGAGCATGCTGCCAGCGAGTGTCTTGTATTAGGGTCTTTGCTGTGTGTTGAGGTCAGGTTGTGCACCTTCATGTGTTTTGTGTCGTCTCCACTGCTGTTGCTGGTTATATTATTACTGTACAACTAGTTTCAACACTCTGCTCTTTACAGCTGAGTGAAGCTCTGGTGTGGGCACAAAATCTCTTTTCATCGAACATCTCATCACAATACATGTCAATAATCCAGGCATCAAGGGTTGTCCGGATTAGCAAACGAAGTTATGTTATGTTCGCAATATTACACATGGATGACGGTCTGCTGCTTTACCTGATCAGTAAGGTGTTTAGGGACATTGAGAAACATATCAGTGGATACTCACATTGTTTGCTTGTAAGTAAGACTTATATGTGTGTAAACTTGAAGCAAAATTTTTAAGTTGAGGCAAATTCTAAAATTTAATGAAAATTGGAAATGTTGAGAGAATTGAGGCCAAGATTGATGATTTGTTCAAGTGAAGTCTACACACGCACATGTATCCGACATAATATAGATAAATAAATAGGTGCATAAGGTGTACCAAACTTAACAATATGCAAATAGATGCCACCATGTGAATTAGGATGGAAAAGAACTGCAAAGAAATAAAAGGAATGAGAAGTACTTGATCACAACAGAGGACGGTCCAAGGCTCTGATGTAACCGGCCATTGGAATGCATATGTGCCAAACCAGAAAAGGCTCCTCTAAGCAGCTTGATGATAAAGATATATCTCCGTTTGATTGGTCGACTGTAGTCAAAATAGTCCAAAAACTCCCAGTCCCCAACTGCACGCCGTTCGGTAGTTGATATGCCAGCAGCCTTGGCATAGTCAGCCGCCGTTGATTGGCCATCATCTCGAAATACAAGCCACTACACAGAAACGAGTTCATGCTCAATCAGAAAAAAGGCAAACAACTAGAGTTTCAAACATCTGTTGCCCCTACAGACCATGGCACTGAACAACTAACCTTTAAAGTTACGTCAATGAGGCCTACACATGCAGCTACAGCTAATTGCAAGCAATGGTGAACTCTGAGAAAAAAAACCCACTTTACTGTACCAAAACAAGGGAGTCCCACGTAAACACCAAAACAATAAAACAAGTGGTTTTTCTCCATAGCCCTTACTAGTCCCGAGTCTAGCCTAAGATTAACACTGAAAATCTGAACTACCTGATTCAACAAAGATATGTACAGCACTTACTTTTAACCCACCTGTTCGCCTGTCTGTGTTTGAAAGCCACCCAAAAGTCTTGTCACATTAGGACAACCTCCTGCGTCAGATGTTTCCTGAATATATAGAATCAAGTTTAGGACGCCTCTTATCACTAATCAGTTGCATAAGCATGAAGCCAGGGTGAACACACTGCAAGGTGCTACAGATAAGAATTAGAATCTAATTCATTCCTTTGGTGACTAAGCCCTTCTTTGGGGTCTATGAATAAAGTTACATAATGCTTAGCAATTACAAACGACATCTCTAACTAAAACAGTAACAAGAGACAAAACACTACAATGATGCTGTCGGATAAGGTTCCTATGAAGTAATAGGTTCTATAAAAGATGCGTGCACAACTTCTCTCGCCATTCTCACTAATGGCACTTCCCAAGAAAGTTAAGTCTGCCGCTAATACTAAAAATGAAAGCATAAGAGACGTGGCCCTCCCATAAAGCAAGTATGCCGACATCTAGAAATGAATTGACCTAGGCACTGGTTTGTACTAACACCACAGCCAACAATCCTGCTTGAATTTCCATGAGAGTCGAGACTATCTGTAAGATGGGAAAAGAGAGCGTCTCACAAGGCAAACTGATCCTCAAACATTGCAGATGCTGCTCTGTTTTACATGCTATGTGCATCCAATCTGTCAGTCCCCATGCCAGAGTGTCTTGCCAAACGTTTAACTAGCCATGTACGACTTCTTCCCATAGTTACCCAAAACTCCTTGAAACTCCATTCTTTTTTGTTTCCCCGTTTCCGTTTCTATTCCCATTTGATTCTGTTTCCACCCCCCTCACTTCCTATAGTGACTGGAAACTCCCCGAAACTCCAATTTTTTCTCCATTTCCGGTTCCCCGTTTCCCACGACTATGCAAGTTCTTCCACTCTCAAAACTTGGCAAGTGATTACCTTTAAAATTCTATGTCTATGACCCCAGAACCAAGTGTGTCTAGCATATAAACTCATCCCCTGATAGCCCAATCCAGTTCTCATGATCAGCTCCCCCACATGACCTCTCCTATCTGTAAAGTCCATGCACAAACCCTGCACTTAGGTAAGCTAGGTAGGCTAAATCATATTCAATCGAGCTAACAAGGTATGCAGTCACTAGCCCGTCTAGTCTAGTACAAGAAAGCCAATCTCTCACGGAGTCTGTGGAAAATGCTCTTGTTTAAACTCCAAGGGAATTGGCGTTGTGCTCTCTAATCTATGAATGGTCACTGGTGAGATTGTCGCCAATGGACCTGAGATCTGAAAAACCAATATGCTGATCTGATCAGATCAACATATGATCTGAACAACTAGGTTGGACTACCGATCGTTCTACAAGCTTGGACACTCCAAACGAGAAATCAATAGCAACATACGAACAAAAACCTCAAAATCATTGAACTTTACTAGAGAGAGAGACAGAGAGAGTACACGGCACAAGGAGCCCAGAAGCACTCGCCCCAAAGATTGGCACCCCTTTCAATATTTCTTTATTATTGCTCATAGCAAAGTACAACTCCCAAGGGTCCTCTACTCTCAGACTCTACGTCTAGATGCTCAGCAGAGTAAGGCCCCAGGGGATCTTATAAACGTACAAGGGATGCCCAAAAGCAACATGTTCAAAACCACTTCTTCCCAAAAGCATCTGCTCTCAAAAGTTAGCGCTATGGTCTCCCAAAAACAGCCAGCGTAATTTTTGGAAATCCGTACAGCCTGCCACGTGGCACCAATAGCGCAAAATGCGGATCCGTATTGTCCTGCCACGTTAGCATGTCAATGCATTTTACGGAAATCCTCCTCAGAGTTCAAGCTTTTGGTCTTTAGGGTTTTAGGCCCCTCGGCCGGTGTTCCAAAAGTTCTTTCAGTTGGTTGGCTTAGTTTCTCTTGTCCACTTGGCCATTTCTCTTCCAATTGGGCATGCCACGTCATCACTTTGTGACATTCCCCCCTCTTGAAACAATTGTAATCGCCCTCGATTACACCTGCAAAAATAGCAAAAGAACATAAAGTTTCTTCAGTAGACACTGACTCTATGTACTCATGCACCAGACTCCACCAATCTAGCATTTCTACAAAGGCATCAGTCAACTGATTAATCACATTTCTGTCGAGGATCCTAGATACAAATCATGATCATTGTAGCCATTTAGCAATCACACCTAGGACTTGCTACGGATGCGACCAGCACACGAAAATGAGCCCAAAACAAGGAAATACAGTCTGCTCTGTATTTTTGCAGGTTTAGGATTTCAGCGTTCCTAATACCCCCAGGAGGTTGAGGGACACGAGAGGACCAATGTACGGGTGATCTGGCATATTTTCAGGGCAAAAAACAGAGAATTCAGCGTGCTGCAGATTTTTGCAAGGTTCTTGAAAGACAATGCGTTTACATGGTGGATGACATTGTTGATGCAAGGACAAGCACCCGCCACAAGGTATACTTCAAGCAAATGTTTGCATCTGCATGGGTGTCAAATGAATTTGAAGCCGATGTCATGACGGATCGGCACCAACTCACTGCGGCTACTTGCAAGAGCCTACAGAAGTACAATCGGAGGTTTTGTAAAGCGTTGCTCTCAACCTCCTACAGGTTTGTGCCACTGATAGAGCAAATTGAGAAGTATTGTTGTGGGCTGCCTAAAGGGCTTCGAGATTACCGTACAAAGAACAAAGTGGCTACCCTCACTCAGCTTATGGAAGTTGCCAACACTGGTCTTGCCTTGTTGAAGGGAGAGGGCAGTGGGTTTCCAGGCAATGTGAAAGGGGGGCAACAAAAGAAAAATTCAGCAAAGAAGCCCTTTGTGAAAACGGCTCTTGAAGCGTCAAAGGGGTCAGAAAAGGAAGACAAGGACTCAGCCGACACTTCTGGAGCGCAGGCAAAGAAACAGAAAAGCAAGCCTTTTGTGCATAAGTCGCTCGAGGAAAAGAAGGTCTTGATGGATGAGAATAAATGCTTTATATGCGAGCAGCCTGGTCACTTTGCCACAGATTGTCCACAAAGAAAAAGACCAGCTGACTCAGATGGTAAAGAGGACAAGAAAGGAAAGAAGCACATTACCATGGCAGGTTTAGTGCCAAACATGGTGGGTAACAAGCCAAGCATGGATGCCAGCAAGTTGTGCAGAGCATGGGGTAAAGTCAGAGATCAGACAGCACTTATTTTCTTTGATCCAAGAACCAAAGCGAACTTTATCTCACCAGAGTTAGCTATGAAGCTGGGCATCAGAGCTGAAGAGATGGGGTACACGGTAGAGGTAGGGTTGGCATGTCCTGGCTACTCAGAGTGTGTTACTCCCATCATTGGAAAGTTGCGTCTGCATATCCAGTCATATATGGACATTGAAGAGTTTCATATCATGCCATTGGAAGCATACAATGCGATGTTGGGAATTTCGTGGATGTTCCAAACACATGGCGTGTTGGATGTCTTCGACAAAAAGATCACCCTTCAACATAGGGGCAAAACTCATGTTTTGGATGTAAAGCTCAAAGGGGAGTCTGTCCCTATTGTATCTGCTTCAGCTATCACTTCTATAATTAAGAATCATCTTTCTGCTTACCTGATTTTTGCACTGATGTTCTAGATAATTGTGAGTCAAATTTATGTGTTAAATAAAGAAAGGTCAACCTTTTTGCGAGAGTTTAATGACTGTTTTTTTGATTCATTACTGTCGCAATTGCCGCCAGAGAAGCGTGAGAACCATACGATAGATTTGATGCGAGGGTGTAGCGCACCAAACAGACCTCCCTACAGGGCTAGTGCGGCAGACTATGGGCCACGTTGAGGAGCTTTTAGAGAAGGGGCTGATTCAGCCTAGTTCTTCACCTTTTTGCTCCCTAGTGCTCCTAGTGTAGAAGAAGGATGGCTCTTGGCGCATGTGTATTGGCTACCGTGTGTTGAATACGAATACCATCAAGAACAGGTTTCCTATTCCCAGGATTAATGATCTTCTTGAGCGTTTAGAGGGTGCTGCAATTTTCAGCAGGATAGACCTTAAGAGCGGGTACCATCAGATTCGTATAAGGCCAGAGAATGTGCACAAGACTACGTTTAGGACGACATTTGGTCTCTGAGTTTTTAGTGATGCCATTTCGTCTTACAAATGCTCCTGCTACGCTCAATAGGATGATGGACCGGATTTTCCGCTCGCATCAAAAGTTTGTTGGCACGTTCTTTGATAACATGACAGTCTATTCAAAGAATGAAGAGGAGCATAGGCGTCACTTGACCATTGTGTTCGGAGAGCTGCACAGTCACATGTTACTTGTCAATCCTAAGAAAAGTGAATTCTTCTTGGAAGAGATCCACTTTCTTGGCCACATAGTGTCAAAGGATGGTGTCCGAATGGATCCCGCAAATGTTGAAGCTATTAAGACATGGCCAGACTTAAAGACTGTGCACGATGTCCGAAGCTTCTTGGGATTGTGCTCATACTATAGAAGGTTTATCAGGAATTTTGAAGAGATAGCTTCACCTCTTCACGCTTTGAAAAAGAAAGAGGTCACTTTCAGATGGACCCAAAGAGAGATTTCAGCTTTCAATCTCTAAAAAGAAAAGTTGACTTCAGATCCCGTGATTGTTTTACCAGATCTCAGGAAGTCAGTTGTGGTCCAGTGTGACGCGTGTGGCAATAGCATCGTGAGCAGTGCTAATGCAAGATGGTCGGGTAGTAGCTTACAAGAGCAGAATCTTGCAAGGGCCAGAAAAGAATATGCAAATCTATGAGAAAGAGTTATTGGCCGTGATTCATGCGCTCTCTAGCTGGAAGCATACCTGTTAGGTGCTGATTTTGTTGTCCAGACAAATCATCAGACCTTGCGATACTTCTTCACACAGTCAAAGTTATCCGAAAAGCATATGCGATGGGCAAACATTCTTTCTATGTTCCACTTCTAGATTATGCATGTGGAAGGCAAGAAGAATGTTGTGGTGGCTGATGCGTTATCAAGAAAGCCACAAATTTCAGCTGTGTCAATTCCTATATATACCTTCATAAGTTCAAAATAGTCTGAACTCACGAATTATAAGAGGGAATAAAGCACTCATAAAACAATAAAAGCAAGGGACACAAGAAAAGAAAAGAAAAACAACAACTGCTACGAAACAAAACTAAATAAAACAAAACATTATTAACTTAAAAATGTTCTTAGAAAAGGCATGTGTAAAATAAGATTACGCAACTTACTTGGCTTAAAACAAGTACTCAACTTTAAGCAAAAGAAGGATAAGACATCTTAAAAACTTAATCCTAGAAATCAAACTTCACACAACAACTTCTAACGGAACACATTCTTAAGTCCTCAGGTAAGCTAAATACGAAATCGAAAATTGAATACTCTACAAACCTACGAAGAGCAAAAAACCAAACTTGACAATATGTGATCTCAACTTCGTTGCTTGTCCAAACAGGAAGAATAAGATTATCACCTTTATCATGCATAGCTTGGACAACAGCTATGACATCCCACGTCGTCAGTGCCCAAGAGTAGGTGCAGGTTTGTATAGAGGTCATTCATGTCTTGAACGTACTCTACAAAACCAACGAGCTGAGTTTCTATCAACCTCCGGAGGTGATGGGCATACTCAGCCATGATAAAGGCTAGCATTTGTCAAGCTATAGTAAAAATACTAGACGCGCTAAAGATCAAAACAACAACATAAGGTGATATTAAGTCAAACAATAAGTGGGCTTTTTAGCTCCCCACTTCTATTGAATTTACTACTGATTATCTTGAACACTCCAAAGGAAGAAACATTAAAAATAAACTTACTACGATGCAAAAATGAACGAGCATTTTTCATGATTCTCTTGAACGAGTATCCTTTTTCAACTAGTAAAGAAATAAGATGGCAAGATTGAAAAACAAAAGTAGATATACTAGAACAAAGACGAGAAAATCTAAATAGTTGAGAGCAAATGACATCGTACTTAGCTAAAAGAGAAGTGTTCGAAGAAATGTGAGGCATACGGATGATTTTAAGATTGGCATATTCTGGTTCAAGGCGCTTATCATAGATATCTACTTCTAATCCCAAAGGAGTCTGAAAATTCTTAAGGTCTAAAAAAGCACAACAATCACTATTTGTGGTACAGTTAAGTTCACAAAACTCCTTGGGATAAATTCCTCCGCCTACAACACTCGAATTCAAGTACATAAAATCTTGAAAAGAAGGAACGTCAGGGACAAAAAGATCATCTACAAAGCGTCTTACATTGCATAACTTGTGCAAAAATATTGGGCAAGTGTTAGCAAGGACAAGACGCTCCATAAAATCAAACTCATAAGTAAAAAGATAGAAATTAGCAAGAAAAACAACACAATTGGTGCCCATAGGGATACCAATTGTTTGCTTGAAAAGAGAGTCGCCAATGGTTATATATAAATTGTCCAAAAGAAAATCTAACCAAGATATGATGTCAATGTCATCTACAATCCTGGTGAATCTCTTTCTTCCTTTGTCTACATCTACATTCTTATTTTTCAGCCATAAGAAGTCAAAGTTCAAGGCTTACTTTTCTACTAGCAATGCCTTGTACCTATCCTTCTCAAGCTTGTACGCAAAAACTTTTGAAATAAGAGACTTGACTCTAAATTTAAGGTCCTCCAAATTTAGCTTTGTGTATAGCGTTGTAAAGTCAAAAGTTTGGAGACATAAAGGAGAAGATTTCTCCTTAAGGCTTCTTGAAGAGTTCAAAAACTTCAAAACAGGAATCACACCTACTGAATCATTTAAAATCCAACTTGAATCGGTAGGTACGTCTGCTTCATTTAGCATATTTTTCCACAATTCATTTACGCTAGGTAAAATGGCTTTGAAACAATAACTAAGCCATTTGGAAACCTCGGTCAAAGAGGTGTTACAAGAAGCAACTATAAATCTAGGCTTATAGGGTTCTTGTGGAACTTCCAAACGGTATATAAAAAAGGTAATTTAGGCTGGCACTTGAAACCAAAAGACTTACAAAAGTCTTGATGTTTCAAGATAACCTCTTGCATTGAAAGATCACAATCATTGTAAGTCTGAGAGTTTACTTCACCTAACAAGCATTCTAAATAGAACTTTTTGCACGTAACAACAAAGTTATTAGAGCACTTATCTACATAAGAGATTACAAAATCACGATGAAATTTCCTAAGAGCATCACGATCAAAAGATAAGCTATTCCTTCCTGAAGAAACGTTCCGAGAGCAAGATGCTAATTTCAAAGAAGCTTTCTTGAGGATTACAGACTTCCAATGGGTAAAAATACCTTAAACTCCTAAAGACTCCTCAAACTTTACTACGAAAGTAGAAATTCCTTTTTCTATGGCTTTGAGAAGGCAAGAGTCGTTTGAGGAAGGGAGCCTATACTTAGTACCTCGTGAGAAAAGGTCTTTCAAGGAATCCGAAGGAAGGATAGAACAATCGACAGTAACAACATGACCCAAAGCTCCATTTACGTAAGAAGAAAAGACAGTTTTACTACAAGGGCAATCATTACTTGAGATTGCTAGCCTCTCTTGCCTTTTAAGATTACATCCTATGTCACTATAGTTGAAAGCTTTTTGTCCTAAAGTTTTCACATATTTGAAAGCTACGTCAATTCCTTATCATCATGAGTTTGATGACATGAAGCAACAGTATGCTACTGATGAAGATTTTGCAAGGATCTTGGAACAATTGCAAGATGGGCAATGTCATGAGCACTACCTCCTCAGAGACGGTTTTTGATGATGCATGGCAGACTTTGTGGCACTAGGCCATTGAGACATAAGATCATGGTAGAAAGTCATGTCCCTCCGTATGTAGGGCATCGTGGAATTGATGTCGTCGTATTTAGTCAATACTATGTATGCGTTACTACGGGCCTTTTCAAGTGCTTCATAAGATTAGCAATGTTGCTTATAGGCTGAAATTGCCTAACACTTGGAAGGTTCATAATGCGTTTCACGTGAGTCTTCTAAGACCCTTTGCCAGAAGACATGCCACAAGAGGATCAGCCAGAAGTGGATGAACTTGATGAGATCTTGATACTTGAGCAGATTTTGGCACATAAAGAAAGAAAAGTTAAGGGACAGGTTGCAAGACGCTATTTGGTGAAGTTCAAGAACTATCCACCTATCGATGCAAAGTGGATGGAAGAGCATGAACTGTCAGAGTTACCAAATGTATTGCAGCTTTACCTTGAGGCCTTGGGTTACAGCCTACATATGCCCAACGTGTGCAAAGGAGGGGCAATGACGGAGCTAGCACATCAAATGTACATACGGATTCAGTGCAATACAAATGTGCATCACTCTTCATGTGTTAAAGGTATTATGCTCACTTCTATCATAGATGGAAATGACAAAAGTATGAAGGTCTCATTAAGTCATTTGTATCTATGTATTATGACCTTTCTTGCGGGTACATGCGATGATAAAAGCGTGCTAACAACACAAGATCATCAATGGCATGTATATATGACATGCAATCGAGGACGTTTGCGATTTCAAGAGGGGGTATGTCACGAGGACGTGGCAACTGCTAACCTTAGTTGCTGGTTTCTTTCCAATGATTTTTATTTAATTTTTGGGACCCTCTTTTTGAAGTCACAAATGGCCGAACATTGTGTGGCCAGTGTGAAATGGCCGATGGCCCAGAGTTTCACTCGTAGTTGGGAAGGGTAGGTCACGACGAGGTGGTCAGGCTAGTGGATACTCGAATCCCAAGTAGTAAAAGGGTGTCTAGGCTCAATTCAAAGTCATTTAGGTCCCCTCGCTACGCTTATAAGTCAGTGGGTACTAGGAAAATTAACTCAAAGAGGCATAGTGGACACTTGGCAGCACCAGAGCCTCCAGAGGGTCAAACTCTGCCACCTCAACCAACAATTGGCGCAAAATCCACTTGAGGGCTGCCTCTCTCTCTCACTATGACTTACAGTGTGTGTCAGTAGTTGGTGCAAGTGATGAAACTTTCATAAAAAGCTTGCCTTCTCCATTGCACTACGTAGTGCAATGATTCTGCTCTCGTGCACCTCTCTTCCCTTGTGAATACAGAAACGTGATGCCCCGTTCAAGGGCTTTTTATCTGTATGTACAGGTGTTAGCGTTCATGCGCGATTGTCGACGTAAGAGCCTCTTGCACAAGTACTGGATTAGCCATTTGCTAATCCCCCGCAAGTACAGGTGAATTCGAAGAGATTTCACGCGAGAAATCTCGTCCTATTCAAAGGGCAAGTAGCCCTACAGGTGCATGAGCTCGAGGACTTGCTACGGATACGATTGGCTCGCGAACCTAGATCTCGAAGTAGAGGAGGACGAACTTGTCTCCAAGGATGAAGAAGAGGGTGAAGAATATCGACGTCTTTACTTCCGATGAGATTTTCTGTATGAATGAGGTCTCCCCTTGTTGCTTGATGATGACCCATCTAAAGAGGCACTGGATGAATTTGACGAAGAGAATGTATTTTGGCTTCGATGGTTTCTCTTCCTTGAGATAGAGCGTCCTCTTTTGTCTTGTCCATTCTCCTTCACTGCTGACGGGCTTCGTGATCGGTTCGTAGGATTGTGTTGCTTTGCTGGATGCTCCTCCTTGGCTTCATTGGGCTTCTCGCCCTTCTTGAGTTTGAGGAGTTGTTCTAGGATGGAGCAGCTCTCTTCTTGCAAACTTTAAAGAGCTTGTAAGATAGCAGTGTTAGCGTCTTCCATTAACAAACAAAGACATGCTCAGACAAATGTGCACACGAGCAACTATAAGCACTAGTAGTAGGATCAAGCCAAAGCTCTGATACCACCGTAAGAGCTACGTGCAACTAAGAGTGCTTATCCATGATGCAATACTTCAAGAACTTGACAAAATATTAATCACAACACTTGATGAAACCGGCCCGTAGGGCGGTAGGCGTTGGCTTTCACCCGAAATTCTTTACTTTAGACACACACACACACACACTGAGCACTTTGCAAAGAGAACCTGCGAGGAATTAACACTTAAGCACACACACGGCTCGAAAGCTAGAATGCTTCCAGCAGACGCCGACAACCTGTAGGCCCCAAAAATGGCGCCCCTTTCGGTATTTCTTTATTCTTTAGGAGGGTAAATTACAAAGAAGAGTCCTGGGAATCCTTTATCTGTATCGAGCTAGATACCACTTGTTTTGGCCAAATTTCGGCAACATAACAACTCCAAAACTTGTGCGAAACCAATTCCCCTGCTGGAACTCTCTTCCACTGGCATAAACCCTCTGATTCCTGCCCAAAAACAGTAAATTCAGCACGCTGTATTTACTGGTTTTTGCTCTGTTTTCAGCCCCAAACAGTCCCGTAACTGTCATGTGCCAGTGGGGCACTATTCCCAATGGTTCTGGCGTCCGTATGGCTGAAAAAACAGTCAATTTACAGCGCATACACAGCGCTAAAAACGCACCTGTACGGTCAGGTTATGACCCTCACCGGTGCCTGCTTTGGAGTAGCAGTTAGCTACCCCTGTTCTTGCTTAAGGAGGCTCTTGCCTCAGCACAAAAGCATGAACCCACACAGCTGTACATCAGTCAAATGAAGAGCCCTCTTGTGGGGCATCACATAACTGCACGTAGGGGAGAGAGAGAGAGAGAGCAACGTGTAGCGTGCAGGCAATCACTCCTAGCACCACACTGTACATGAAAAGGAAAGAAAGCACTCCATAGCTCTTAACCTGTGACAAGTTCTCAATGAAGCATCCCCCCAGCATAAATCAAGCGCCCCCTCTTCTGCCCTTGACCTGTAATGCATATGTGAACAAATAGATACAAAAAGGGGAGTATTCCCATGGCTGCCAAAATCTGCGTATAGCTGAAAACGCAGCAAAACAGCCCTATAAACACGCATCTGACGCCTTCCAATGCTAAAAATGAGCTTCTATGTCCTAGGTAAAGTTATATGGGAAGCTCAAAAATGGAGAGAAATGGCTGAAAATCACAGTTATCACCCTCCAAAACTGCTCCAAAAAGTCAGTTATGAGTTTTGTTCTCTCAAACTTGGTAAATTGACCAAAAAGTACCACTTGGCACTCATACATGCAATTTCCCGCATTGGGCTTCCTGCTTAAAAATCTCTCAACTGGTGCATCAGTTGACTTTGCAGCAGAGTAATAAAATGTTCCCCTGGTCATACCGAAGGTAATAACGCGAACACGTTTCACGGCCCAAAATAGCAGTTCCCTAAAGTTTAGGAAATGATTCCGTTGGGCTCCCACTAGTCGTCTGACCATCTATCCTCATTGGGACCGCATCCAAAAGTGCAATGTGGCCCAATTGTCGGATACTTTCTGTTGGTGATCCCACCTTGACTTTATACCTTTATTGAGTTCGCTTCCTAGTATCCACCAACTTGCTAAGTGCGACGAGGGGACCTACATGATCTTGAACCGAGCCTAGACATCCTTTTACTTTACGAGTTCCAATGCCGACCAACTTTCCGTCTACGGGTGAAACTACCGTTCACATTGGCCATACAATGTCCGACCATTTGCAACTTCAAAAAGAGGGTCTCAAAAATAAAACAAAAATCATTGGAAAGAAACCAACAACTAAGGTTAGCAGTTGCCACGTCCTCGTGACATATCAAGTAGAGACAAGAGGCAGAATGAGGGTTGAAGATGGGCAACCCCCCCGCCCAAAGAAAATAGATTTCTACTCAATCCAAGTATCTTAGGATTGAGCTCAGTCAACCCGAGAGTGAGTTTAACTAGACTCACACTCGTAGATCATGCAAGATGCCATGTGCACATGCATAAAAGCAAACATAAGTAGACTTCTCAAACATATGTGCAAAGATAAAATTCAGCTGCAGCGTATGACAGAGAGAGATCCAGTGTCTTGGTTACTTGTAGGATGAAAAGAAGAGCGCAAAATTGAAGGGGAAAAGCTTTATAATCAGGTTTATAAGCTGGCTGTCCGCCGGTAGCAAATGGTGAGGAAAAAGAGTAAGATCAAAGCTGAAATTTCAGATTTACACGTGTACTGCCCTGAAAAACAGCAAGCTAGAGAGAGAGAGAGAGAGAGGGCTTCTTGAGGATGAGGAATAGTAGACGTAGAGAGAGATGGTGATGGTAGTGCAGTGGGTTTCTTGGGCTGATGGTAGAGGAAAATTAAGCAACTAGGCGATGGGAATTAGTTGATAAATCAGAGAATTCCACAAATCGAGATTGAGGTCCTAAGAACAGGGAGGCCACTAGGGCTACCAATAGCTCCCAAGGCACGAGAAAAGAACCGAAAGGTAAGCTAGGTCCACATGATAATTTGGTCAAGGGTACTTTTTGACCCTCGATGCAAAGTGGATGGAGGCAGAGAACCTCGCAAATTCTCTTTAGAGAGAGTTGTACCTTGAAGCTTTTGGGCTCTTAGTAGTGTCTATCCCAAGAGTTACCAATGAATCAGCAAGTTGAATCTGGTGCGGTGATGACTCCATAAGAGGGAAGCCATTCCACTCCCTTGTCAAAGACTGCCTAGGTTGAATAAGGTCACTAATTTTTCTTTGAGATTTTAGGGTACTCACGAGTTGACAGTATTTTGTGGAATGACTTTATGAACTGTGTGAACTGAATTGGAAATTTCCTTGAGTGAATTGAAAACATATGCTCTTTCATGTGGGTATTATTAGAGACATGAGAGCAAGGTGAAACGTCTGTAGCATTTTGCCTGATGAATGATTTGAACTTAGTGCATCTAGACATCTATTAGAGATTTGTGAGATCTGGATGTGATGGCTAAGTGAATGAGAACAGCCACAAAACGGCGACGTTTTCAGCCGCAAAACAGCACGGATGTCAATCCCAAAGGAGCAATGCTTTTGACCGCAAAACAACGGCGATTTCGGCTTCAAGACGGTGACTTTTTCAACCCTGAAACAATGGCGTCTTCAGTCCCTATCCAACGAGCATTTTTTGCACCTCTGTTCAACGGCGGAGACATGATATCTACATTGGCAATAAGAGCTCTCGACATCGGAGAGCGCATTACGTTCGATTAGATCTCCCAAACCCCATCACCCGGCTTGGAGGTAGTTATGAACAAAATGAGATTCTAGTGCATCAAGATGTCTTTTTGGATGAGATGACTAGATACTGGTGTGAGTGATCAAGAGTTCCGGAAGGAGGAGATGGCTGCACACTGATCTAGGTGCATCAAGAGTTTTGAAGGTGCATGAAGAGTTCTGAACGGAATGAGACGGCTAGATTGAATGATTGAAAACACGGTGTTCAGTGTGAACTAAGAAGTGCGTGACTTTGTGTACTGCATGCTATGTGGATGTATTGTCTTGTGGGAATGGTCATTGAAACCGGCCAGTAGGGAGGTAGACGTTGGCTTTCGCCCGAAACTTTACTTTAGACTTAAGGACCCAGAGAAACTTTGCAAATAAAAACCTGCAACGAGAATTGACACTTCAAACACACACAACTTGGAAGCTAGAGCGCTACCAAGTAGTCGCCGACACTTGTTGGCCCCAAAGACTGACGCCCCTTTCGGTATTTCTTTATTGTATTCAAAGACGGAATAAAATTTGCGATTTCCTACGAGCTGTCCCGCATAATCAAGGCTGAAAATCACTTGTTCTAGCCCGATTTCAGTAGCATAAATGTACTAGGATGCTTCACAGAAAGTATCCCCACACAATAACTAACTTTCCCGACACATACGGACACTATACAAAACCTGGCAAGAATCTGCAGCACGCTGAATTCTCTGTTTTCTGCCCTGAAAATGCGCAAGATCACCCCCACAACGGTCCCCTCGCATCCACGGACCTCCTGGGGGTATTAGGGACCGTTTAGGGCCAAAACCCTGAACCTGCAAAAATATACAGCATGCGAAAGAAGGCACTAGAAGAAGACCAATTCACTCTCACAACCTGAGAAAAAGATCAAATTTAGTACGTATGATGGTTCACGAAATCCTAATCTTCTTTTAAAATTTGTTTGTCAATTTCAAATATTATATGATCGTGAGAAGTATAAAGAGAAAGAGAAGATTAAGTTTGCAGCTCTACATTTGATCGATCTAGCTCACACTTGGTGGACGGGATTAGAGTATGATGGTGCTGCTCCAAGATCGTGGAGTGCTGCAAACCCAATTTCTTCCTGTCCATTTCAGGAGGGATGTAAAGATGGAGTGGGGCCACTTGTGGACATTACACCAAGAGGTTTTGGGAGTTACTTCTAGAGGTCCAACATTTCAAGAAAATCGGCAACTCCCAAAAATTAAGGAATTTACAAGGAGGTTTGCATTTTAAACTTCGCACTGCTCTAAATCATTACTCTTGCTCTAATCTTAGGGAACAATAGTGGAGACTCTCTTTCAAAGAGAAATAAGAAGAGGCCATCCAATTGGGAAACAAATTCAGCCCCTAAAGAGGGACAAAATCAGCATCAAAAATCCGCCCCAAATCCAAAGAAGTTGAAGCCCTACTCATCCTTTGGTGCTCCCCAATTTCGTTCAACCTTATATCCTCCAAGGAAGCCATTTACTGAGGAAGAGAAACAACATTATATGAAAGAAGAGAAGTGCTTCAAATGTGGTCAAGAGGGACACGTAGCAAAGCAATGTGCAAACAAAGGAGACAACAAGGTTTCTTTTGAAAACAAAGCCAAGCCAATGGTCACAATCAACACTATACAAGATGTGGTTGGCATACAAACCATACTTCAGCAATGCACCAATTACTTAAAGCTTGGAAACAATTTCAAGGAAAGCAAGCTTTGTTCCTAATCGATCCCGCGGCAAATGAGAATTTAATCTCTTGGAATTTAGCCAAAGAACTAGGCTGGAAGAATGAAAACATGGAGACACCCATTGCATCGATTTCGCCATGGCTCAAAGAAGCCAGTCAAACAGTACTTGTGGGTCAATAAAGAGTTTTTCAGAGATTACCCAGAGTTGTTGGCGGACTACAAGGAAGCCATGTAGCTCCGTACCAGTACCTCACTTTGAAAAAAGGAGGGGATGTCACGTGCACATCTCACCCTATGTGCATGTGGATAATCTATCTCAGGTCTAGCGTTCAGGTCAGCTCAGGAAGTGTTCTGGCACCTTTGTGAGCCTGTGAGCAAGCCGTGCATGTCCAGGCACTTAAAGTAGTTGCATATCCTCTGGTTGCACACAACATGATCGTCAACATGACATTCAGTACCCATCATGAGCATTTTACAGTGCATAGAACCCATTTTTCCAATTTACTCATTTTTCACTTATTATTTAATAAGAAACTTTGTTGGAAAAGTGAGTAGAGCAAATTTGCTAAGTCTCTATAAAAGAAACCTAGTGCTAGCACTTTCTTTTATAGAGACTTAGCAAATTTGCTAAGTCTCTATAAAAGAAACCTAGCGCTAGCACTTTCTGGAAGAAGAGGCAGAAGAAGTTCAAGCAACTTGCAGTGCACCTTCTCGGCAAGACCGGCAAGAGGCCCTTGCGTGTTCAACCAACAGAACGCAAACAGTGTTTTTGGGGGATTCTCTCTCTAGCGTTTTCATCAGCAGTTCCGCATGAAAAACACGCTTTTCTTATCATTAATGAGAAGCTGGATCTCATGAAGAAGTTGTAAAACAATTTCCAGATGTTGGCGATGCTCCTCTTCATTCTTGCTAAACACAAGAATATCATCAAAGAAAGTGCCGACATATTGGCGGTGACCCCTAAAGATGCGCTCCATCATGCCATTGAAAGTTGCCGGTGCATTGGTTAATCCGAAAGGGATAACCAAGAGTTCGTATAAGCCAAAAGAAGTCGAAAAGCAATCTTGTGGGTGTCTTGTGGAATCACCGTAATTTGGTGATAGTCGATCTTTAGATCAAGCTTGCTAAAAATTTTGGTGCCACCCAAGCGATCCAAAATGTCATCAATTTGTGGAATGGCAAACCCGTTCTTCACAGTTATTTTGTTGAGTGCTCGATAGTCGATGCACATTCTGAAGGTGCCATCCTTTTTTTGAACAAGAAGTGGAGAACAAAAGGGCGAGCTACCAGGCTTAATCAACCCACGACTAAGTAGGTCTTCCACTTGCTTCCTGGTTTCCTCTTGTTGAGGCGCAATGTTGGGAGGAGAGCTACCAGGGCTGATATCTATTTGATGATCTTGAGGCCTTTCTGGATGTAGTTGATAAGGAAGATCTTTTGAAAAACAATCTTTATACTTTTCCAAGACTTTGAGTTTTTCTTGATTTTCAACATGCATCTTATCATGGCTATCATTTACATAAAGCAAACAACATTGCACACAATCCCTAATTGCTCTAGAGACTTGAGTATGGCTTACCATTGGAATGGTGTCCCCGCTTACGCCTGCTTTGATCTCGTACTTTTTGCCTTTATGGGTGACCTCGACAGTCTTATTTTGAGAGTAGATAGCTGAATCCTCTCTATGGTTCCAAGGCATGCCAAGTATGACATGTGCGTTGTCAAGACCTGCATGCAAAAGGTGTCTTGATCTTTGAAACCTTGAAGCTCAAATTTAAGCTTGCCGATGTAGGGTACATGTAAGATGCAATGGAAGTGAATGTTGACCTTGCTCAAGATGAGTGCTCCAAACTGTGCTCAAGGGTTCCTTTTACTTACAAAAGGGAGAGCCTTCCGTTCCTTTAGTGAGAGAGTGCAATGATCACAAACAAAGTGAATGCTACTGTGAATGAGGGTGTTGAGACTGTGAGAGAGAGAGAGAGAGAGAGAGAGAGAGAGAGAGAGAGAGAGAGAGAGAAGAATACGACACGAGACGGTTCTCAAACCCTCCTCCAAGGGCCCCCTCTCTATGGCGAGAGAGGTCTATGCTATAGATTGCACAAATTTGGTACAATGGTCTAGATGCAATGGACTTGCCGACGATGTCGACGACAATGATGACGACGATGAGGACATGCTGAAATCTGAAAACGCTAGGGCTGAAAAGCTGAAATTTGCAAAACACTGACGTTCTGCTTATCTCTGACACTGTGTTGGCGAGGACGACGATGGCGACGCCGCAACGACGATGCGCTGAAAACGTAGATACTGAAATCTGCGGACAGCAGGCTGAATCTGAAAACACTGGCTGACTCGATCGTACCTATTGCGGGTAGGTGAGATCTACGAGGCTAAGGACTATATCCGCTGTGGCTAAGTGCTGGAAACTGAAAAATGGAAGGAGAAAGAGAAGGCAGCTTTTAAAAAGCTGAAAATTGCACTCACTTCGGGCCGAGTTCCCATTATCCCCGACTTGGCAAAACCATTCATGGTCAAAGCAAATGCTTGTGGCAATTGCATTGGTGTTGTGCTCAATCAAGAAGGCCATGCGGTAGCTTTCGAAAGCCGACGCCTAAATGACGCAGAGAAGAGGTATGATATTTATGAGAAAGAGTTGTTAGCAGTTGTTCATGCTTTGAAGATATGGAAACATTATCTCTTTGGCAATGAGTTCCTTGTAAGAATTGACCACCAAAGTTTGAAGTATTTCAAAACTCAAAAGCACTTACAGGAAAAGCATGCAAAGTGGGAAAACTTTTTGTCTATGTTTCATTTCAAATCTTATATACTCCTGGCAAGCACAATGTGGCCGCGCACATGCTTTCAAGAGTCCCTCGAATTTCAACCATCAAAGTGGCTCATCATGAAGATTTTTAAGGTATGAAAAATACCTATGACAGGGATGCTGATTTCCAAACAATACGGTTGAAGCTACAAGAACGAGAATCTCATCCAAATTACTACATCAAAGATGGATACCTCATAATGGATAATCGCCTTTGTGTAGCTCTTCCTCTTGTGTTGAAAAAGAGTCATGAACCCCTCCTTATGCACGACATAGAGGAAGGGCAGCCACTCTAAGCGCCTTGGAGTGTTTCTTCCATTGGGCCAACATTACGAAGGGACACATGCAATTACATTGACGAATGCTTGGTATGTCAAAAATCCAAGTTTGATAGACAAAAGGCTCTTGATTGCTGCAACCCTTGCATGTCCCAAATGGTCCTTGGGAATCTATTACCATGGATTTCATTACATGAATTCTAAGGACAGTAAACCTGCCCGTAGGGCGGTGGACTTTGACTTTCACCCGAAATTCTTTACTTTAGAGACACACACACACGCACACACAGAACTTTGGCAAGATAACCTACAACCGGAATTAACACTTAAAGCACACACGGCTCGAAAGCTAGAATGCTCCGAGCATAGACCGACAACCTGTAGGCCCCAAAATTGGTGCCCCTTTCGGTATTTCTTTATACTTAAAGAGAGTAAATTACAAGAAGAGTCCTGGGAATTCTTTACATATATCCAGCTAGATACCACCTATTCTGGCGAAATTTCGACAACATAACAACCCCAAAACTTGCCCGAAACCAATTCCCCTGCCGGAACTCGCTTCCACTGCCATAAACCCCCTTATTTCTGCCCAAAAACAGTAAATTCAGCACGCTGTATATACTGGTTTTTGCCCTGTTTTCAGCCCTAAACAGTTGCTGAACTGCTCCCAATGGGTCTAGCATCCGTATGGCTGAAAAACAGTCCAGATTCAGCGCATAACCAGCACTGAAAACACACCTGTACGGTGAGGTTATCACCCTCACTGGTACCTGCTTTTGGAGCAGCAGTTAGATACTCCTGTTCCTGCTCAGAGAGACTCTTGCCTCAGCAAAAACGCATATGCCCACACAACTGTACATGGGTCAAATGAAGAGCCCTCTTGTGGGGCATCACATTATTGCATGTAGGGGAGAGAGAGAGAGCAGTGTAAGGTGTGCAGGACATGACTTCTTGCACTACATTGTAGATGAGAGGGAAAACTTGCAATCAATAGCTCTTAACCTGTGACACAAACTTGCAAATGAGCTCTCCCAGCTAGAAATTCAGCGCTACCTTCTTCTCCATGAGGAAAGTGCACAAAAAGGTGCCACTTGGCACATTTACAAGCAATTTCCCGTTTCAAGGTTGCCACTTAAAAATCTCCCGACTGGTTACCTAGTTGACTTTGCAGTAGAGTTCTAAAATGTTCCCCTTGTCATTCCGAAGGTAGTGATGCAAAAAGATTTCATGGTCCAAAATAGCAGTTCCCTAAATATTAAAATATGCTTCAATTGGACTCCCATTGGTCATCTGACCATCTATCCCCAATGGGACCGCATCCAAAAATACAATGTGGCCCAACTGTCGAGTACTTTCCTTTGGTGACCACACCTTGGCATTATGCCTTTATTGAGTTAACTTCCTAGTATCCACCAACTTGCTAAGTGCGACAGGGGGACCTACATGATCTTGAACTGAGCCTAGACTCCTTTTACTATACGAGTTCTAGTGCCGACCAACTTCCCGTCTACGGATGAAATTACCGTTCACATTGGCCATACAATGTCCGACCATTTGCAACTTCAAAAAGAGGGTCTCAAAAATAAAACAAAAATCATTGGAAAGAAACCAAGAACTAAACTTAGCAGTTGCCACGTCCTCGTGACAGACACCACAAGGGAACGATATCATTTGGGTCATCATCATTGACAGGTTCAGTAAGCAAGCACACTTCATTTCTTGCCACAAAATATAGAAGTCTTCACAAGCTGCACGACTCTTTATACAACATATCTTAGGTTGCATGGCATGCCTTCAGAAATCATTTTTGATAGGGACTCCAAGTTTACCAATAGGTGTGCTTTATTTGAGAATTTAGGAACAACCTTAAAGTTCTCCTCATCATTTCATCCACAAACAGATGGGCAAACTGAAGTCATGAATCTCCCTTTACTTGATATGCTAAAAGCTTATGTTAGTGAGCAGAAGTCACAGTGGGAGAAGTATCTACCTCTATTGGAGTTTGCCTACGACAACACCCGACACTCCTCTACAAGGAAGGCTCCAAACGAAATAATGCAAGGAAGAATAATACCTCCACCTATTATCCGTATCAAAGCCGCCCAAGAACGACAAAAGAAGTAAGCACATAAGCGACGAAGCCATTTGGTTTTTAATGAAGAACAATATGTCTTACTAAAGTTTGATAAGAACAGGATACAAAAAAGTTCATGGCACAAAAAAGTCTTTTCCGAAGCTGTTGAAAAGGTACTTTGGACCATAGTTTTCCATACGTCAAGTACACGTCGGATGCACATACTATACTACACCACCATGTTTAAAACTTTATAGACAAACAAAAGTTAAAACTTAAAACCATAGAGACTTTAGAAATTAAAAGTGAACTCTGGAGAAAATCGAGATGGTGCCCCAGACCTCTAAGTAATGATTCATGAAGTAACCTCTAAACAAAAAGGAGTCAAGAGTCAGGACTATAGAAGCAAGCCAAAAACATTCAGGAGTGTAGTCTCCTGAAGGCTGAATCCAAAACATAAGTAGAGAGGCGAGACTAGAGGCTAGAATCTAAATTGTAGAGTCAACAGTGAACAGTGAACACCATACGGCATAAGTAAATGTCCAAATCATGGTCCAGATGGCACAGTGAGCTCTAACTCTCACCATAGCTCACATCCTCATCATCATAAGTAGCATCATCCTCATCCTCATCCTACCAACTGAGCATGATGCTCCAATATGACTAGTACTGGCAATGAAAATAGGCTCTATCGCATCTGTAGTACTCTCTGCAATGGCCTCCTGAATCTCTTGCAAGGCAAGCAAGCGGTCCTCATTCTTTTCCTTATTGAGCATTTCCAATGTGACCTCCATTCTATCATAGCCGCGCTCTTTGATTTTGGATATGAGCCTCAAGTTCGTGTGTATGTACACAAGCTTCTCTGTATGAGGTGGGAGTAGCCTATTTCTTCTCTTGGTATGAATGAGAGAGAAGGTGCTCCAATTTCTCTCACATGGAGAGGCGCATCCCTTGCGAAAGCACTCTCAAAGCAAGAGCTTGCAAAGCGGGTGTGCAAGCCCCAAAAGTTTCCCACCATTTCACTCCCTCTTGCATCCTCAATGCAGCTTTTGCAATTGGATGAGCAAATGACTTGCTTTCAACTTTATAAATGTCAAACTCATCAATTAGGGTGCCTTGCAAGGTCAATTCACCCTTGGTGTACCTGTCCAAAAATGTCATCCATCCTTCATACACCTCGCCATCACTTTCTTGCCCTCTTCCTCGCCATATGGGATGCAACATGTATCCAACAACATGTAACGGTGTGTGCAATATATTCCATCTTTCAATGCATAGATCCCTAATCTCTCTCATCCTTGCAACATCAATGCCTTGCATGTTTTCAATTTGCTCTACCATGCGATCCATAAGCTCGTACATAAGCCCCATGGTGGCTCCTTCCCTATCAGCCAAACAGAGAATTTTCAAAATCAGAGCACACATTTTCAAAATCAGCTTGGCCTCTTGCCAAAAGGATGCATTAAACACAATGTTTGAGACCTTGGTAGCCTTTTCAATCTTGGATCTCTTCATCTTCACAAATTTGTCATCAATCATAAGCTTGCGCATACCTTGCATGCATCTCTCATCCACAAGATTGGCCAACATAATAAAGTAGTACGCAAATCGAGTGGCTAACGGCTTGACCAAGTCCTTCTTGCTAAGTTGCCAAAACAATGCCAACACAGTAGACTTTCTTGTCACAAATGTGACAATCTTTGTTGCATCCTCAAGCACTTTTGCAACCCAACCAATCTGTCCAATGTCCTCAAACAAAAGGTCCAAGCAATGGCAAGCACATCTAGTAAAAAAAATGTATTTCCACTCCCTTTCAATCATCTCCTAAGCACCAACACAATTGGTTGCATTGTTCATGCATACCTGCACAACATTTGTTGGGCCAATCTCTCTGATAACCTGTTTGAGATGCTTAAAAATGAATTCCGATGTCTTTGTTTCCCTAGATGTGTCTACAACTTTCAAAAACACTAACCCATGAATAGAGCATGCAAGAAAGTTAATGATAGGCATGCGCCTAGTGTCAGACCATCCATCACACACAATAGAGCATCCATATCTTTTCCAGTTCTCGCGCACACCCATTATCTCAGTCTTTACGCATTTGACCTCCTCATTCAATTCTGTGGTGCGCAAAGCATGATAAGAGGGGGAAACATACGAAGGACCTGCTTGTCCAATAGCTTTTACCATTTGCAAAAAGTAAGGGCTCCTTACTTTCCATGTAGGAACATCCTCAGCATAAAAAAACATGCACAAGGCTTGGTTTGCTTGCTTCCGTGCTTGCAAGCCAAATGCACTCACTTGCCAAACCCCCTTGAGGAACCTTCCTCTTTTTGCTTGAGGACCCCACATTGGACTTGGAAGAGCCACTTACATTAGTTGTTCCCTTAGCATGCATACTCATTGAAGCACCTCCTTGAGCTTGAAAGGCATCTCCTTCCAAATCATTGACCAATGCATCTACAAAAGCAACTTTGTCTTCTCCCTCTAGCCTTGCATCTGCATGCAATCTTCTGACAATCTCTACAACATCGATTGGGGCCTCATCACATGGGCCTCCCACACCATGGCCAACAATGCCCAAAATATGTGCACAGACACGCAAAGGACCACCGTCCCATGAATGCCCACAAAAATTACATTTGCAAGTCCATTTTCCTTTTGGGAGGCACTTCACTTGTTGCACATATTACCACTCGGGACGCTTGGTTCGGCCCATTTGCAAATTTGCAAAAGGAAGATGGCGCAACGAGCTTGAGCCTTGCCACTTGGAGTGCTAAGGTGCTCTATATCTTGGCAGGAGAAGTTGAAGGCAGGAGAGAGAGACCCGAGGGCGGAGACTCGAGAGGGTGGGTTGGTTGCTGCCCAAATTTCACAACACACGCTCTCTGAGTCTCTGCAATGTCTGCATAGAGTATACAAACACATTTGCCTAAAGTTTATACGAGCACTCGGCCAAAAAACTGCAACCGAAAGTTTTTTGCCCCAAAAATTTTGACACGCTAGCTAGAAGTTCGAAAAAGCATTCCATACTTGATCCGTACCTGTACCCGTACCCGTACGGCAATATGACTTGTCAACCGGATGCGAACAGAAAAAACTATGCTTTGGACCTTTCAAGGTCATCAAGAATATTAATGAAGTATGCTACAAGCTAGAACTCCCAAGTCATTGGAAGATACATAACTCGTTTCATGTAAGCTTATGAAAGCCTTACATGGGACCAATACCAGAAGAGCCTATTACAGAGGATTACCCAGAAGTTGAAGACAAAGAGCGACTCATTGAACTTGAACAAATCCTCTTTCATAAGGATCGAACTACAAGAAGTGGCCTTCTAACAAGGAAATTACCATCACCATCTCTCTCTACGTCTACTATTCCTTCATCCTCAAGAAGCCATCTCTCTCTCTCTCTCTAGCTTGCTGTTTTTCAGGGCAGCACACTTGTAAATCTAAAATTTCAGCTTTCATCTTGAATTTCCAAGCTCTTTTCCCTCACCATTTGCTACCGGATAGCCAACCTGTAGACTTGAAAATTCAACTTATCCCCTTCAATTTTGCACTCTTCTTTTCATCCTACAAGCAACCAAGACATTGGATCTCTTCTCTATCATATGCACAGCTGAATTTTATCTTTGTACATATGTTTGAGAAGTCTACTTATGTTTGCTTTTATGCATGTGCACATGGCATCTTGCATTATCTACGAGTGTGAGTCTACTTAATTCAGTTGAGCTCAATCCTGGATTGAGTAGAAATCTATTTCCTTCGGGGGCGGGGGGGTTTGCCCATCTTCAATCCTCATTCTGCCTCTTGTCTCTTTAAGTGTTGTGATTAATATTTTGTCAAGTTCTTCAAGTATTGAATCACGAATAAGCACTCTTAGTTGCACGGGACTCTTACGAATGAAGACGGGCGTGCGCGATGGACTAAGGGTGGGAGTGGCTAATAAGTCCGGGGGACAGACAAGAAGATTCTTTCACAAACAAAATCTTGACTGCTTCGTCAAATTCTCCTCAAGAATCTATGTGCGCTGCAGAAGGGATCAGAGCCTCGTAGAAGAAGAATCTTTCTGAGCTAATACCACTGTTACAAGCTTGGACACTCCAAGCGAGAAATCAATAGCAACATTCTCTTGTCCACTCGGCCATTTCTCGTGCTCCAAAAGTTCTTTCAATTGGTTGGCTTAGTTTCTCTTGTCCACTCGACCATTTCTCTTCCAGTTGGGCATGCCACGGGATCACTTTGTGACAAATCCGAACATCTGATTAATGTCATTTGATATAATGGTCTGATGCTCAAGCAACAGAAACCTCGATGCAAGGCTTTTAAGAGAGTTCAGCGCACTATGTTTAGACCTTATCCCACGTGGGTTTTTTTGTATTAACCTTTCTAAACTTAGGAATAAGTGGCTTTTAAGGTTGTTTTCTTGGAGCAATCCACAAGAGACCATTGTGCCTAGTTGTATAAACAAAACTTGGAGGCAATTCTTTTAGGGCAGAGAGCTTTTGTACTTGCTAATCGATATAAGACAATTAAAAAGCACAGCCAAGGTCACTTGTTTAGGAGCCTATCGATCTCAGAGGACAACTCCACCCCTATTGTCTATTTTTTGCAGTGTTTGTTGATTCAAGTTCTCTCTTTAGGATTTGATATGTTTCATGGATTGTCAAATGACATAAACCTTTGAGAGACTAGATGCAAAGGGTGTGCCAAGGTGTGAACGTGTGAATGTGCATAGATGTTTATTCACATGCATATATGTCCCTGGACAAACGGTGTACTTCGAAGAAGCATGGCAGGCTCAATGTGCAAAATCAACATAAGCATCCCAGTGCTAGGTAAGTTTCTTTTGTAGCCACCTATGCTCATTTAAAACAACCCTGGGCTCAATTAATGGCCTTTTTGTGCAACCATTGATCGTCTGCTGTGGTTGGACATTGGGAAGTTTTATTTGGCTGTTTCTCTGGAAGGATCTAAGCTTGCCCTGACACTGTACAGCTCCTACTAGATTTTGGAAAGATCACTTCCAGGGTCTGCTAGAGAACATTCCAATTCTCTCCTTTTAAGAAAGCATGGCCTGGAGGGTTGTATTTGCCGATCCGCGTGCTTTCAAATAACCCAGGCAAGCCTATCTCGTCTCACTGTGAAATTTAAAGTTTATATGTAAATTCCGAGGATGATTGTGATCGCATGGTGTCATTTCCAGCAGCCTGGTTGTGAATATCATATAGCCAGGCATGACCCTTTGGTGCATTCATTGCAAATTATCATGTACTCTGCCCACCGCTTATGGAGGCGGGATTTGAGACCTACGACCTTATCCTGATGGTGCACGACGAGATTGAGCGGCCAAAGGTTCCTACAGATGGGTCTCTTTCTTCCGAGGAGTTGGAGAAGCTTGTGGAAGCTTCAATGTGCTTGGGATTGGTTTAATGCAAGGATCCCTTTCTTCACCTTCCTCAATTGTACATGGCAAAACTTGGACATGTTCACAGTATGATTAATGCTCGAGAGATCTACGAGGCCAACCAACTATGCGCTCTGATAAAACTGAAACCGGTTGATTCTTCAAAAATAACCCTGTGCACACCTTTTACGTATACCACATCTGAAACCTTTTTCACCTTGCTGTTGAAAGGTCAATCAGCCAGAAATTGGATCAACTCAATTAAAAAAAGAACAAGACATCTGCAATTCTGATGGTTAAGCATTGTTAACAAGCCCAAGGTTTTCATCGTTCTTCTCTATAACTTGATGACAAACATCGACATGAAGGCTTAAGTTGTTTCCCGTAAAAATATAGAGAGGCTCCCCAAAGATCCAAGACCATCATTCCTCACGAAAAGAAAAAAGGGCTGAATACTGAGACAAGGTCTTCACCGTACAAATAATACCCTGTCTAAGATGCTCCCAAACAGAAATGAGTACCTGTATTACAGCATGAGTTGCTAACTCATTTGCAGCCATAGCATCTGCTTCAGCACTCCCCGCATTGCGCCCAGGATATGCCTGATACAAGCAATTGCTCGAAATTTGACAAAATCTACCATGACTGAAGTCTTATGAATCTTGAAAATACAGGAAAAGAACACAATAATTTAATGAAAAAAAAATGTCAACCAAAAATCTTGTACTGGTTCCTCCTTCAAGAATGATATACCCTTCAGTGCCAATTGGTCTAATTAAAATGATCACCATCCTACCTTTAAAATAATAGACATAAACCCAGAAATGAAAAGGGAAACCTGCAAGCTACTCACCCTATTCCCATCTACAGTATTGATTCAGTTTTATTGCATCGTTACGTCCCTGTAAGCTTTCTTTTATCACTTGTTAACAGTGCAAAATGGGAGAAGAGGCAAGGCTGATTAAACACAAAAAATTTAACATTTGGAATTTTACTGCTTAATATACATTGCTGAGAAAATACGCACCATCACTTTGCAGCTTCAGCAATGGGAGATATAGTACAATTATAAAAAAAGTGTCAAATCTAAAACTTGGCACCCTATTGACATTTGCACAATGGGAAATTCGGTACTTTTTTCTTGAAAGAGGAGCTCAATCCAACAGCAATAATTGGCTTACTCTTGCTCTATGTGTGCATTGATGGGAGGAGCAGGACCCTCCACGTGCAGAATGAACGTTAGTTAAGACTAAAATGACCCATTACATCATGTACATTAGGACCATGTTACGACCTACTCTCGCAAGGTGAAGCTGTTGTCACTGATTTCAGCACCGTGAGGCAACATTAGACACAACCATGGGGATGATGAACCCGTTCAATATTTTAGAACTTGTATCCTTGGGTGTCAATCCATGGATGCCTAGCGGACTCCGTTGTGCACTCCTTGCTACTCTATGCATGATCCCTCCTTAATTCGATGCCAGCCCATTCCAAAAGGAAAAGAAGTAATGTGAAGGTACGAGAATTGTTACATGGCCGTCTAGATGGATGGTGTACTTTGATTTGTCAAAGTTTCATGGCATGCAACGCATCGAACAGATACAAACCATGTTCCAAGGGAAGGCATGTGCATGGTAGGCTTGGTTGAATCACAAGCCAAAACAGATCTTTCGAGCTCCCCTCGCATAGGTCGATAAGGTCGAGTGTTGTTCAAGTTGGAAATGGGAAAGAAGAGTCTAGACACTAGAAGGAACTTCGTCATATGATGAAGGCTTCAGTGATCCACAAGTCGTGCTTTATATGCATTATCCTTTTTGTACATGTATTCTAGTCAACTCCTTAGGAGACAAAAAGGATAATCCATATAAAGCACGACTTGTGGATCACTGAAGTCGTGCTTTATATGCATTATCCTTTTTGTGCAATGTTTTCTAGTCAACTGAAACCGGCCTGTTCAATCCAAAAAGGGCGGTAGACTTTACTTTAAACCTTGATTTAGCTTTCACCCATTATTAGTCGTCTATTATACCTGCGCTATAGTGACACAAGAGAGGGGAATGGGATACATGCTAGAATGCACCTGTATGAGAAGACCGACACCAGATTGGCCCCTAACTTAGGCGCCCCTTTCGGTATTTCTTTATTCTTTAAAAGAGGGAATAAATGTTGTGGATCCCTACAAGCTGCCCCGCACAAACTCGGCTGAATTTCCACTGTTCCAACCCGATTTCGGCAGCATAACTATACTAGAACCCTTCACAGTCAGTATTCCCACGCATTGACTAACTTTCCCGACGCATACGGGCACTTTGCAAAACCTGGCGAGAATCTGCAGCACGCTGAATTCTCTGTTTTCAGCCCTGAAAATGCGCCAGATCACCTATACAGCGGTCCCCTTGCGTCCCCGAACCTCCTAGGGGTATTAGGGTCCGTTTAGGGCCAAAACCCTAAACCTGCAAAAATACACAGCAGGCTGTAATTTACTGTTTCGGGCTCCGTTTCGCGTGCCGGTCGCATCCGTAGCAAGTCCTCGAGCTCCCGCACCTGTAGGGCTACTTGCCCTTTGAATCGGACGAGATTTCTGGCGTGAAACCTCTCCGAATTCACCTGTACCTGCGGGGGGATTAGCCGCTAGCTAATCCAGTACCTGTGCAAGAGGCTCTTGCCTCGGCAATCGCGCATGAACCCACACAACTGTACATTGGTCAAATGAAGAGCCCACTAGAGGGGCATAACATACTGCCAAAGGGGAGAGAGAGAGGGCAGTGCGTAGCGTGCAGGGCATCACTCCTGGCACCGCACTGTACATAAGAGGGAAAGCAAGCACTCCATAGCTCTTAACCTGTGACAAAAGCTGCAAATGAGCCTCTCCCAACTTAAAATTCAGCGCCACTTCTTCTTGCATGAGGCAAGTGCACCAGAAGGTGCCACTTGGCACATTTATAAGCATTTTCCCGTTTCGGGGTTGCCGCCTAAAAATCTCCCAACCGGTTGCCCAGTTGACTACACGGCAGAGTAAGAAAATGTTCCCCTTGTCATTCCGGAGGTAATGACGTCAACACATTTTCAGGTCCCAAAATAGCAGTTCCCTAAATTTTAGGAGATGTTGCCATTGTATCTTTCTAGGTCATCCGACCCTCTTTGTACACTGCGGCCACATCCAGAACTGAAATGTAGCCTCTATAGCAAAGGATTCCACTTTGGCTAGTCAATGACCCCACTTGGCTAACCATAGTCCTTGTCCAACCTTAGTGCTCTCTTGCCCTCAAGCCTGGACTCCCTCTGGACAGTTCCACACTAGCTATGCAATGCAGGGCAGTTAGATTTCCCGAGGGGTGTTTCCAAAAAGTGAAAGTAAATAGATAATAAGAAAGAAATCAACAAAAAGGATAGATAGTAGTCACACGCTGGTGACATACCCCCCTCTTGAAATCTCAAACGTCCTCGTTTGCATCTATGTCGTACATGCTTACTGTCAACACTGATGTATTCAACACCTGTCGACACATATACGACACATACATGCTCATTGTCAACCCTGGTGTATTCAACACCTCGTCGACTCATGTATTGCCTGCGTGTGAACCCTGTCCCAATGACATAGTGGTAGCTTCGCACTCTGCCATTGCTTTGAGTCACTAACTTTCCAATGACAAAATGGTAGCTGTACATTTTGCCACTGTCTTATAGTACACGTTGGATCCCGTAACACTTTCGAGCATACCCAAACCGACAGTTTAAGAATGCAGTTACACATGTACTGTTCAATAGAAGCAATCACTGTATCCTTGACAAACTGACAAGAAATACTCACTTCTATAGCACTAACTAAACTTTTGGACATTCCATAAGAGCAATTGCCAAACTGACAATCTGTACAGCTCTAACATTCATGTAACAGGTATTTGATTTGAGCTCACTTTAAATACCATGTACATCATTTGTTTCAGAAGCCATTGTCACACTGACAATCCATGTAGCTCTGAAACTCAAGGGGTCAAGGTAGGTTGCAAATCGAAGGCTTCCAGGTAAAGTGATAACACAGTTGGTGACTCTGCAAGTTCACCTTCTTCCATCCACTTAGCATCCATTGGTGGATAGTTTCTGAACTTTACCAAGTAACGCCTAGCAACCTTGCCTTTCACTTTCCTTTCTTTGTGTGCCAAAATCTGTTCAGGGACCAAGATCTCGTCAAGTTCCTCGACTTCCGGCTGATCTTCAGCTGGCATATCTTCTGGCACATCACCCACATAGGGTCTGAGAAGACTCACATGAAACGCATTGTGAATCTTCCAACTGTCAGGCAATTTCAGCCTGTATGCAACATCACTGATTATGTCGCACACTTGAAAAGGCCCATAGTAACGCATGCTGAGCTTTGGAAACAGTCTTTCCTTGCCCTTCATCTTCTTTAAACGTGCCTTTTCAAAGCGTAAAAGCACCCAATCACCAAGTGAATATACCACTTCACGACGGTGACGATCAGCTGCTTTCTTTTGCTTTGCCTGAGTCCTTTCTAAGGCCACTTTGACCTTCTTGTACATTTCATCCATGTCCTGAACATACTTATCTGCTTCAAATATCTTGTCCTTTGTATGCAGTATGGGAGGAACTTTCTTGCCACCTTCAACTATCTCAAAAGGTGCCTTGCCAGTTGATGAATGCACTGTATTAAGTATGCATACTCCACCAATGGCAAATACTGCTCCCACTTTCCTTTATGCTCTGACACATAACACTTCAGCAGATCTAGGACAGTAGAATTTGCCTCTTCTGACTGCCCATCTGTTTGAGGATGAAATGACGAAGAGAATTTGAGCGTTGTGCCCATATTCTCAAACAAACCTCTCCAGAACAAACTTGTCATGCGTGGATCACGGTCGCTAACAATCGACTGTGGCATGCCATGATACTTGAAAATATTGCTCATAAACAAGCGTGCCATGTGATCTGGCTTTATCTTCATCCTGACAGGAATAAAATGAGCCTGTTTGCTGAATCTGCAAATAATGGTCCAAATACCATCGTTTCCTGTCTGCGTTCTCGGAAGATCAAAGATAAAATCCATAGCAATACTTTCCCATGGTTTATCTGGAATAGGTAGTGGTTGCAATAACCCTGGTGCCTTTTGCCTGTCAAACTTGACCTTTTGGCATATTAGGCATTCTCGCACAAAGGCATCCACATCCCTTCTCAATGTAGGCCAGTAGAAGAATGTCTCAACCGCTTTAACTGTAGCATCGATACCACGATGCCCTGCATACGGTGGGACATGACTCTCTTCCATAACTTTGCGTCGCAATGGTTTTGTGACACACAATCTGCCATGCATCATCATGAACCCATCTTTGAGAAGATAGTGTTCATGACGTTGTCCATCCATTAGCTGCTCGAAGACCCTTGCAAAATCTTCATCATTTGCATATTGTTCTCTCATATCATCAAGTTCATGATGATAAGGAATTGACACAGCTGAAATTTGTGGCTTCCTTGACAAGGCATCAGCCACAACGTTCTTCTTGCCTTCCACATGCACAATCTGAAAATGAAACATGGACAAGATATTTGCCCATCGCATATGCTTCTCAGATAACTTTGTCTGTGTCAAGAAGTACCGCAAGGTCTGATGGTCCGTTTGGACAACAAAGTCTACACCTAGCAAGTAGTGTTTCCAACTTAAGAGCGCATGAATCACAGCCAGTAACTCTTTCTCATAGACCTGCATGGTCATCTCTGGCCCTTGCAAAATTCTGCTCTCATAGGCTACTACCATGCCATCTTGCATTAGCACTACACCAATGCTACTACCGCAGGCATCACACTGGACCACAAATGACTTCCTAAGATCTGGCAACACAATGACTGGATCTGAAGTCATCTTTTCCTTTAAGAGATTAAAAGCTGAAATCTCTTTCTGTGTCCATCTAAAGGTGACTGCCTTCTTTTGAAGAGCATGTAAAGGTGAAGCAATCTCAGCGAAATTTCGGATAAACCTTCTGTAATAGGAGCATAGTCCCAAAAAGCTTCGGACATCATGCACCGTCTTCAAATTTGGCCATGACTTGATCGCTTCAACTTTTGCAGGATCCATTCTGACACCATCCTTTGAGACAATGTGTCCCAGAAAGTGAATCTCTTCGAGAAAAAAACTCACTTTTCTTTGCATTGATGAGCAACCTATGACTGCGTAGCTCTTTGAACACAATGGCCAAGTGATGCCTATGCTCCTCTTCATTCTTTGAGTAGACTATCATGTCATCAAAGAATGTACCAACAAACTGCTGGTGTGGACGGAAAATTCTGTCCATCATCCTATTGAACGTAGCAGGAGCATTTGTGAGACCAAAGGGCATCACTAAAAATTCGTAAAGGCCAAACGTTGTTCTAAAAGCAGTCTTGTGCACATCCTCTGATCTAATGCCCATCTGATGGTACCCACTCTTTAGATCTATCCTGCTAAACATAGCTGCTCCTTCTAATTTGTCCATAATATCATCAATTCTAGGTATAGGGAACCTATTCTTGATGGTATTCTTGTTCAGTGCACGGTAGTCGATGCACATACGCCATGAGCCATCCTTTTTCTGCACCAACAACACTGGAGAACAGAATGGAGATGAACTGGGCTGAATCAGCCCCTTTTCTAACAACTCCTGTACTTGGCCCATTATCTCTTTCTGCTGAGCCGCACTAACCCTGTACGGAGGCTTATTTGGTGGGCTACTGCCTGGCACCAAATCTATCGCATGGTCCTCGGGTCTCTCTGGCGGTAATTGAGACGGTAATGAATCGGAAAAACAGTCACTGTACTGTTGTAAAAACATTGACCTTTCTTTATCTAGCACAGATAAATTTGATTCATCACAATCTGACACTTCACGTGCAAAAACCAAGTACGCAGAAAGATGCTTTTTCATTACAGAAGTAATAGCAGAAGCTGATACAGTGGGAATAGACTCCCCTTTAAGCTTTACATCCAGAATGTGAGTCTTTCCCCTGCTCTGTACAGTGATCTTTTTGTTGTAGGCATCCATGATTCCGTGTACACGAAACAACCAAGGAATACCTAACAACACATCACATCCGTCCAGTGGCATGATGTAAAATTCTTCAGCATCTACATAGGACTGGATATGTAGACGCAACTTTCCAATGATGGGTGTCACAGCCTGTGTATGGCCAGGACATGCCAAACCTGCCTCTGCTGTATACCCCATCTCTTCAGGTCTGATTCCCAACTTTGAAGCCAATTCTGGGGAAATAAAGTTGGCTTTGGCACCTGGATCAAAGAAGATAAGCACTGTTTGATCCCTGACCTTTCCCCATGCTCTGCAAAGCTCACTTGCATCAGAATTTGGCTTGTCGCCCACCGTATCTGGCACTAGACCAGCCATGGGCTTCTTTCCTTTCCTGTCCTCCTTGTCTTCAGAATCAGCTGGCCTTTTCTTTGTAGGACAATTGTAAGCAATGTGGCCAGGCTGCTCACATATAAAGCATTTGTTCTCTGTCCTCAGGACCTTCTTTTGCTCTTCTGACTTGCGAGGAAAACGTCTTTTCCATTTCTTTGCTGGTCCTTTTTCTGATTCAGCCGTAGCTTTGTCTTTCCCTGCGTTGGCTGACTCCTAAGTCCCTTTAGGAGCCTCATTGGGAACGTGCTTCTTGGCTGAATTTTTCTTGCCTGATCCTGCCTTGACGCCAGTGTTAAATTCACAATCTTCTCCCTTGAGCAAACCATTCCCAGTGTTTGCTACCTCGATGAGCTGCGTCAAAGTAGTGACTTTTGTCTTCGTGCAGTATTTTCTCAATCCTTTGGGTAGGCCACAACAGTATTTTTCAATCTGTTCTGTCAATGGCACAAACCTATAGGAAGTTACTGGAAGTAGAGCTTTCCAAAACTTCCGATTGTAATCATCCAAATTTCTACAAGTGGCAGCATTTAGCTGGTGCCATTCTGTCATCTGCTTCAAAGTCATCAGATAACCATGCTGCTGCAAAAATCTGCTTGAAGTAAATCCATGTGGACGGAGCTTGCCCTTGAAGCAATAAAGTTGTCCACCATTGTCCCGCATTCCCTGTCAAGAAAGTGGCTGCCTTGCGGACCTTTGAAGCCTCTGTAAAGTTTCCCCCTGCATAGGCCTTGTCAAACTGCTGGAGGAATGAGAGAGCCTTCTTCCTGTCATCAAGCCCTGTAAAGGTCGTAAATGACACACCTTTGCCACCTTCTTTGTATGGAGTTGGCCTCTCTAGCGGCGTTAAATTGTCATACGGAAGTGACTGAAACATGGGAACACTATTAGGGTTCATTTGTGTTCCTTGGCCGCTATTAACTTGACTTGGAAATGCCATATTTGGCTGCTGATTTGTAATTCCAGCCATACCAAAATTTGCCTGTGGCATCCCAAATTGGCCCTGAGTGCTCTGAAACCTTGGTTGCATACCCATGACACTGTACATGGGGTTAGGCATCATCGTTTGAGCACCCCCCAAACACTGTTCCTTGCGTATAAAACTGATTTCCAGGTGCATGACCAGCCATGCTCTGGAATACCGATCCACCTCCAAAATAGCCAGGGTGTACTGAAGGTGGTGGGAAGACTTGTTGCATAGCCTGTAAGTTGCTTCCCTGCACATTAGAACCAGCTATAGGCTGCTGAAAGGTGGCGGGCTGAACTGGTACAGCCTGAAAAACTGGCATCTCACCCACCTGTTCTTGCACCTTAGGCATAGGTTGTGGAGACTGCATGTTCTCCGTCAAGCGTACACGTGTTTCCATTGACTGTGCGGTATGAATCACCTGTGCTCGAGCCTTAACAGGCTTTTGAATATGATCCAGTGACCCAACTTGCTGAGACGGAACAGGAGGTTGCAGAAAGGCTAAAAACCTTGGGTTCTGCATTACTTGTGTGAACATAGCCACAGCGGTAGCCAACTGGGTCCTGAATATATCATCATCCGTCCGTGGTGGTCTTGAGGACTCACCCACTTCATGTGTTTGTTGACCCTGCGAAGAGGATACCTCTTCAGTCACATCATCTGGTCTGTCAGCCATAATTGCAATTCCCTGTGTCTTCAAGCCCAAAACTGACCAAGACTCACTTCTATGGGAAAAAGTGATTTAATCCTGTCGATGGAACCATGAAACCGGCCTGTTCAATCCAAAAAGGGCGGTAGACTTTACTTTAAACCTTGATTTAGCTTTCACCCATTATTAGTCGTCTATTATACCTGCGCTATAGTGACACAAGAGAGGGGAATGGGATACAGATGCTAGAATGCACCTGTATGAGAAGACCGACACCAGATTGGCCCCTAACTTAGGCGCCCCTTTCGGTATTTCTTTATTCTTTAAAAGAGGGAATAAATGTTGTGGATCCCTACAAGCTGCCCCGCACAAACTCGGCTGAATTTCCTCTATTCCAACCCGATTTCGGCAGCATAACTGTACTAGAACCCTTCACAGTCAGTATTCCCACGCATTGACTAACTTTCCCGACGCATATGGGCACTTTGCAAAACCTGGCGAGAATCTGCAGCACGCTGAATTCTCTGTTTTCAGCCCTGAAAATGCGCCAGATCACCTATACAGCGGTCCCCTTGCGTCCCCGAACCTCCTAGGGGTATTAGGGTCCGTTTAGGGCCAAAACCCTAAACCTGCAAAAATACACAGCAGGCTGTAATTTACTGTTTCGGGCTCCGTTTCGCGTGCCGGTCGCATCCGTAGCAAGTCCTCGAGCTCCCGCACCTGTAGGGCTACTTGCCCTTTGAATCAAACGAGATTTCTGGCGTGAAACCTCTCCGAATTCACCTGTACCTGCAGGGGGATTAGCCGCTAGCTAATCCAGTACCTATGCAAGAGGCTCTTGCCTCGGCAATCGCGCATGAACCCACACAACTGTACATTGGTCAAATGAAGAGCCCACTAGAGGGGCATAACATACTGCCAAAGGGGAGAGAGAGAGGGCGGTGCGTAGCGTGCAGGGCATCACTCCTGGCACCGCACTGTACATAAGAGGGAAAGCAAGCACTCCATAGCTCTTAACCTGTGACAAAAGCTACAAATGAGCCTCTCCCAACTTAAAATTCAGCGCCACTTCTTGTTGCATGAGGCAAGTGCACCAGAAGGTGCCACTTGGCACATTTATAAGCATTTTCCCGTTTCGGGGTTGCCGCCTAAAAATCTCCCAACCGGTTGCCCAGTTGACTTCACGGTAGAGTAAGAAAATGTTCCCCTTGTCATTCCGGAGGTAATGACGTCAACACATTTTCAGGTCCCAAAATAGCAGTTCCCTAAATTTTAGGAGATGTTGCCATTGTATCTTTCTAGGTCATCCGACCCTCTTTGTACACTACGGCCACATCCAGAACTGAAATGTAGCCTCTGTAGCAAAGGATTCCACTTTGGCTAGTCAATGACCCCACTTGGCTAACCATAGTCCTTGTCCAACCTTAGTGCTCTCTTGCCCTCAGGCCTGGACTCCCTCTGGACAGTTCCACACTAGCTATGCAATGCAGGGCAATTAGATTTCCCGAGGGGTGTTTCCAAAAAGTGAAAGTAAATAGATAATAAGAAAGAAATCAACAAAAAGGATAGATAGTAGTCACACGTTGGTGACATCAACTCCTTAGAAGACGAAGGAACCAGACACAATTTTTCAAGTTGGATTGCAAAATTGACTACGAACGAATGCGTGAGGCTTGCTGATGCACCGTTCACCATCCCCCCTTCCTTTTTCGCACCGAAGCTCGTCCTTCCTCCACTTCCGTTGCCTACAACCCACGGCACCCTTAGTTCGCAATTGCCGCTAGCTAATAATCACTTCGCTCATCACACACCAAGTTATGCGAGCCCTTTTTTTCAAATAGACCTAAATTTTTTCTCAAGTAAATTTCAGCAGGGGGCCTCCTTAAACAGAGGGCCATCTTGTGCTAGTTAATCAGGGGCCTACTTTCCAACAGCACCTGCTTCGTGTATGGAGAGAAAATGTTTCTCAAGTTCTTTGGAATAAAGATTCTCTCTCCACCCTCCCTACTCGCTCTCAACTGTTACAGGCTTGGACACTCCGAGCGAGAAATCAATAGCAACACACGAATTGAAATTGCAAATAATTGAACTGAACTTGAATAGAGAGAGAAAAGGAGAGTCGACACGGCACGGCGGAGTTCCAAGCCAAGACACACTGGCCCTAATGACTAGCGCCCCTTTCAATAATTCTTTATTATTTCTCTTTGCAACGCACAACTCCCGAGGGTCTAACTCTCTCCACATGCTCTTCGGAAGAGTGGCCCCACGGGCACTTATAAACTTACAAGGGATGCCCAAAAGGAGATCCCTAAAAGCATCAAATCCAAAAGCACTTTACCCAAAAGCTTCTACCACCAAAAGCTCACGTAAAAACTATCAAAAACCAATGGGACAAATCGCGGAAATCCGTACAGATGAGCCACATGGCAGCCAGCGCGATTTACAAAAATCAGCCTCAGAAAACCATTAGGGCAAATCACGGAAATCCATACAGCTGAGCCACGTGGCAGCCAGTGTGATTTACGAAAATCAGCCTCAAAGATCGAGCTTTTGATTTTTGGGTTTTAGGCCCCTCGGCCGGTGCTCCATAAGTTCTTAAAGTAAGTAGGGGTTAAGTTTTGAATTCCTAACTCCTTCAAGTCTCTCTCCTAAATCTTCAAGGTTAGAGAACTTCTTATGTTCTTCTGGGTTCAATTTCTCTTGTCCTCTCCACCATAAGTTCTTAAAGTCAGTAGGGGTTAGGTTTTGAATTCCTAACTCCTTCAAGTCTCTCTCCTAAATCTTCAAGGTTACAGAACTTCTTATGTTCTTCTGGGTTCAATTTCTCTTGTCCTCTCCACCATTTCTTTCCAGTTGAGCACGCCACATCATCACTTTGTGACATTCCCCCCTCTTCAAAGAATTGTAATCGCCCTCCATCACGCTTGCAAAACAACCAAAGGACAAAAACTTTCTTTAGTAGACATAGACTCTATGTACCCATGCAACAAACTCCACCAATCCAGCACTTCTACAAAGACATCAACCAATAATCAATCATATTTCCATCAAGGTCTTAGATACAAATCATTATCATTGTAACCATTTAGCAATCACATCCAGACGACGCTGATTTTCACAGATGTTTTGATCTACTAAATCTTGTTACTATCATATTTATATCCTTTCCTTTCACATTTTCAATCAAGAAAACCATGCCCATGACTATCCCCACAAGACAGTACACCCATATAGCATGCAGTTCACAAAATCACACACTTAGTTCACACTGTGTTTCAATTCATTCAATCTAGCCATCTCATCCCGTCTAGAACTCTTGATGCACCCAGATCACTGTGCAGCCATCTCATCCTTCCAAAACTCTTGATGCACTCACAACAGTATCCAATCACCTCAGCCAGATAGAAATCTTGATCCACTAGAATCTTAGTCAATTCTCATTCACTTCGCCATCACATCCAGATCTCACTGACCTCTAACAAATGTCTAGATGCACTACGTTCAAATCATTCATCAAACAAAATGTTGCAGACATTTCATCTTTCTCTACATGTCTCTAACAATACACACATGAAGAGCACATGTCCTCAATTTAATCAAGGGAATTTCCAATTCAGTGCACATATTTTCATTCCACAAAATACTATCAGCCTATCAGTATCCCTAAAATCTCAAGGAAAAATCAGTAGCTTTATTCATCTAGGCAATGCTCCACCTCAAAGTCTTCAGTCCCCCTTGCTCGTTCCCCATCGAGCCCTCCATCCGACTTTTTCTATCGTTGGAAGAGAGAGCAAGCCTTGAGACGGAGGTTGCTTGGCTTCACACAACTTTCGTCATTTGCAAGAGTGTTGACACCCGCCCCAGTGGTAGGAGGTTCCAAATTTGTTGCAAGCTCACCTCTTAGCGAGGCTGGCAAGCTTATTAACCTACAAATTCTTGGTCAAGACTACTACCAGATTGAGTTCGAGGACCTATATATGGTGGCCAAGGTGCTTCAGATGCGCCCTGTGGCTCTTGGGGCCGCAAGCGCCTACTTCAAAAGATGGCACCATGGTTTTGGCTTGCAATCGATGGGTATTGGTTAATCAAACAAGGAGTTGATTGCTTGAGGTTGCCTAACCAGTGCTTAATGTGTCGTCAGGTGGGGCATCTCGGGAAGGTCAACTTGCCCTCATCAAAGATCCCATCCAGCACGCCATCCCCGGACTCGGACACGTCATCAACAAGGTAAGCAACAAGAGGCCTCCACCTCGGCTACGCTCAGCCTTGTGCCTCTGCCACCAAGGACGACCATGGTTAGCAGGAGGTGCGTGATCGACGCGGCCGCGGAAGACCTCATGCGGACCTCGCGGTGGGCCTCGAGCTCAGTAGTGGGTTCCTAGGGGGAACTGTTTTTATCCATGGATCGTCAGGAGCAACCTTGCCACACCCAACCTGTAGGAACTTCCTTGACATCACCCTCGCCTCCACCCCCCTCCGCCTTCTAATCCTGTTGGCCATTAGCCCCTACCGGTCCCCCCCCTCCTCACCTATCCCCTCATCCTGGTCACCACCCCTTTCATCATGTTCCCATCACTTGAACAACCTAAGGATGACTATTTTCAGAAGACATTTTAGCCACTAGCTCGCTTTGCATTGTCGGTACCACATGAATAAGGTTGGAGACACCTAGCCTTGCGCATGATTGTCAATCCATAGAGTGCCCCTTGTTATGTATGTATCTATAAGAATTCTTGGCTTGATGTTGAGGCATGGCAGGTTCCCATGAGATATTGGTCTATTATTCAAGAATCAACAGTTTTCTTGCTACATTGGTCTTTCGCACCCTCGCAAGCATTTGGACACAAATTACTCCCCGTCCAAACCCTTGGCAAAGATTGTGTAATTTGCTGCTAGGCAACTTTAATTTTCACACCTTCCCCATGAGCCTTGTCTCATGGAATGTTCACGAACTCGATGGACCATGGTCTTGCGTTATCATGGTCGCTTGAGACAGGAGTTGTAGCGATGTTTGGTGGGTGTATGCATTGACGTCATGATGCTTGAGGAGCACCACTTACACGAAAGCTGTATTCGGCGGTGTGGTCAGTTGCTTGGCAATTGATATGAGACAATTTGGTATGCTAGTTTTGGCACCGGGGGTGCTCAAGGAGGTGTATATATCTCTCTTGTGGATTTCTTGAGGCATGTTATTGTGGACAAAGGGTCGACTGTGCTGGTAGGGTCCACTGGCTTACCAAGCATTTTCAGCATACTAACAAGGGACGCCCATTTTTGGGCTTTCCGTCCCACTATCATCTCGTTCCCCAATCCCAACACCATCCCAAGCCGTCCCCTTATTTAAAATCTCTCGTGGAAACAAGATTCCCCTCTAAGCCCCGTCCCTCCCAACTGTTCGGGACGCGTCCCATGTTACTACGGTTTTCAAGCAACGTTGATTGCTTGTTCAACGTCTATGCACCCAACCATGCGAGTGCTCGAGCAGAATTTTGGGCTTCAATAATGGAGGCCCTGCCTGCTCTCGAGGTTTGTTGGGGGAGACTTCAACAGGCTTGAGGACACATCTGATAGGGTGAGCAGCAGCCACACTACGGTCGCAGGTGGTGAGCTAGCAACTTGGGAGAGTTTATGTATGACTATTCTAACTCTAATTTTACAAATTTTTGTTAATAAACTAAAATCCCCAGTCTGATTTTACAGAATTTTCCAACAAAATTCTGTTTATCTCACGCGCTGTTACTCATTATCTTCTTGTCAAAAGAGGAAACTAATTGGTTCCACTGAGTTTTTTTCAGAAAAACATAGAAAGCTTAGCCAATTTCACTATTCTCTCTTCTTCTAGCTGATGCGGGGGAGAGGGAGGGGGGGGGGGGGGGGGAGAGAGAGAGAGAGACTTTGGTCTATGCAATCTCCATAGTGTGCCTCTATGTAGTCTCTTTTACTCATTTTCTTCTTCTCAGAAGAGGATACTAACTGGTTTCACTGTGTAGCGAATTTCACTATTCTCTCTTCTGCTTGTTGATGGTGAGAGAGAGAGAGAGAGAGAGAGAGAGAGAGAAGAAGAAGAAGAAGAGAGATTTAACGTCGTAGGAAGCTATCCCAAGAGACCTTAAAGATCTAGCCGACGAGAGGAGAGAGAGAGAGAGAGAGCCTCTCTGCTCAATGCAGTCCCCATAGCGTACCCACCAGGAGCACCAAACCTTGCATGGAGAGAGAGAGCAGCTCGCTGGCCTTCAAAGTAGAGGAGAGAGAATTTACTGCAGCCATCGTATTCTAAGGAGAGCTATTGCAATAGATCCGAGATCCATTGGTTGCCCGGTCCCCAGAGGAGGTTTGCTTACGATTGCAAACTCGCCACCCAACCGCATTTGTTGCAAATCATGTCCTCGTGCCCGTTTAGTGAGCAGTACACGATAGCAAGTCGATTTCGAGGACATCTTCGCGATAGATCCGAGATCCATTGGCTATTTAGTCCCTAGAGGAGGTTTAATTGCAGTTGTAGACGAGATCACCACCCGATTCATTCTTTTCCGCTGCACCTTTGACACTTCAAAGGATTATGAGAAATTGCAAAGCCTTTCGATGAAGGCTCTGACATTTTTACTACTACCTTCAAGGAGGCGTTAACCTTTTGCAAGGTCGACTAAACACATGTTGCACATATGTATTTGCTGGGTTTACATGAGGATTATCATTCGGCTCTTTATTAAGGATAAAGCTTCGACTAATGTCAAGGATGCTATGACTAAAGCCCGCACGGTTCATTTGATTAATGGAGCAAACCATGAAAAGAAAAGAGATGTTGACCACCAGTCCGGAGAGGGTCCTCCCACGAAGGCGTCAACCTTCTGAAAGGTCGACTCCATGTACATATGTATTTGCTAGGTTTACAAAAGGATTATCTTGGGATCTTATTAAGGATAGAGCTCCGACTAATGTCGAGGATGCTATGACTAAAGCTCGCACGGTTTATTTGATAAATGAACCGAACCATGGGAAGAAAAGAGTTGTTGATCACGAGTCCAGAGAGGGTCCTCCCAAAAAGAGGCCCCATTTTCAACAAAAGGCATCCAAATTCCAATCAAGACCTCCCCCCAAACACCACTGTGCAAAAGAAGAAGAATGCCAGGAACATAGTCATGTCACATGCAATGAAGAAGGGTGTTGGCCTTGGATGTGAGCAGAGAGGCGATTAAATCAAAGACTACCCCACCAAGAAGATAAAGAAACCGCAAAGGCCGTCCTTCGGTGCACATCCATGAGATCTCAAGCAACTCCGAATTTGTTCAAGTTGGGATCCATCAT